>NC_082671.1:52336562-52642031 GCF_025265405.1 Mesoplodon densirostris | reverse complement strand
ACAAGAGTTCCTCATTAAGAAATATCTTAATGAAAGACTCTCAAATTTTGTTAGAAGCTTCCTGGGTCATAACAACAATAACTATTCACGAAGATTAGAGCAACAGTAGATAAATATTAAAATATGTGAATATTTGCCTGGCTATAGCTAGGATAATCTATTAATATTTCAACGACTTTAAGATAACAATAACCAACAATCATCCCAAACCTAAAACAGTATTATTAGTCCTTGGGTGGAGAAGAAAGAAGTGCTTGCCAAAGAAAGAGGGCTGCACTTTTACTGTTAGAGACTTTCCTCGTACTAAAAGACTTACTCGTGCCAGACACCGTGTCAAGTGCTTTACATGAGTTTTCTCATCTCTTTTCACAATAATTGCATGTGGTTGGTACTAGTTTTAGCTCCATTTTGGAGAAATTAAGTAACTTGATCAAAGTTACATTATAACTAAACTGCTGAGCCATGATTTGAACCTAAGCGGGCTGATGGTACAGCCTGAGTCCTTAACCTACAAACAGCATTGCATTTAATATTCCCCAACAATCCCAGGAGGTCAGGTATTATTTTTATCCCTGTGTTACAGGGATGGAACTAAGGCTTAAAGTACAAGATCACACAAGACCTATGGATGGAGCCAGGATTCAATATAAGTTGAACTCCAAGCCATGCACTTAACTGCTCTCTCTGTCTGTCTCTGTCTCTCTCTTTCATTTAACAAATACTTTGTAATGTCTGCCCTGCTCCAGGCACTATTACCATATCATTACAAGGTACAAGAGATATAAAAATGATTAAGATGGGTCCCTCTCTCAAGAAGCTCACATCTAGAGGAATGTCTAGAGCTCATTACTCAAAATGTGGTCCATGGACCAGCTGTAAGGGCATCACCTGGAAGCTTGTGAGAAATTAGAATCTCAGACCCAGTACCAGAGTTACTGAATCAGAATCTGCATGTTAACAAGGTTTCCAGGTGTTTCACATGCACATTAAAATGTCAGCAGTACTGGTCCAGTGGACATTTCAAAAGGCTTTGCTTTGTAAAGCAACTATACTCCAATAAAGATGTTAAAAAAAAAAAAAAAAAAGGCTTTGCTGTTCCAGGTATAGATTTCTATGACTACAACCCACAAATTAGGGCATGAAATCAAACAACTGAACTGGAATAAGAGCAGGTGTCCTAATGCCCAAATGGCTCTACTCTATTTTTTATTATTTTTTTTTTTTTTGCTGTACGCGGGCCTCTCACCGCTGCGGCCTCTCCCGCCGCGGAGCACAGGCTCCGGACACACAGGCCCCGCGGCCATGGCTCGCGGGCCCAGCCGCTCCGCGGCATGTGGGATCCTCCGGGATCGGGGCACGAACCCGCGTCCCCTGCATCGGCAGGCGGACTCTCAACCACTGCGCCACCAGGGAGGCCCTATTTTTTATTTTTTATTTTTCGGTACACGGGCCTCTCACTGTTGTGGCCTCTCCCGTTGCGGTGCACAGGCTCCGGACGCGCAGGCTCAGCGGCCATGGCTCACGGGTCCAGCCGCTCCGCGGCATGCGGGATATTCCCAGACCGGGGCACGAACCTGTGTCCCCTGAATCGGCAGGCGGACTCTCAACCACTGCGCCACCAGGGAAGCCTCTCTACTCTATTTTTAACTAAACTTAATAACATGATTCTTAAGGTATCCTAGTAGGGAGTTTCCAGGCAAAGCTATCAGTTACACGCCAGCTAATGAGAAGTCAACGTTTGTTTTCAACATTTTCTCTAGCTTCCTAAAAAAAGGCACTGTTACCTAGAAGTTCACTGTTTTGGGAGATGGTTCTCCTAGATTCATATAATTGGGCCTACCTTCCTCCCACCAATGTGAAAAAGCTAACAGAAGAGTCAGAAGTATTAGGTGTAGCTTTGCAGAAATCACGGGTGTGGGGGGGCGTGTCTTTTTTGATTTTTATTTACCTTTTGGCTTCATGCTGTAATATGTTGTTTTTAATTTTCATTGTTCTAGAGCCAGAAATGAAGCAAAATTCATAAACCATGTCAGTGAAAGAGGGGAGATAAAATAAAGCAATAAATGTATCACACCACACTTGCGACAGTGGAACCAAATCCCGCAAAACAAGAGGCTGTACAGCCCACATCTTAGTCATGGTCTCTGGGGAAGTGAGCTCCCCTGGCAGGCACCCCAAGGGGCGAGAAGGGGTGCCCCCTCCTACTGCAAGAGGTTGTCACCTCCCAAACAATACTTTTTCTTAGTAAAACTTTTAAATATCAAGTTCAGATCCTAAGCTGAATATTATAAAAGGCTCTCATTTTAGGTCCTCAAGGTTTACACTGCTTTGGGAAGGAAGCTTTGTGATAAACCTAAAATGTGCTAATTGTGAAATAGCTGGAATCCCATCCACCACCGTTAACTGCGGGTCAGCAGTGACTACAGAACACCCCAGGGGCCCAGAGCAGAAAACAGCACTGGTAGAGTTGAGCAGAGTTTAATTGATAGTAGAGACTATCTTTTTCATTCACGCCCGAGCATTTTAATCAGAGGCAGCCTGACAGAGAGGAAAGACAGGGATTTCAGACAGACCTGTGTGTGCCCTTGAGCAAGTTATTTTATTTCTCTGAGCCTCCATTTCCTTATGGTACACTGAATGTTTAAGTTTTCCTTATTTGCAAAAGAATACATTGAATGATGTTATAAGGATAAGTGGTAATATATGTAACCACACCTGACACTCAAGAAATGGTAGTTATGCTTAATAATTACACAGAAAAGGTGAGAGAAGCAAACTTGAGTTCAGCAATAAGAAATATCACATGGTGAATGATACTTGGATGGCAATGAGGAAGTATTTGGGTTGGAGACTTAACCTCTGAGAATATGTAAGGAAGAGAACAAGGAGGAGGGGCAGGGCTGAAACTTCTGAGTGTCTGGAAATGATGGCAGCCCAGTCAATTACACATTGTATCAGAATGCAGAGCAGATTATCAGAAATGATTTCTGTGAAGATGCCTGGTTAGCTGGCATAATGTTTTCGTCTCCCTCCCAATTTCCTTTTGACCCCGCTCCCACAAGTGTAGCATGGCTGGTGTTCTAGTAAGTAGTCCCCGTATATTCCACTCTCTCCTCCCAGCCTTTTAGGAGGCCTCAGGCTTCAAACAAACCTCACCACTAACTCCCAAGCTGGAGAGCTTCCTGCTAAGGGATCCATATAAGCTGACTGTAAAATCAGAGGGTCAGAATTTGCAGCAACATGGATGGACCTAGAGAGATTATCACACTAAGTGAAGTAAGTCAGAAAGAGAAAGATAAATTCCATACGATATCACTTATATGTGTAATCTAAAATATGACACAAATGAACTTATCTACGACACAGAAACAGACTCACAGACACAGAGAACAGACTTGTGGTTGCCAGTGGGAAGGGGGTGTGGGAGGGATGGGCTGGGAGTTTGGGGTTAGCAGATGCGAACTATTATATATAGAATGGATAAACAACAAGGTCCTACTGTATAGCACAGGGAACTATATTCAATATCCTGTGATAAACCATAATGGAAAAGAGTATGAAAAAGAATATATATATATATATATATATGTATAACTGAATCATTTTGCTGTACACCAGAAAATAACACGACAATGTAAGTCAACTATATTTCAATAAAATACATTTTTAAAAATAATAAAAAAATAAAATCAGGGCTTTCCTGGTGGCGCAGTGGTTGAGAGTCTGCCTGCCGATGCAGGGGACACGGGTTCGTGCCCCGGGCCAGGAAGATCCCACATGCCACGGAGCGGCTGGGCCCATGAGCCATGGCCGCTGAGCCTGCGCCTCCGGAGCCTGTGCTCTGCAACGGGAGGGGCCACAACAGTGAGAGGCCTGCGTACCGCAAAAAAATAAATAAATAAAATTAAAAAATAAAATAAAATAAAATAAAATCAGAAGGTCAGAGAATGCCCCAAATCATTAAAAAAAAAAAAAAAAAAGATATTTGGTCCTACTCTTGTAACTTAAGAAACACAGGACCCAAGGGTTGGAAGGACTTGCTGAGGCCACAGCTAAGGGTGACAGCTGCCAGGCCAGCATTCTTCCTACCCGCCCCCTACCTCCCCTCACTCACTGTATCTCTTCTTTTCTTTCTCTTTCATGTACTATTTCTCCGTTTCATGTACTGTTTCATCTACTATTTCTCATAGAGCCATTTGGCTCTGTGTTATTATTACTTAAAATCCATGTTACAAACGATGCTTGTAGTGACGTATTTGTCGTTTTAACATGGGAACATTGGCAAATGCGACTTTGACCATTCCTTAACATGCGGGCAAGGCCAGATGACTGTAGTACACATTCAGATATGGCACGCAGTGAAATTCCAACAGTTGGTCTGATTCATAAACACAGAGCTTTTTGAAAAGTTAGGGCTGGTTGGGGTCCAATGTATTTATACATTTTTATTAGACTCAATTGAAAGATTTGAAAGGATGAATAAATTACTTTCCTATTTGCTTCATCTGCTATTGCAGACGATGCCCAACAGATGTCACATATGAAATTCAAATTACATCTTCAAATGGAGCATAACTTTAGTAATGAATAATTCAAGAGAATAACTGAAAACCAGAATGATATTTTAGAGACATTTCTTTCATTGGAGAGAAACTGTTCGTGGAAAAATACTCACCTATTTATCTGACCATTTTCTACCTCGGTGAAATCATTGGAATCATTGCTAATGTTATCATCTTCGGGCACTGTCATGTTTTGCAATTCAGTTAATTCAAGTCCACTTTTGAAATGCATCATGTTTAGAAAGTACCTGTCGTCCAAATCCTCCTTTTCTGAGTGTATTTACAAATGGATAGCAGCAAAAATATAAGGTTCACACCCCTAAAATACAACACAAGGAAAAATAATTAAACATATGAATATCACCACTGATTACACATAAGCTATTACACACAAATGATTTGCTGATAACATAACTTTTACATTTTGCTATTCAAAGCATTGAAGCAATCTTGGCACATCAAGTTATAGAGGCTGTAAATTTTCTGTCTTTCATAAATCTTCCTCCATTTTTAACTATAAAATGAGTCATGTCCCATAATCTTTATGCTCACGTTCATAGGAATACCATGTGATCTGTAGGCAATAGAGATGCCCTTTTATGAAAGAGTGTGTTTAAAAGGAAAGCGAATAGGTTATTTTAATGCATCAGACCACAGGGCACACATATAGCTGGGTACAGACTGAACAGACACAAAAGCACCTCTGATTTAGCAATCCCAGTTTAATAAAAATGCAAATCCTCAATAAATGGCAAAATGCAGGATCAACCACCCAACCTGGAGGTCAAGCAGCAAAGGACAAATCTGTGTTTTGAAATTTAGCAAACAGTTTATCCATCAACTGCAAGAGATTAAATCAGTGTCTTCAGTGAAATCACTCCATGTCAGGGAGTTAGGGAATTAAACTCATACTCAGGGGATTTAGGTTAATCCACCTGAAACTGTATTTCCTCACAGAAATGAAAGACTCGCGGAGTTCACAATTTCTCCCACATGGATGACTGTGATTTAAATTTCTGAGTGGTCACCAATAATATATAAGGGGGTAAAGAGTTTCAGACACACAGCATCACAAATCAAAAAGCAGGTGGCAACAGAGGTATGGTACTGTGATTTATTATAAAGAATACATATTTGGTCTTTGTTCCTATTTCTGGTCCACAGCTCCCCAGACCCTTAGAATTTCCTAAGTGTTGAGAGTGATAAAAGTCTTAAGGTATATTAATGAGGTGGCTTTGGGAAAGCACCTACGGATGGGGGCTGGTTGCCAGTGGAGCCAAACATGTGATTAGAGGGTTGGAATTTTCAGTCCCACCCCGTGATTTCCGGGGAGAGGAGACAGGCCAGAGCTTGAATCAATCACTAGCGGCCAATGAGTTCATCAATCATGCCCATGTTATGAAGCCTCCATAAAAAGCAAATAAAAGGAGGAGGTTCAAAGAATATCCATACTAGGGACCCAGAACTCCACCACGTACTGCGCACCAAGCTCCACAAGGACCGAAGCTCCTGTGTTGAAGACCTCGCCCTATGTATCTCTACATCTGGCTGTTGATTTGTATCCTCTGCTATCTTTTGGAATAAATTGGTAACCTAGTGAGTAAATGGGTTTTCCTGAGTTCTGTGAGCTGTTCTGGCAAATTAATGGAACCCAAGGAGGGGGTCATGGAAATCTCCGATTTATGGCCAGTCAGTCAGGAGCAAAGGCAATACCCTGGGCTTGTGACTGGTGTCTGAAGTGAAGGGCAGCCTGTGGCATGCAGCCCTTGACCCATAGAACCTCATTCTATTTACCAGTGGACAGTGTCAGAACTGAGGTGACGATTGGTGGTGTGGGGAAGCCTACATACACACACATTGGAAATGGGTCCAGGAACCCTTTTAAGAGGTAAATGCAACTTCAAAAGTAAGGCCTGGAAAGGTATAGGAGCCTCACTAAGATAATCTCAGTGAGGCGATGGGGATCATGGAATGAAGCAGAATGTCAGCGAGATTTTTTTTTTAACCTCCAATGGATGATCCACCTTGGATGATGTTTTGATATTTTGTCTGATCCTGAATTCCATAAGATAACTGTAATCTAGTTAAGAGTCAAAGCTCCAATGTGCCCATCTAAGCATCCTAGTATATCCGAAGAAGCATTTTGCTAGCTGGTAATATTTTCAGGACCCCTAGAGAGTACCCTAGAATGATACTTCTTTAAGAATTTCCTTCCTCTCAACCTAGGGTCAAGATGGGAATAAAGATGCAGACCTACTAGAGAATGGACTTGAGGACACGGGGAGGGGTAAGGGTAAGCTGTGACAAAGTGAGAGAGTGGCATGGACATATATACACTACCAAATGTAAAATAGATAGCTAGTGGGAAGCAGCTGCATAGCACAGAGAGATCAGCTCGGTGCTTTGTGACCACCTAGAGGGGTGGGATAGGGAGGGTGGGAGGGAGATGCAAGAGGGAGGAGATATGGGAACATATGTATATGTATAACTGATTCACTTTGTTATAAAGCAGAAACTAACACACCATTGTAAAGCAATTATACTCCAATAAAGATGTTAAAAAAAGAAAAAAAAGAATTTCCTTCTTCTCTTCCCCACAGCTAGGCCCCACCTTACTCCTTTCCATTCACACCATCTCCTGTCTAGAATGAATCTTCCCTGGTTCCAGGATCCTTTACAGCTTACACAAGATAAATAGTGTCTAATACCTCAGATTCCAGGAGCCTCACCCTTCAGGGCAGGGCCTCTCCTGGAAAGTAGGAAGCCAGGATGGGAGATTGGAGCTCCCCGAACTCCTGGTCTAAGGCTAACCTGGCAGCTCAGGGCTGATTCTTCCAGCTAGGGTGGTAGTGCTGGAGCCTGGGCCACAACTAATTGCTTTTGGTGTCTTCACACAGCAGCAGCATTTACAGCCTGTCTTTACTTTGAAAAAATTGAAGTGCATTAGAAAGGTTAAACCCCCTTGTCACCCCTCGGCCCCCTCTGAAGAAAGATGCACAAATGGACTGGGCTTGGTAACCCCTAGGAGTCTTGGCACACTGGATCTTGCCTGTATGACTCCCTCAGAGGCTACTAAAGTGATACCATAGGGCTGCTAGAAAGTTCACTCAGTGGGGACTTCCCTGGTGGTCCAGTGGTAAAGAATATGCCTTACAGTGCAGGGGACAGGGGTTCGATCCCTGGTCAGGGAACTAAGATCCCACAAGCCACGGGGCAACTAAGCCTGCGCACTACAACTACTGAGCTCGTGTGCCTCAACTGGAGCCTGCGTGCCGCAAACTACAGAGCCCACGTGCTCTAGAACCCGTGCCCCACAACTAGAGAAGAGAAAGCCTGCACGCCACAACTAGAGAGGCGCCCACGCACCACAACGAAGAGTCCCACATGCCTCAACAAAGATCTCGTGTGCCGCAACTAAGACCCGACACAGCCAAAGAAATAAATTAAATAAATAAATAAATAAATAAATAAAATAATAAAATAAATCTTAAAAAAAAGAAAAAAAAGTTCACTCAGTGGATGGCGTTTCCAATCTGGGATAAGGAGTCCTTTTCTCTCTAAAAACTTGTAGGAAACAGGGCACTAGACAAAAAATTTCTGAGGAGAGGAAATGTTGACTAACAAGAGATCTGGAGTCTACTGTTTGAATGTAAACTTTCATATCAATATCTGTGTGTGAATACAAATATATACTACACATACATACACACACACACGTGCAATGGACAAAAAAGGAAAAGAATAAAAAGAATAGAGTAAGTTCTGGCCACTAAAATTATGTCAGTATTAGGCAAATGCCAGCACTAAGATAATAACATAGGATACATTTTTGCCTTTGGCTTAAAGAGAAATTTATTTTTTTCACAGTTCCAGAAGTCCAAGATTAAGGTAATGGTGAGTTTTATTTCTTCTGAGGCCTCTCTCCTTGGCTTACAGATAGCTATCTTCTTGATCTGTCCTCATATGGTCTTTCGTCTCTCTGTGTGTTCTCTGTATTGTAACCTCCTTTTCTTTTCTTTTTTTTAATTTAGGATAAATTTTTATTGTTGTGAAATAACCTATCTGAAATCTAACTTATTCTTGAAAATAAAAACTGGAAAAATGGGGAAAATTGAAAAGTTAGTGACATCTGTCACTAAGGTTGAGGCCACACTTAGGAAATACTATCCATTCAATTTATTATATATTTATTGAGTGCTAGGTGATGCAAGGATTTTTGAAGTCTGAAAAGGATCTGAGGCAGCTTCACAGAAAAATCACATTTGAATTGGCTCTTGAAAAAGAAAACAAAAATTTTCTGGTTCTAAAGCTAATATATACCCACTGTAGAATCTTTAGAGCGAATATTGTACAAGAAACCCCACCACCCAAAATGGGCCACTGTTAGAGTTTCATGTGCTTCCTCCCTTCTTTTCTTCTTTTTCTTTCTTTCTTTCTCTCTAGCTCTCTCTCCTCTCTCTTTTTTATTTAACATTGGAATTTTAGACTGTTTTTAGTCTATTGTTTTTCATGTAATATTACATAGTATGCATTTTGAAGAACAGAAGTGCTTTTTAAAAGTATATTAGTTCCTTATTAATAAATAATACAGGGCTTTGTAGAAAAATTAGAAAATACAAGCTTACAAATGAAAGAACAAATAAAAAGAAAAAAGTCACCTGTTATCTCAGCAAGCAGAGATGATCACTGTATATATACTGGAGTATAACTTTCAAGGATTTTTCTACGCACATAGATATAGTGCCTGGCACACAGTAGGCACGTGATAAATATCTGTTAAATGAAAAGAATGAGTACAAAATTTTAAAAAATATGTATACATTTACAAAAATGGAAATCATACCATAGAGTTTTTAAAACATATTTTTTCACTTAACAAGATATGGTCTCCTATCCTGAGTTATGTCCGTAAACACGGGTCTACACCATTATGGCAGATGCTCCTTAACCGCTTGATTGTGCCATAAATTGACATCCAACCTACTACTGCTAGACAGTCACACTGCCTGGTGGACAGGAGACTGACAGGTGGAGATGGGCCCTGAGCTGAGACTTTTCAATGAAGGAGAACACGGCCAACGACAAAGACACAGGAAGTGCAGGTTGAGTTTAAGAAACAAAAGAATTATAGTTTCACTGAAAGATTGAAGCAATTATCAGACTATACAGTTAATTAAAAGACCGAATGGGGTCATCATGTGAAGATCTTGACGTTAACCCAACCACAATTACTATCTCCCAACATTTATAATAGGTTACAAATGATGGTTTACTCAGCACAGAATATTTCTGATCCTTTACTGCAATCTTGTGAGGTATTCTTAAGAAGCATTATTATCTTGCCATGCTTATTGGTACGTTTTACTAATAGTACCAATGTAAAATACAGAAACTTCTTCTCTACTCTTCATGGTGATATGCATCAAAGGAGAGGATACATAGAGAAACCTGGTTTGGTCTTACATTGGTCTTACGTTGCATACGACCTACTGAAACAAGCAAGACCTTCCCAAATAAAGTGACAGTATATCATAAAACATTTGCATGATAGAGACCAAACTGTACAATAGAACAAAGAATAAGTCCAGAAAGATTTCAGAGACATACATACATACATATGTACATACAGGAAGGAAGGAGGGAAGGAAAGAAGGAAGTAAGGAAGGAAAGAAGGGAGGAAGGAAATTGGAGCCTGGAGAAATCAGGTAAGGTTTTACAAAGAGTGAGGACTTGAACTATGTCTAAAAATAGGTAGGATTTAGACTGGGGTAGGGAAAGCATTCCTTGCACTGGAAACAGCACAGGCAAAGACATGGAGGCCAAATGTGCACAGAACACCCACTCAGATGAATCTAGCTACAGCAAAGGGAGCAAGGTACATGTTCTTGAGTAATAAGAGGTTATACTGGTTTAGCAAAAGCTGATTAAAAAATTGTAGAGAGAAAACCAAACCAAAGAATATACTATAACTCAAACATTGTCCAAAATTACTTTTGGGGATAAATAAACAAAAATACAATTTCAATCGCTAAGACACTGTGTGATGGATTGGCCCCCTCAATATTTGTTCCCACTTCTTTCTAGTCCAGTTCTGCATCTAGAGGATAGAGAGTTGAAAACTACATTTCCCACATTCCTTTGCAGCTAGGGGTCTAGAGAAGATTTAGATTCTACCAATCAGAGAGCAAAGTGGTGGGGTCCAGGCACCCATTTTGCTGGTACAATTCTAGCAAGTGCTACAGACAGCACTGGAGCCAACAACTGTGGCTATGAATTCCTGATCATCAGATTTGGCCTAAGTGACGTGCTCCTGGAGCATATGTTCAATGAGAAACTGGCTTCCTGGCTTCCTGATGGAGGCACAAGAGCTGCCCCTAAAGCCAGCTGAGTGGTGGTGTTCTGGTGATTCTTCCTAGACACCCAGCCTAAAGCCTGGTCTGCCATCTTTCCTAACAATTTTACAGGCCTTAATTCCCCATATTCAATCCCTTTTGCTTGACATACACAGAATGATCTCTGTTAATATGCAGCTAAACCCTGACTGATATTAACTTTATTTTTTCCTCCCTCTAAAATGTTTTATTATGGAAATTTTAAACATATATAAAAGTGGACAGAATAGAATAATGAACGCCCATGTAGCAACTTCAACAAGGATCATTTCAGGCCAGGCTTGTTGAAGTTTTACCCCCACCATCACATAGAATTATTTAACAAAAGATCCCAGATATCCTATCATTTGTAATTATTTCAGCACATATCTCTAAAAGGTCAGATCTATTTTTAAAACAATATCACCATATCATGATCACACCTAAAATGTAACAAGAATTCCTTTATGGGCCTCCCTGGTGGCGCAAGTGGTTGAGAGTCCGCCTGCCGATGCAGGGGATACGGGTTCGTGCCCCGGTCTGGGAGGATCCCATATGCCGCGGAGCGGCTGGGCCCATGAGCCATGGCCGCTGAGCCTGCGCGTCCGGAGCCTGCGCGTCCGGAGCCTGTGCTCCGCAACGGGGGAGGCCACAGCAGTGAGAGGCCCGCATACCGCAAAAAAAAAAAAAAAAAAAAAAAAAAAAAAAAGAATTCCTTTATGACTTTAAATATCCAGTCACACACACTTAATTTCAAAATTGTTATGAATCACTATTATTTTTTTTTTATTCTGAAGAATAAGATCACACCTCTCCCAGCTCAGCTCCTGAAAATCAATTATGACCGCTAGGTCAGTGGTTCTGAGAATGTGTTAGGTGTAAGGCCAATGACGGTCCTGGTCTTCCTGCCATCTCTTCCCATAACCAACTGAGCCTATTTACACACTTGAGGTCCCTGGCTCACCGGGCTCTTCACTGTATTTTAAAGGGCCTCAAACAGGCTAAACAGGTTAATTAAAATGTCAAGAGTCCTTGCTTTTGGCAAGATTGCCTTAACTTGATGTGATAATCCTAGATTCTGACTGGCAATGTTATACATCTTTGAGTAAAAAAAGTGGGAAGTGAATTATTTTCAAGTTGTAGTCAAAACTCACTGAACAGTATACCTAAGATCCAGATGTTGCATTCCATATCAGTTATATTTCAACTAAAATAAAAGCTTAAAATTGATAGTCTTTGAAAACCTGGGGTCTTTGGGAGGTGGGGAATGGCCTTCAGTAGTGAAAGGCTGGGACTCAGTAAGCACTCTCAGAAGAAAAGGTGTTTTCTCTCTTCTTACTCAAAACTCATGACTTATCCAGTGTTCATGTCTCAGCTCTGCTAGGCCTGGGCCTCCCACTTTCTCTCTACTGGCTTCCCCGACTTCTGTCAATCACGCTCAGCCTTCTACCTGGAAAGTAACCTTGAACTATCACCCCTCCCTCCTGTCTTTACTGCCAACAGTCTTAACAACTTGCCCCTGTCCTCATCACTCCCCTGAACCCAGGATCCACTGGCAAATCTGGGCTTCACCCTTCAGGAGATGTGTTGACCCTGGGCAAGTAGGTTAACTTCTCTTTATCTCAGTGTCCTCATCTGTAAAATGGAGATAAAGTAGTACCCACCTTACAGAGTCCTTATAAAGACTCCATGATGGGTCCATGCTCGGCCTGATTCTGGTAAGCGAGGGTGACTGTCCCTGCTACTATTGCTACCTTTTCCTAATCAAGGCAAGTGGCCTTTTCTCGGTCCTCATCCCTTCACTTGCCTCCACAGGAGGGTCACTGTTTCCTGACCTCCACCAGCTTGCCCCTCGCCGCATCCTCCTACTCGCTGCCTCCTGCCTCCTTTGCCAGCTCCTGTCCTCCTCCCACCCTCGGTGTGGGCAGCCCTTCTCCCTCCACTCTTCCTCTGCAGACTCCAAACTCTTTCTTTTGTAAGTTTCAAGCCTGAAATGTCAGGCTTCACCCCACAAGGGCATCTTTCATATCTTTTTCCCCCCAGGCCTTTTCATTTTACAAAACTAGAAATCCTCTGCGTTTTGAAATAGGATCTTCCTCATAAATACTACTTGCTAATGATCACGTCACTTAACATGGCATGTGTTTCTTCCTCTGTCAACTGAGAAGGCTGCAGGGGAGAGGCAATCTCTCAGGTTCCCTCCTGCTCAGAAAAATTTCCACAAATTCTTTTCAGACCCCAGCTGCCCGCCGGACCTCTCCACGTGGATGTTTGCCATGACCTCCAACTCCACGTGCCTCACTGAACACATCACCCGACCTCACACATCAGCTTTTCTATTTCTGTTCACGATAATGTTCGTTCCCCTCCTCACTTAGACATGGAACCCGGATATCTAATCAGTCCCCAGGTCCTATCAACATTCTTTCATACCGTCCCTTCCTTCCTCTCATTCCTTCCGGCTCCCCAGTACTAGCCTGGCCAGTCGCTTCCCCCGGTGCTGCCTACTGAGCCCGACCCACTTCAGGAAGATGCAGGTTCTTCCTGAAAATCCATGTCTTGCACATTCCTCTTCCCCCCTCCTTGCCAATCATAACTGTTCCTAATAGCTGAATCCCTAGAACCTCAAATTCAAGGCCCAGATTGCTCTTACCTCTCTCTTTAAATTTCTCTCCCACGATGTTCCTTCTGAACCTTCCATTCCTGTGATGGATCTACTTATAAGCAGTTTCCTGCTTTGCTTCCACCATCTTGGTCCTAACATACTTCCCACAAACCCCTTTCCCATCAAGCTCATGCTCATTTAAGTACAACATTTCTTTCAAAGCCCATCTTGCTGGCTTGCATGCATTTTTCTCTCTTTTTTTTTTTTTTAATTTCAAGCCAACCTTCTCTGTGAGGTCTTCCTCCAATGACCAGCTCATGATTGATCATTTGCCTGTGATGAATTCTTACAGCACTTTTGTATAGATTACTCATTGGCTTATAGCAAGAGTTCTTATATATTTTCATGATCTCCTTATGGAGTTATCCAGTTCCCTAATTATTATACGTTTTCAACTTCTCGAGGACAGGGACCACAGCCCTCTTAGCTCCCTAGCACATGGTGATAGTAAATATGTTAACAATAATGGTGATGACTAAATTGAAAAAGCAAGCTATCTGTCTATAGACAATACAGCAGCAATCCTCACAAACACAATTTCACAGGAAAACATAACAAAAATGGGAAGTTAAAGGAAGCAACACATACAGCCCCACAGCACAGTTTTCATTAAGTCTGCCACTTAATTTCTTTTACATTTGATCCGGGCATGTGAGAATTACGTGAAAGTGCATTTAAAACTGTAGAGTACTATATGAATGGAAGGTATTTATCATGAACATCCTAGCCACTATGCCTGGAATGTTTGAGAACTCTTGGCATGATTTCTACAAGTTCAGAGAAAGGGTTGTATTAAAGCAGTGGTTCTTTTTTTTTTTCTCATTTTTTTTAATTTTTATATATATATTTTTATTAGTTTCTGCTTTATAACAAAGTGAATCAGTCTGGGGACCATTTTGGCACCCATCTGACCATGCCTGGAGACATTTTTTGTTGTTACAAGTGAGAGGGTGTCGCAGGCTTCTAGTGGAGAGAGATGCTGCTAAACACCATACAATGCATAGGGTGGCTGCCCACAACAAAGCCTTATCTGGTCCCAGAGGCCGAGAGTGCCGAGGGTGAGAAGCCCCATGTTAAAGGAAGCTCACCAGAGGATCAGGACTGAGCATTTCTACATGGGGCAGAGATGAGCTGCTTACTTCCCTGGACAGACTGCCCCCTGCGTCCTGTCTTGTTCACAGTATCCCAGCATCTGCTCCTACCACTCCACAAGGCTGTTCAGGTTCCCAGATGATCTTTTATTTTCTTAATTTTTATTTTTTTACTTAACTATTTCATTTTGTTGGAAAATATTTGACTAGGTAATACATGTACATAGTACAACATTCATAAAGTACAAAAGAGTCTACAGGGAAAAAAGCCTCCTTCACTCCTTATCCCCCAAGAAGTTCCCTCCCATGTTTTCTTCTATAAGAAGAAAGTTTTATTTTTTACATTAAAATCAGTTTTATTTTTTACATTAAAATCTTTGACTCACCCAGATGATCTTTTAAATGTCTGTTATCAACATGCCCAGCCTATGATGTTGGGGAGTTAACCTACCCATATTCAGATGTTTTGAAACTATTCTGATTTCTCAAAGTCAGAAAATATTAATAAACTCTAGAAGTTAATGAAGTTAATCTGTGACTCTGGATATAGGAGGACAGACTGTATATTACATTACAAAAACTAAAGTTTAATTTAATTAAAACAGTGAGTGTCTTTGAGCAGTATGAATACCACAAAAGTAAAAATCTTTCTCATCAACTGAAAATTCATGGATTTAAATAATTACATACAGAGTTTAAAAACAGCTTGGCATATTATAGCCTTTGAGAAATTCTTTTTCTTTGCACATGTATGTTTTTGCTATAGTCATATCTGTGATCAAGGATTACTATTGAACTGAAAACAATGAACAGGAGTTTATTTTTTTAAGTCCTAGCTATTATGACAGCTAACTTCCAACAAAATACTCTAGGAAAAACAGAAATAATGACAATGTGAAAGCACCACAAAGTGCTTTCAAACTGCATGTAAGGAGGTTCATTTATAAATATAAACATGAAAAAATATGCCTTTATTTGAAAAGAGAAAATATAATAAAACACACTATAACTAAATACCAAATGATGTTATGGTCCTTGAACAAGTTTTTTCTTCTCTTTGGACCTTTGTCTTAGATGGAATCTGAAGTTCAGATTAACTGATGCACTCTCAAAGATCTCTCCCAGTTCTAAAATCCTCTGAATTTATGATTCTGTAGACTGTTTCTTAATGAATCACTTTCATTTCAGAGATAAGAAGATGGGCTTGCGGACAAGTCTTTTGAATAGGTGACTTACACTAGGAGTATTCAGTTCTGACTACACACAGGAATCAACTTGGGAACTTTAGAAAAATAACAGTGATAATCTGCCCCCCTAACGCACACCAGTTTCTGATTCAATTGGTCTAGGATGGAATCTAAGCATGGATATTTTAAATGCTCTGTAGGGGATTCTAATGTGCTGCCAACATTAAGATCTACAGATTACATTGGATTGGCCAAAAAGTTCATTCAGGTTTTTCCGAAAGATGAGTATGGAAAAACCCGAACGAACTTTTTGGCTAACCCAATACTAAGGGTTTAAAAAGAAATGCAGCAGGAGCCCAAGTTGGTAAGCTGAATGAGCAAAGCAGACTGGGCACAAGAAACTGGAGAACATGTGTCTCATCTATTTCAGTAAAAGTAAGACAGATCTTTTGGTTTCTTTTCAAGAAATGCCAGAAATCCAGGTTTTAAGTGAAATTCTGATACTGTACTTAAATGCTGACAACTAATTCCAAACAATTTTAAGAGAACATGGAGGTCCCACAAAATCTACCCACAGGTTTCATTTGGTTCTATAGCCACCAGTTTGCAACATATACAAAACCAGTTCAATAAACCAAGCCCAACTTTTCCCCTGTGCTCTGTCCTGCTGCTCTCCCACTCAGAGCCTCCCCCTCCCAGACCTTGGGCCATAACCTCTCCCTTTTCTTTTCCTTTCCATTGTCTCTTTCTTTTCCAATCATCTTCGTCATTCCTAAGAGATGGAAACTGAGACCCACACATTAAATCTTTATTTGGCCCTGGCTGTATCACTGGATGGGCTTCTACGCCTGGGAAAATTCAGGTTATAGACTGTAACCTGAGGCTGTGACTCCAAGATGTCAACAACTGGTGAGCTTTGCCAAGTCAGGGGGAAAGCCAGTCAAGCTCGTATTTTCACATTACCAAGACTTTATCAAACAATATATGGATGTCTTCATTTAATTTCTGCTTTTGTTTTGCTTGCTTTTAAATCTAAACCACTGTGTATGAGAATTATCCCTGGTGTTGTTTTTTTTTTTAAATTCCTATGTCTGGGCTCTGCCTCAGGATGACTAAATCTGAATCTCTGGAAATGGAGTCTGGGCATTGGTAGCTTTTAAAAGACTCTAGGTGAGTCTGATGTGAAGCTCACGTTGAGAATCGTTCATCTCTACCCATCTCCTAAAACTGCAGATTAGCAGTGTGTTTAACTCCAGACGACTATCATCTTGAGTTCTTTTAACTTGTTCAAGGATGTCCTCACCTCTGTTCTCATCGTACCTTCACAACTCTGTGAGTTTGGCAGCCTGGACACTATCATCAGCATTGGACAGATGAGAAAATGAGGCATTAAAAATGTTAACTGGGGCTCCCCTGGTGGTGCAGTGGTTGAGAGTCCGCCTGCCGATGCAGGGGACATGGCTTCGTGCCCCGGTCCGGGAAGATCCCACATGCCGCGGAGCGGCTGGGCCCGTGAGCCATGGCTGCTGAACCTGTGCATCCGGAGCCTGTGCTCCGCAACAGGAGAGGCCACAACAGTGAGAGGCCCGCGTACAGCAGGAAAAAAAAAATGTTAACTGAGTTGCCCCAGTGGACCCAGCTAGTTATTGGCAAAGACACACTGTAGCTTCACCTGAGGCGGAGTTCCTTGACTGCAACATGGCTGCTTGCAGTTTCTCCAAACCATGGTGTTTCCCTATCACTGAATTCCTTTATGCTTAGTAGTAACCCTAACACACAGGAGGTGAGTAGAAAAACCAATGAATAAAATGCGATCAACTTCCAGAAATAAGTGTAACAATGTTTTTTTTTTCCTTATCATACTTAACCCTTCCCTTATTTTATTTATTTTTTATTACTTATTTATTTTTAACATCTTTATTGGAGTACAATTGCTTTACAGTGTTGTTAGTTTTTGCTGTATAACAAAGTGAATCAGCTATACATAAACATATATCCCCATATCCCCTCCCTCTTGCATCTCCCTCCCACCCTCCCTATCCCACCCCTCTAGGTGGTCACAAAGCACCGAGCTGATCTCCCTGTGCTATGCGGCTGCTTCCCACTAGCTATCTGTTTCACATTTGGTAGTGTATATATGTCCATGCCACTCTCTCACTGCGTCCCAGCTTACCCTTTCCCCTCCCCGTGTCCTCAAGTCCACTCTCTATGTCTGTGTCTTTATTCCTGTCCTGCCCCTAGGTTCATCAGAACTTTTTTTTTTTTTTAGATTCCATATATATGTGTTAGCACACGGTATTTGTTTTTCTCTTTCTGACTTACTTCACTCTGTATGACAGACTCTAGGTCCATCCGCCTCACTGTTTTTAAAAGACTCGATTTAGGGTGTTTCTAAGGTGTCCTTCTGTGAAACCTATGACGCTATTTGGAATGTGCTTCCTTCCACGAACCTGCACACCACCTTTCATAGGTGCACATTCTCCCAGGGACTGAGAACATTCAGGTAGTTTCCATTAAGGTATTATTTTCAGAGTATTTTCAAATGATTAAATATTCATTGAATATTAGAGGTAAGGGGAACTTTCCTGATCAGCTTCCCCCATCTCCTCTGATAGATGAGAAACCTAAAGTCCCTTTTAATTCAATATATATGGACCAATAACACTGTGCCAAGCACTGCACATCCATTATCCTCATTAAACCTTCCGAATAACTCATCATACCACTACCACCACGTTTAACAAATGGGGGGGGAAATAAATGAGGCTCAGAAATGCTAAAAAAAAAAACCAAACTTGCTCAAGGTCCCCAGACTGATAAGTTGAGACCTGGCACTGATTCAAAGTGTATGTCCTTATCCTCCACCTTCCATCGCCTGGACTGATGATGGTACAAAAAGCGAAAGATAAATCTTTATGAAAAGGTGAGGTGATCAGTGGACACATTCGATGAGGTAGAAAAGTGGCATTTGGGTTAAGCCTTCACAAATACATAGCATTTCAGTAGGCATTCCAGTTTGGAAACAACATCCATATTGAGGCAGAAAAGTGAAAGGAAGGGTATAGGGTGAACTGGGAGAAAGAGGTGAGGATTGTGGAGGGTCCCGAGTGCCCCGCTAAGGAATTTAGACTTTAATTAGGGGCAACTGGAACCCACTGAAGGTTTTCAGAAGCAAGATGAGTTTTAAAAATGAGTTTTAAACATATAGATCCCATGGAAGTGTCGAGATTGAATTAGGGGAGCACAGCTTGGTACGGAGATCAGCTAGAAGCCCGTCACACCTCCTTTGCCGGCTACTTCACTCTTCACCACGCACTGTGCTTGCATCTGCTCCCCTGAGTGCTGGTTTATTCGGCGCACCTCCATGTCCATTTCATCGTTCTTGTATCCCAACTGACCGCTGCAATTGCCCTGTCTAGGGCAGATAACAGAGACCTGAACACGGGCAGTGGGAATGGAGATGAAAAAAACAGATTTGTGGAGCATGTGTAGCACCTGGTAACTGCTTAGAAGCGGAGAGAAGGTAGAAGAGAAGGAGAAGCAGAGTAGAAAAAGACTCTGACGTTTCAACTTAACAGGGGAACAAATAATGAGACACAGAAAGAAAGGGAGGGTCAACAGTGGCACAAAGTGCTGAACAAGATGTTTTGGCCAAGGTCTCAATGCAACAGGCATTTATTAAGCAGCTACTTTGTGCTGGGCATTAGGGGAACAATAATGAATTAGCCTGGTCTTTGCCCTCAAGTATCACCCAGAGGGAGGAAAAGACAGCCTAGCAATAACCTGGCCTCTTAGTCTCAGGACAAATGTCCCCTCTCACACAGGCCCTCCTAGAGAGTCATCTGTCTCAAGCACCCTCCCCCATCACATGATCCTGTTTTATTTCTTCATTGCTGGAACAAATCTCCAAAATTCATTTATAGGTACATTTATTGTCTGTTTCCTCCAGGAGAATGGAAGTCTCACAGAAGCAGGGACTTTATCTTGCTAGTTGCTAACTGCCACATAAACCCTCAGTAGGAAAAACTCATTGAATAGGTTGGAGGGGAAAAAAAAGTTAATAAACGTCATCAAGGTTAAGACCTCGAGGCAAACTAGGTGAGTTTCTCGATGCCTAAGGCGACATACTGAGAACTGAATTAACTCTGAAAGGTAAAGCCATTTTGAGATTGGGGTCCAAACGCAAATCCAGGGGGCCCACCATGGATCAGAGCCCTGACTTGGCTGTTTTGCATAGATTTCAGGAATACCCACCCAGCGAGAGATATTTAACAATGAGGCCAGCCAGCCGCCTGGCTCAGGTTTTATTTCAGTTGTCCTTCTGACGTCAGAAGAAGCACGAGTTGCTGCACAGTTTCTTCTATCAAGGTGACAAATTACAGCCTTGTTGGGCCCAGCAGTCTGCAAACCATAAATTTATTCTCTCCTCCCCCTTATATTAAAAAATTTTAAACCCACGGCAGAGATGTCGGATTCCTTTCCAAATGCAAATAAATCCTGTTTCCTAGCTCTCGGGTTTTTTTTCACTCATGAAATACATCACCAGGGATTTGTATGCGAAAGTATGTGATCCTGGTGGCAGTTAGGTTTTCACCGTAGAACCAGTGCAATGAACACCGGCCGGGTCCGCGCCGCAGAGTGAGACACAAAGGACTCTCAAAATTGTAGCACCACCTTCCTAAGCCGAAGACAGCCTGTGAAAGGCACCCGAAACTCCGTGACGCGCTTACCGCGAAATTCCTTTTGCCGCCATATGCACTTGTACCTTCTCTGACTACAGTTCAGCGCAAACCCAGGGCCGGTTGCGCAGGGAAGCGGCGCCCAGGCAGCCCTATAACCTGGAGGTCCCAGTGGGTGCTGAGGAGCCCGATGCTCCGGGAGGCGGATTACGGTGGGGGGCGGGGACGCGCACTAGGGCGAAGGAGCACTTTCCTCCGGGCACGGCCGCGGCGAGGTTAAAGGCCTTTTGTGGCAACGTTTAGGGAAGCGAGCGAGATGCGGGGGTGGAGGGAGGAGGTGGGAGTGCAGGCGAGGACCGTCCGCGCCCGCGCCCCGCGCAAGCGGTGGCCTTTTGTTCGCCAGCTCCAGCGGATCCCAGCTCTCAGAGCGGCACTTTTCTCTTTCTCTCCTTCTTCATTTGGAAAAGAACTTCTTTGGGGCGGGAAAGGGCAGTGAGTCACTGCCAGCATCCTTTAGCAATCACCCCCCCCCCCACCTCCACCCCACGGCCCGCATCCTCCCACTCCTATTCATACTGAGAGCGGGGCAGAGCTCGAGAAGGGCCGGCAAGCGTGCTCCCGTTTACTCGGGCTCCGCGCCTCCGCTCCCCGACCCGCGGCCAGTCCCCGAGACTCAGACGGCCGCACACACAGTTCCGAGAACATCACATGCCCTCCTCGGGGCCCTGCGGACACAGGAAATTCCCCGCAACTGCCCGGCATTCAAACACTCCTCGGGTATGCGGTCGCGCCCTCACCTCGGCCGGGCTCTCCAGACCCTCGTGGTCCCTAACCCCCGTATGATTGAACCAGATCTGGTGCCACAATCTGCCCCTAAGAAAACAGACTCCAAAAGTAAGCCAGAGCCCATGCAAAGGTGAAATAAGGGGCTCCGGCACCTCCTTACACTGTCGTGGGCGGTCAGGAGAACCGGGGATCTGGACTTTTCCTAAAAGCAAAATCCGAACGCATTCGGCACAGCCGCGCACTCCTTCCTTTCTCGCCGCATGGATGACTTCTGCGTTACCGCCTCCTCTCACATCTAAAACATCCCTTTCCTCCCCGCCGCCGCTCCCTCAGCTCTCCCCGGGAACGCGAAATCACCTTACCTCGGGCAATAAAGGAAAAGTGGCAAAAGGAGACGTCAAGGTATCCGCCCTTCCGGGATTTTCCCCCGGCCGTGCGATGTCCTTTGTGTCAAGGTCTGGCTGCCTCAGCGGAGGAAAGGTGGCCTCCGTCAGTGAGGTCTGGGCGGGGAGGCTCAGCGTGGCGTGGCGGATTTCCGAGGAAGGTGAAGGGCGGCGACCTTCAGGCGGAGCGGCGTGGCTGCCCCAGCCCGCGCTCTCCTGTCTCTCCTCCTCCTTTCGGGGCCGATTGCATCAGAATCTCCCCCCACCACCAACCCCCACCCACACGGTGCTCGCCAGCCTCGCACTTACATCCACATGCTCGGCCGCCGAGGGTCTCGAATCGCAGTCATTCTCCTATTGGGGGGCGCGTCCCCCCTGTGCATCCATGGCTCGTGACGGTTTAGCTGGGAAAGTCAGGCTATTCCTCCGCGTCCAGCGTGCCGTCGCCTCCCCTCCTGCACGCCCGCTCTTTAACCGAAGCTGCGTGTCACTCAGCGGTGCCCGTCACATGGTGCCTCTGCCGGCGGCCGCCCCTTGCTGCCTCCTTGTCGCCGCCCGCCGAGGATGCAGCGACCGCGGCCGGCGGAGGCTGAGCACCCGGGAGGAAGGGAGGAGTGAGGGAGGGGTTGCGGGGAGTGCGTGTGCGGGGCGCGCCGGCAGTGGCACCGGGAGCAGAGGCTGCGCGCAGCCTGGACACCTGCCCCACGCCCCGCTGGGGCCTGGCAGCGAGCCCAGAGCCCAGCTGCGGCGGCGGCTGGAGAGCCCTCGGGGATGGAGGAGGTGGGGGCGGCTTGGAGGGCGCGGCAGGAGGATAGGCGGGCTGCGCCCTGCGGGACTGGGGGGCGCTTTTGGGGTCAGCGCCAGGGCCGGGCCGCGGCGCGGGAGCGAGGGGAGCTGCATTGTGGGAAGGGCGCCGCGTGAAGATGGCCGTGGGAGTGGCTGGTCGGCGCGCAGCCCCGCGAGCCGCTAGCGGCGCAGGAGCCGCGGGTATAGAGGGAGCAGCGTGTCGGCTCCCCCGGGAAGGCGCCGAAATGGCCGGGGTCGGCGGGGAACGCGGCACCTCTGGAAACCCTTTGTCCGCAACCCGCAGTGGGAGGCACCTCCTCTCTTCCGGATCCAGCACCCGCAGACCTCGCCAGCCCTCCCCGAGATCTGTTCTGGGGGGCTCTGTTTGGGGGATTGGGTGGTTTTGCTGAACTGCGGGCGCACTCTGGCCCGGCGGGGAGACCCCACGTGATTCCGCTCCGGGCTCGGCGCGTCGGGGTTCAGGGAGCCCGGCGCTCCAAGTCGGGGGCCAGCGGGGAGCGAGGGCGCAGGTGGAGGGACCTGGAACAGCTGGGCCCGTTTCCCTTTCTCTTCCTCACTCTTTGTTCCAGGCACAGCCCCCTTTGAACTGACTGGGCACTTCCTTGCGGGGAGTGTGTTTCCTTAAAATGGCGACAGGAAATCCCACCTGCGCGTCAGCCAACTAGACTGTCAGCACAGCGCGAATTTGCGAGGTGGAAACTCGAGCCTTTTATTGACAGGAACGGTTCCGTCTTCGTGTTCTATCAAAACAGGAAAGGGAAGGTGAATCATCTTTCAAAAATTAATCTACCTGGAGCATTTCAAGCGGGCAGACCGAGTAGCCTCTGTCACCGAGTGGCTATGGCTTCTTAACTTAGTCACCGATGGAAACGCGAGAATACAACCAAACTCCTCGTAACTGACTAAAATCCTCGTTCCGTCCAGTGGCAGAAAACGGTCTTCGTTAGTTCAACAGTGGCTATCTGAGAACTCTACTCCGAAGGCCAGCTCTTGAGTAAACCTGAGAAGCTGAAAGGCAGGGCAAACAGAAGGGAAGATCATGGGCAGACTCCTTCAGACAGACCTGCCATCAAAGTCTGCCTCAAACACTGCGTCCCTCGCGTGCTTAACTTTTGTCCTTCGTCATGTTTCCCGATTTGTAAAAAAGAGTGTTAGTAGGACCCATGTCATAGTAATAGTCTACAGGTCACCAGAAAGTTGGTTCTTCTCCCACTTCCTTCCTAGAGGAAGCTAATTTAGGATGAAATTACTTTTAATTAATGAAATTAATTATAAGTAGTGTGCACCTTGCCTGGCAGAGATAATTCTTATGAATAAGGTAGGAAATCTGAACAGGCAAAGCAGGTAGATTGTGAGCATAGCTCCATAAGCCAGTTGAAATGTTTACCTTTTTTATCATCATGTGTATTCACCAGTGTTTGGAGAGCATCTGATCGCAAGCTTATCTTTTGATTACAGCTTTAACTTATTTGCTAGTTTCTGTGCACCAAAGACTGCAGTGAAGTAGCATTTTAAAAATTGGATTCAATAGTGATGAGTTGGGCTTCACTCCTTGCCAACTACTGTGCTAAGCACTTTACATATAAATATGATTACAGGTAATCCTTTCAACTACTGAATTCGGTATTATCCTGTTTGTATAAACAAGAAAGCAGGTTTGAAGAGGCTAAGTTGGCCACGTTCACTTAAGACAGTAAGTGGTGAAGGGGGACGTGAGGGAAGTGGTTCCCATTCAGGCCTGAATTCAAAGTCCACGCTCAGGCTTAACCGTGATGCTACGACCATTTGCAAGTAGACACTCTTGGGCCTTGAGTGTGCAAAGATCTTCACCCCTCATCTGGATTTTAGTTGACAACCTGGAACTGAAGTGTAGACATCAACATGGAGGCTGAAGTGAAGAAGCTGCCGTGGGGAGGATTGGGGGGAAGGAGAGTGTGGGTGGTGTTCAGGACGAGTGCCGGGTCACTGCAGTGCGGCTTTTCCTCCAAAACTGCTGGTAGGTGAAACGTCCTTTCAGCGGTCCTTTCAGTAGCCCAGCACTTAAACCCAATTGCTGTGGTCTCAAATGGGGGAAAGAGACAAGCAACAGGATAAGCACCTTACAGATGGTCTCTCGTTTAATCCTCACATCATTCCTAAGAGGTTGCAGACCATCCTAACCCCTGATTCAGAGGTTAAGAAATTTATTCCAAGTCCACCCAGCTCTAGCTGTCATTATCTAGTCTTACATCCAGAGCTGACGCCAAAGCCAGTTTTATGTGCCTGGCTCTAAAATGTTCCCCGATGCTGGAACAGCCGCCTTTGGAGGACCAAGAGGTAGGACAAGTCCCAGGCCCCTCTGCCTTTACATGGGGACCACTTCCCTATTGCCAGAGAGCTCAGGAGTCAGTTTGCTCTGTAATAGCTTTCTGAGCCCCAAGAGCATTGTCATTCATATCTAATGTTACTGTGGGCCTTTGCAATTGAGTAGATTGCCCCAAGAGATATTCAGGTAGTCAGGACACATTAATGGGTTATACTGTGGACTGCCCTATGGAACTGAGAAAAGAAAAATTCTGTATCTGAAAGTGAGGTGGGAGCAGGAAGCTCTAGTGTGAAAGGAGAACTGAATCACCTCAGGTCACCTGGGAGTTTTCTAGTAGCTCCATAGGCCCTTTCTGGATGGTTCCAGGAAGGAGGGGCAGCTTTGTGAAGAAAGATCAATCACTTCCCAAAGCAGATTCAGCCTGAACTTGAGCTCTCATCCCAGCTTCACCCTGTACTCACCCGGTTGTACCACTTCTCCATTTAGGTTGCCCAGTAGGACAGCTGTGTGCTTACAGAGAAAAGGTGCTTTCCTCCATGGGTTTTCAAAGCTGTCCAAATATATCTGGTCTGATACCAGTAGACTTCTTGTGCATGAATTTTGAAATAGGATCAAAACTACCTTCTGAATATGTATAGCTTTTTTCCTTTTTCATTGGTTATAGGACAGTCTGAATTTTGACAATGATGAAAAATAGAAATGTCAATTCGTGCGGTTATTGCAGAATAAGTGTCCTGAGCATTTCCTATTTGTAACAGAAGTAGTACAGCCATCTGAAAAAAATCTTGCCTCATTAGAAACTAAGGTATTTATTTTGAACTCAGTCTTTTATTCCTATTTATAGGGTCTGCCCTAAAACAACAGATGGTCTTTAAAATTATTAGTGCTTCTTTTGACTGATGCAATCACATTTCTTTGCCTGATTAACCCTTTTTTACCAACTTTGATGTTCCTTGGATCTCATCCATAGATGACAATATTTTGACAATAAGAGTTAGTTAAAGCAGCCACAGCAAAAAGTAAATTTGCAACTAAAAGTGTCCCCAGTTGTCTGGCCTATCCTTCTGCAGATACGTGGTGCCATGTTTCCTACCCCCTTGGTAGCACTGTGACAGGGCCCGCTGTCACCTCTTCCAGCATTGCGAAGGACATTCTACCTCATCAGATTTGTAACTGGCTTTGGCAGGAGGTCAACAACTCCCACTGATTCTAAACTGAATTTAAATTAAAATCCCAGAGCAGGCTTCTTAAAAAATGTCTATTGTTTCTGATTTCAGCCCAGGTCAGCTTTGTAGGGTCACAGTTAGGGAAGCAGGGACTAGGGTTTGTTAGGTATTGTGACTATATGGCAATACAGTTTATTCATTTAAGCTCAACTAAAGAACCACGGCCAGTGATCAGTCCCAGAAGCTTAATGTCTAATTTCCCCAGCATGTATGCATTGTTATGCAGGTCAACTTGAGTGGATCTCCCTAGCATGTTACCAAATGAGGTAATGAGACCCATCTGATGATCGAATGACTCTGTCTCCAGAGTATTTACCACAATGCTCGGCACATAATAAGTGCACAATAAATGGTATCTGTTACTATTCCGCACACTTTGCAGAAATAAGCACAAGACAATGAATATTCAAAGCCCACGTTTATAGACACAAAGTATTCTCTAATGCTCACTCCATACTGAAACAGCTGTCAAGCCCACACCTCTACTCCCATTCTTCCCACTACGGGACTAAGGAGACAAGGTATTTATTAGAGAATAGTTAGTCCTTCAGGTTAACTCCAAACCTTACTGTTAAAGTGAGAAAGCGCAGTTTAGGCTCTACATAAGAATGTATTAATTAAAAAGTAGAAGTGTTCCCAAATCGAGTATCACATCTATACTTTTTAATGGTGCCAGTGTAAGTTAGCACAACTTTATGTGAGGTAGCAATTTAGTGATTAAGAATGTGGGCTCTGAAGCCAAATTTTCTGAGTTCTAATTCTGGCTCCACAGCCTACTAGGTCTGTGGCCTTTGATGAGTTGCTTAACTTCTCTGTGCCTCAGTTTCCTCATCTTTAAAATGGAAATAAACAATAATACCTACCTTATACAGTTATATGAAATATGTTTGTTAATATGTGTAAACACTTAAAATAAGTCACAACTTATCTCAGGTATTTAATAAATAATAATGCTAATTACCGGAAAATAATTTGACAATAAATAGGAAGAACTTAGATCCCATTGGTGTCACTTCTGGGTGTCTGCATCCTAAAAATAATGCACAGAGGGCTTCCCTGGTGGCGCAGTGGTTGAGAGTCTGCCTGCCGATGCAGGGGACATGGGTTTGTGCCCCGGTCCAGGAGGATCCCACGTGCCGCGGAGCGGCTGGGCCCGTGAGCCATGGCTGCTGGGCCTGCGCGTCCAGAGCCTGTGCTCCGCAACGGGAGAGGCCACAACAGTGAGAGGCCCGCGTTCCACAAAATAATAATAATAATAATAATAATAATAATAATAATAATAATATAATAATAATAATAATTCACAGAGATGTTCACAAATAGCACAGAAGGTAAGGGCACAGGCTTTGGAATCAGGCAAGTAAAGGTAAAAAGCATGTTTGAAAGTATTCATTCAAAACAAGGATAACATAAATTCATAAATGACAGATCAAAATTAAATACTCAGGTGTCTAGGCTAGGGGAGACCTATAAACCCTCTGTAAACCCTTAGAGATACTTTGGGAAACAGAATACAGGACTGACTGTTCCTTAGTCCTGATCCGATGTGGTTATTTTTGGTTTCTTATTAGTTTGGATGTCCAAAGGCAATATAGCTGGAGAAAGGATCTTCATCCAAGAATGAGAGAAATCAAAGTGATAGCAGGGAAGTGATGAAAGGCATCAAGGGAAGTGGGGATATAGATGAGAAAGTGAATGACAAGATCAGAAGGCAGGAAAATCTGAAGCCACAGATGCATAGCGTGAGCTAGTTCAGGCCAGGACGAGGGCAGGGTCATCTCAGGAAGTTGGAGGGGGGCTATTTGATGCTAAAATCTTGCTGGGCAGAAATATAATTTTTGTCTTCTCTGCTGAAAAGGTAGCTTTGGGGAGGAAGGGTTGGTTTTTGTCTTCGTTTTTTCTATTCCGTCTGGGAAGCAATAAAAGGGGAAGAACTCTATTCATTACTTGAGTAGAGTCACACGCTTTACTAAAATGTTTCTTTTCGAAGTAATTGTTCTTAAAATAGGAAAAACCCAGTAATTTCCAGTGTGCTTGATTTTGAAGGACTATTTATTCAGTTGTATTTTAGACATCCATTGCTATTTCATAATCACAAATGGGGTAATTTTAATAAGAGATTTATTGATATGTTTATAGTTAACTATACACACACACACACATATATGTACTTCTAAGATAAAATACTCAAAGTTTTTGATTCAGATGTAACATGTCCAAAACTGAACTCATCCTTTCTTCCCCCAACCCAAACTCTCCTCTGCCCCACAGAACCCATCTTGGGAAACCGTACCATCGTGGTCACAACTGCTCAGGCGAGAGGTAGGGGAGTAGCTTAGTGTCTCCTTCACCCTTCACATCCAATTGATGCATTCTTTGAACAAACATTTACTAAGTGCCAGGCATTCTGCTAGTTTTTCATGGAGCTTGGAAAGACCAACATTCCACAATGATCTTGCCAGTGAAGGTACGATTTATAGATGGAGAGAAGTGCTGTGAGGAAAAGGACTCAGTATGACTCTCTAGGGTAACAGAGGCACGTGCACTGGGCTGGGAATCAGAGGAGGCTTCCCAGAAGACATGAGCCTTGCTTGGATTCTATCCTATTTATGCTGAGGGTTTTAATAGGGAGGGGGTGATGGACATGATCCAGTGAGCATTTTCAGAGGAATAATCACCAGTCCTATCACTCCACCTTCTAAATACTCGTAGCATTTGTTCCTTTTCCTAACTCCTTACAGCCATAACTAGTATAAGCCTCTAGTAACACACTTCTGGGAAAACTTCTCTTCAAAAGGCATTGATAACGTACCTCATCCTTAAAAACATCTTGATTTTACTTCTGCAACATAATATGTACTTGTATATACTTGTCAGTAATACACCTGTATTACTGTCCTGTTTATTATATACATTAAAAACATTCACAAAACTTAAAATTAAATAGCAGGATTTTGCACTTATTTGTTAATATTTTTTATTACTAAAATATTGTTCTAATTATTATTAAAATATTAACATTTTAGTGAAATAAGTTTAATTCAATATACTTTATTTTTAAAATCTTAGTCTGATACTCTGTCATACAGCAATTCACAAGTCTGGTTCCAAATTTGGTTAATTTTGACTCTTGAATTTAATGGCTGTCATAACTGGAAAAGGGACCTCACAGAGACACAGGGACCCAATGGAGGCAGTGTACTGTTGGCTATACTTATCAAATCAAGCTGTTCAGTTCTTAATCCTATCCACTAATTGACAAAGATTTATTTTTTCATTGTTACTCTACAAAGGTACACTTAGATGGAGGTCATCATTCATGGTTATGGAAGTGAGCCATGGGCCCTACTTGATAATTCTGAATTTGTTTTGATGGACTTCTTATCACATTTGATTAGATGGTCTTCTTATCACATTTGATTAGATGGTCATTGCTTTACCTTGCAATGTGGCTGACCAAAGAGCTCTCTCTAGGAGTGAAGGTGTCAGCTCTACTTTTTCTTATTTCCTTATGCTTGAATTATTATTTTTCATCTGAAATTTCTTTAGAGGAATCTTTTAAACCTACTTTGTGCCATTTTTGGAGGACACGTTAAAGTAGATAAAACAGAAAATATAATTTGTAAATTCACTCAACCAAGCATACAGAAATGCAATACATTGCAATATACTGAAAGGGGATGAATTAACTAAGGCACCACTGTTACCTTCTGTGCTCCTTCCTTAAGATACCTGGGATGCTGCAATTGACAGGGGCCATCTAATGTGTGGGCTGAGGGAGAGCCATCATTATTGGTCTGTTCATCTACACAGGAGGTACAATATTTTCTCCCTGCAGCCCACTTTTTTACCCTGCCTTAGCCTTCCACAAGAGCCTCCTAGCTGGTCTCCCTCCAGCCACTCTTGGCCACATAATCTCTCCACAACAATTTAGAAGTCACTTGCCTGAGTTGGCAGTTTCTGAAACCCATTGAAATGATTTATTCAGAGACTATCTTCCCCACAGGTCTGCAAACTTCATAAAGGAAGATGGCATGTTTTTAGCTGTTTCCGAGCACCTCAGACATAATAGAGGCTCGATAAATATTTGTCCAATTAATGAATGTATGAATGAATAAATAGAATATCTTTACAGTTAAGTAGCTCTAATTCTTTTCTATTGAATTTAAATTTTAGGTCCTTAAAATGACAAGGAATATTAAAAAAATATATAAAATATTTATCAAATGTACATTTAGCTAAGTTTTTAAAGTCTGAGAGCCTATATATACAAATCAAATGAATAGCCATTTTTGGAATCTTGTGATGAATAAATTACCATTTTAAAACATCAAGGGTAAGTGTCTATTGAATGACACTTTTAAAAGGAAAAAAGGAACGTCAACCTGTGTTTAAAAAGTAATGTATTAACCTATAATGGAAAAGAATCTGCAAAGGAATATATATATTTGTGTATATATATATCCCTGAATCACTTTGGTGTACACCTGATACACTGTAAATCAACTATACTTCAAGAAGAAATACAAATTTTAAAAATTACAAAAAACTTTTGAGTAATGTATTTAGTTTAACAGGGTTCTAGTTTATGGGAATGATCTGGAAAATTCAGAGCCCCAACCACCTAAAAATGATCATCCCTTAACAGCAAGTGTGGTTTTTACTTCCAGACTTACCTGGATAAGTGCCAGCATTCTCTAAGTCACATTTGCTGTATGAAATTAACATTTGTAAATGGAGTCTAATTCAATTTTATGATTTAAAAAAAAACAGTTATAAGTTAATTGTCCTGTTGTTCCTCCTTGTTCTTCTTATAACAGTATTTAGACATCATCCTATAGTTAAGATACAAAGCACTTAGCAATATCAATTTAGTAATGAATTCAATAGTTCTTTCTCTATATTCAATATTGTAACTTTGATCAAAAAAGAAATGCACTGATCTTTCCTTTTCAATTTTGAAAAGGAACAGAATGAAAGAAAATTGTCTTATTGCTTGGCATTTGTTCATTCGTTCATTCATTCGTTTGTACAACAAATGTGTTCAAACAATTCGTTTGGCAGTGTTCTTTATCTGATTTTCTGTTCTCCTTTGGAAACTTACCCCTGCATTTATTTTTCTACTAGGGTGTTTTCATCCTCTGCTCTACTGACTGTAAAGTATTCAAACATCTCCCATCATTAAAAATAAAGAAAGAGAGGATGGAGGAGAAGTGGGGTGGCGGTGGGGGGGAGGGAAGAAATTTCCTTTGAATTTACATTTCTCTCTGGCTGTAGCTCTCATCTTTCTTCTATTTAAGGGCCAAGATTCGAACAGTTAACAATATGTTTCCAATTCTTTACCTCCCATTCACTTTTTAAATACACACACACACACATATACACACACAATTGTAAAATTTATTCTCACTGTGAAAAAGTTGAAAAATGCAGTCAAATGTAAAGAAGAAAACCCAAATCATTTATAAGCTTACAGACTCTATATAACCACTATTGACATTTACTTCATTTTGTATACGTGCATACCATTATTACAATCAGAATCATGTCCAGTTTTGTATTTTGGTGACATTAAATTTTGATCATTTTACTATGTCATTAAAAATTCTTCAAAAACATAAAATTTTAAGACTACAAAGTATTCCATCATACGATTTTGCAATCATGATCATTGATTTCAGATCTTTACTTTTTTATATAAGTGTATAAAACTTTCCCCTCATCTCTGATTATTTCCATAGATAAATTTCTAGAAGTGGAATTCCAGGGTTAAAATGTATCTATGTTTTAAAATACTTGCTACAAATTTAAAATCACTTTCTAGAAAGAAAGTATGCATTAAAACATTAATAGTATGTGAAACTGCTCATGGCATTGAATCTTCAGCATTCTTGGGTATTATAATTTTACTCACTTTTATTAATTTAGTAAGTGAACAAGAGTTTCTGGGTTTAATTTGCACTTCTTTTGTTACCAGTTTTATTGAACTTTTTAAATGTGCTTATTAGACCTTTTATTTCTTCTCTGAATTGTGTATCATGTGCTTTACTCATTTTTTCCTAATATTTTAGTGTTTTCAAATCCATTTGTGTAAGCTCTTTATATCTTAAAAGTCATACTTGTAGCTACAGTTTTTCCTTTGTCTGCCTTTTTTTTTTTTTTTATGTTCAGACGTCAAAATTTTTATGTCAATGAACTGTTGAGATTTTTTTTCTTAGACGTACAAATTCATTTCTTATACAGAGAAAAGATAATATACACCAGAACTTGGCTTTAGTTCTTATGACTTAGATATTTTTCCACCCATTTAATTCTTTAATCCATCTAGGGAGAGTTAAGAATCTAAACTGATTTGTTCCAAATCACTAACCAATTATTCCACTACCCGTTGTGAAAATGCCTTCTCTTCCCTCCTCAGCTGTGGTGCCTCTTTTATCAGATGTTATTACTTATTACTCTTTATTATTCCAGATGAACTTAGGATTATTAATAAGTCAATAAAAGAAAATAATGAGACTCTTGTCACACCTATAATTCAATTTAAACACACACATAAAATATTTACAATGAAAACCTAAAATACCCAAGGATTCTCTTAACACAAAATGTATAGGCTATCTTTCTATATTTTTCAAAGTATATAATTTTGCTAATATATAAATAAAGATCTGAATACAATGAGAAATACACCACACTCCTGAACAGCCTGAAGATAGCAATTTTTCCTAAATTAATTTATAGAAAAGGAAATTTGCCAATCAAATCTTATTTTTTAAAATAAAATGTGAATTGTCCACCAGAGGGCAGACAGCAGAAGCAGTACAATCTTGCAACCTGTGGAACAAAAACCACATTCACAGAAAGATAGACAAGATGAAAAGGGAGAGGGCTATGTACCAGATGAAGGAACAAGATAAAACCCCAGAAAAACAACTAAATGAAGTGGAGATAGGCAACCTTCCAGAAAAAGAATTCAGAATAATGAGAGTGAAGATGATCCAGGACCTTGGAAAAAGAATGGAGGCAAACATCAAGAAGATGCAAGAAATGTTTAACAAAGACCTAGAAAAATTAAAGAACAAACACCTAGAAGAATTAAAGAACAAAGAAACAGAGATGAATGATACAATAACTGAAATGAAAAATACACTAGAAGGAATCAATAGCAGAATGACTGAGGCAGAAGAACAGATAAGTGACCTGGAAGACAGAATGGTGGAATTCACTGCCATGGAACAGAATAAAGAAAAAAGAATGAAAAGAAATGAAGACAGCCTAAGAGACCACTGGGACAACATTAAATGCAACAACATTCGCATTATAGGGGTCCCAGAAGGAGAAGAGAGAGAGAAAGGACCCCCCCCAAAATTTGAAGAGATTATAGTTGAAAAATTCCCTAACATGGGAAAGGAAATAGTGACTCAAGTCCAGGAAGTGCAGAGGGTCTCAGGCAGGATAAACCCAAGGAGAAACATGACGAGACACATAGTAATCAAATTGGGAAAAATTAATGACAAAGAAAAATTATTGAAAGCAACAAGGGAAAAATGACAAATAACATACAAGGGAACTCCCATAAGATTAACAGCTGATTTCTCAGCAGAAACTCTACAAGCCAGAAGGGAGTGGCACGACATATTTAAAGTGATGAAAGGGAATAACCTACAACCAAGAATACTCTACCCGGCAAGGATCTCATTCAGATTCGATGGAGAAATCAAAAGCTTTACAGACAAGCAAAAGCTAAGAGAATTCAGCATCACCAAACCAGCTCTACAACAAATGCTAAAGGAACTTCTCTAAGTGGGAAACACAAGAGAAGAGAAGGACCTACAAAAACAAACCCATAACAATTAAGAAAATGGTCATAGGAACATACATATTGATAATTACCTTAAACATGAATGGATTAAGTGCTCCAACCAAAAGACACAGGCTCATTGAATGGATACAAAAACAAGACCCATCTATATGCTGTCTACAAGAGACCCACTTCAGACCTAGGGACACATACAGACTGAAAGTGAGGGGATGGAAAAAGATAATCCATGCAAATGGAAATCAAAAGAAAGCTGGAGTAGCAATACTCATATCAGATAAAATAGACTTTAAAATAAAGAATGTTAAAAGAGACAAGGAAGGACACTACATAATGATCAAGGGATCAATCCAAGGAGAAGATATAACAATTATAAATATATATGCACCCAACATAAGAGCACCTCAATACATAAGGCAACTGCTAACAGCTATAAAAGAGGAAATCGACAGTAATGCAATAATAGTGGGGGACTTTAACACCTCACTTACACCAATGGACAGATCATCCAAACAGAAAATTAATAATGAAACACAAGCTTTCAATGGCACAATAGACCAGATAGATTTAGTGGATATTTATAGGACATTCCATCCAAGAACAGCAGGTTACTCTTTCTTCTCAAGTGCACATGGAACATTCTCCAGGATAGATCACATCTTGGGTCACAATCCAAGCCTCAGTAAATTTAAGAAAATTGAAATCATATCAAGCATCTTTTCTGACCACAATGCAATGAGCAAAAAAAAAAAAAAAAAAACCCAAAAAACAAAAAAAAGGCTTGCTGGTTACAGAAAGATAAACATCCCAAATGTTCATTCAGAGGGGGCTAGTGAAGGCAATTATGTCTGCACAGTGGAACACTCAGCAGCCTTCAAAAAAAAAAAAAGAATCCGCCTGCCAATACTGGGGACACGGGTTCGAGCCCTGGTCTGCAATGATCCCACATGCCACGGAGCAACTAAGCTAGCGAGCCACAACTACTGAAGCCCGTGCATCTAGAGACTGTGCTCCGCAACAAGAGAAGCCGCTGCAATGAGAAGCCCGCGCACTGCAATGAGGAGTAGCCCCCACTCCCCACAACTAGAGGAAGCCCACGTGCACCAACGAAGACCCAACGCAGCCAAATAAATAAAATAAATATGTAAATAAATAAATAAATTTATTTTAAAAATATGAATTGTCCTAACCATGCACAGCTAAGACACCTTTTTTTTTTTTTTTTTTTTGGTTCGCAGTCCTCTCACTCTTGTAGCCTCTCCCACCACGGAGCACAGGCTCCAACGCACAGGCTCAGCAGCCATGGCTCATGGGCCTAGCCGCTCCGCAGCATGTGGGATCTTCCCAGACCGGGGCACGAACCCGTGTCCCCTGCATCGGCAGGTGGACTCTCAACCACTGCGCCACCAGGGAAGCCCTAAGACACCATTTTTAGGTAAATTACATTTCTTTGTCAGGTAAGTATAAATAGGAACTTTTCATGTATTCCGTTTCTAGCCATCCACAATATATTGGTTGACATTCTTATTCTATAGGTAAACATGGTAGACACAACTCATGTTTGTTACATGGAGTAAAATAGCATCTTGGTCTAAGTCACCAAGAATGTTTGAAAATCAACCAATTAGACATCTGTCATAGGTTGGGTTCCCTGGGAAACAGTGTGAGACTGAGGTTAATGAGCATAAGGTTTATTAGAGATGCTCTTGGGATCCACACTTGAGGAAGGAAAGGAAAGGAAGCAAGATTAGGGAAGAGAGAGGAGTTGGGCTATGACACAGTCTCAGCAAAAGCCTCAGCCAGCCCCACAAGGAGCTCAAGGCTGTGGTGGCCCTTCAGAGTTGTCTTGAGTTAGGGTGAGGGCCCAGATATTTTCACCTCCATATTGACCAGTCATGGGATGCAGGCTGCCTTGGGAAAGGAGTGTGACCTCGGAAGAATCAACTTTCTTTCACGGAGATACTTCCGCAAGAGGGCAGATAAGCGAGGGCTTCTGACAGCAGCAGTCCTAAAGGGGGACAGGGACAGTGTCCTATGGTGTCCTCTGTAGCATAAACTTAAAGTAGCCCTCATCATTTCCACATCGTGTACCAATTATCAATGTCTATTCAATAAGATTTGTAACAGTAGAAAACAGTTCTTTTTTTTTTTTTTAACGTTGAGCCTTCTTTTAATTTATTTATTTTTATTTTTGGCTGTGTTGGGTCTTCGTTTCTGTGCGAGGGCTTTCTCTAGTTGTGGCAAGCGGGGGCCACTCTTCATCGCGGTGTGTGGGCCTCTCACTGTCGTGGCCTCTCATTGCAGAGCACAGGCTCCAGACATGCAGTCTCAGCAGTTGTGGTTCACGGGCCTAGTTGCTCCGTGGCATGTGGGATCTTCCCAGACCAGGGCTCAAACCCGTGTCCCCTGCATTAGCTGGCAGATTCTCAACCACTGCACCACCAGGGAAGCCCGAAAACAATTCCTGAGAGAATTATTTTTTAAAACACACAGCCTAGTGTACTACATGTCATAAACAGATAAGAAATAGAAAAGAGGGACTTCTCTGGAGGTCCAGTGATTAAGACTTCACCTTCCAATGCAGGGGGTGCAGGTTCAATCCCTGGTCAGGGAGCTAAGATCCCACATGCCTCGTGGCCAAAAAAAGCAAAACATAAAACAGAAGCAATATTGTAACAAATTCAATAAAGACTTAAAAATGGTCCACATCAAAAAAGAAAAAAAATCTTAAAATGAAAAAAAAGAAAGGGTTCTAAGGTCCTCTTGTCTGACTCTTGGGCATGAAAAACTATAATGGAAGCATTTGGATTTTGCTTTCCATTCCGTTTGCTTTTCATTATCTTCTTTAGTGAAGCAGCAAAGTAAAAAGAAGCCAGGGAGAAATAGTAAGGGATCAAGGTTCACATATATTCTTGAACAGGGAATGTTGATAGTGATCTATCCATATTAAGAAAGATAGCTCATTCGGGCCTCCCTGGTGGCGCAGTGGTTGAGAGTCCGCCTGCCGATGCAGGGGATACGGGTTCGTGCCCCGGTCTGGGAGGATCCCATATGCCGCGGAGTGGCTGGGCCCGTGAGCCATGGCCGCTGGGCCTGCGCATCCGGAGCCTGTGCTCCGCAACGGGAGAGGCCACAACAGTGAGAGGCCCGCATACCGCAAAAAGAAAAAAAAAAAAAAAAAAAGAAAGATAGCTCATTCTTCTGACCTTTACGAAGTAGGGCTGGGGGATGAGGGGACAGGTAGAGATGGAGGGGAGAATAGGAGGGTTGCAGAGGTGCCGACAGAGGACGATTGCAGGGGAAGGAACAGAAGGAAAAATGACCAAACCCCTACTTGTGCCCACCTCTAAGTCACATGCTTGCGTGTTGTCTGTTTTGCCTTCACAACAACCTTTGAGGTAACACTATTAGCCCCAGTTTTCAGAGGGAGGATGTGAAGGGCAGAGAGGGGGTATAACTTAGTCAAGATTTTATGGACAGTAGCTGAGCTAGAATTCAAACTCTCATCTGTCTGCTCTCAGTGCCTGTGTTTCTTTCTGTTATATGCTGTAAATATGAGGGATAGAACAGGACCAAACAATTAGAAATCATCCTGCCACTCTAGCATCACTCAGCTTTATCATCCATGTGGTTTAATGAGCATTTATTGAGTGATTACCAGGCACTTTACTATTTATTGGGATTAAAAAGAGATGAGTGGGCTTCCCTGGTGGCGCAGTGGTTGAGAGTCCGCCTGCCGATGCAGGGGACACGGGTTAGAGCCCCAGTCCGGGAAGATCCCGCATGTCACGGAGCGGCTGGGCCCATGAGCCATGGCCGCTGAGCCTGCACGTCCGGAACCTGTGCTCCGCAACGGGAGAGGCCACAACAGTGAGAGGCCCGCGTACGGCAAAAAAAAAGAGAGATGAGTAACATACAGTATTAGTCATGAAGATCTACTGTGCTTATCAGCCCTGTTAATTACTAGCCTATTGATTTTGCCATTTTGTTCCTATGCCTGTGACAAAGTAATGGAAATGGTCATCCAATTAATTTCTTGGATAGGTTGCCCGAGTTACCTAAATGCATGACAAGCTGACATTTGAAAGACATTAAAAACATAAGGTATGCCTGGAGGTGGATCTTTGGAGATGAAAGGAGAAGCTGCTGGCATGGATGGGGGACTCCTTTTTCTAATGGAGGCAAAGTAAAAGAATGTGACGTAAGGGGAGTAAAAATGTGAGGTGAGGGGGACATTCCTGAGTTGTTTGTTGACTTCAGTGAAGGACCTAAGAGAGTAAGTTAGAGGCTGTACATTCTTTCTCTTGGTGTAGCGTCCTGGTTACAAGCATGGGCTTTGCTGTGAAATATACGCAAGTTCCCATCTTGTCCACATGTGAGATGCATGTGTGGGCAAGTGACTTATCTTCCGTTATCTTGAGTATCTTTACTTATAAAACAGGGATATTTAGAGTACCCATCTCATAGGCTTGCCGTGTGGGCTACATGAGATACAGGCTTAAATAGGGCCTGACACTTATTGCTTTCTGCTGATTAGCTCTTGCTAAGAATTAGTATGCTTTACTTGAACACTTATTTAACTCTAGTTTATATTCAATATGGGAGACAGTAGAGCCTGGTGGTTTAAAAAATGGGGTCTGGAACTGGACAGCCAGAGTTCAAACGCAGCCTCTGCCTTGTGCTGGCTATGTGAGTGACCTTGGGGGAGTTACTTAACGGTACTGTGCCTCAATGCTCTTGTCTGCAAAGTGGAGATTATGACAGATCCTACTCCAACATTGTCATGTAGATTGTGACCTCATGTATGTAAAGCCCCTAGGACAATGCCATATAGAAGAGCTGTGTGTTCACAGTTATCTACATACACAGACAGATATGTGTACTTATAGAATACTCAAAGTTTTTGATTCAGATGTAACACGTCCAAAATTGAACTCACCCATTTTTTCCCCCAACCCAAACCCTTCCTCTCCTCCCATAGACCCCATCTTGGGAAACTGCACCACTGCGGGCACAACTGCTCAGGTGAGAGGTTGCGGATACACGTCTTCAGACATACATGAACACACTGGAAAGTACACACACACACACACACACACACACACACACACACCAGCTACAGATGGTCCAAGCGCTACAGTCCCTTCTCTGGGGAAACGAGCAACACACTTACTTCTGTGCTGAATTTCCCTGGGAAAGGGACCTGACTTCTGTAACAGAATCTAAGGTCAAGATAAGACGGGAGGAACGCGCAGCTCGTGGTACAGCCAGCACAGGCCGGAGGGTAACCCTAGTGCCCTCTTCACCTTCCTTATCAGCCTGCTTGCCTTCCTTCCATCACTCCCACCCGCCATTGTTCCCCCGGGGCCTCCCCTGTGCCCAGTCTCTGGTTTCAGTGAATTTCAGCAATGAGCCTTCGCTTAAGTATGAACTCTAAAGTATTTGCTGATAACTTCAGGTAGGAAACCTCCCAGTGGGCCTTCTTATTTTTTACAGGAGGAAAGGTCAATGCCTGCTTCGTTGTTTCTACCTCTCCAGCCCTCCCCCTTTCTCCTTAATTTCTGTCCTGTGGTGGGACGAGCCCGCAGCAAGTGGAGCAGTGGGACGTGTGGTTTTGTTCTCGGTGCTGCTCCTCTGGAGGTGCCGGGTTACACGTGCAAGGTTTGCCAGGACACAATCCACATCAGCTGTACTGCTCCCTTCCCAGGTGATGGGGCAAAGCAGGGCTTCTATTTTCGTTTAGAAAAAAGTTATCACCAGGAATCTAGTCCATCTCTTTGGCTTTTCTCTTATAAGACACTTTCACATCTTTAGCGGGGGAAAAGAAATGAGCCAGAGGACACGTTAAAAAGAGGAAGGAGACATAGGTTTAGGTGAGGGTCTTGACAATGTCTCTGAACAGACTAGACGTGCCTTGGATGTGCCAGTGGCCATGCAGGTGTCAGCTAAATGAGTGCCCAGGTAGATCTTGAAAGCATCACAGAAACACGGCATTTCAAGCTGGGACACTGGAATTTCCTCCATAACATCCCTAATAAGGGGGCTTTTAGGCTCTTGGGGCTATTTATTTTGTTTTCAGGTTATCCTTTCTCTGTCCTTCACTACCCCTTCTTCTCCTCTCCTCTGTCACATGATAAGCACTCCAGGTATTCGAGAGCAGCTTCTTGTGTATTCTTTAGGTAGCCACCAACATCCCCTGGGGCCGGTGCCACTCCAATTCTGCCTTGTTTTCTCTTCCTCAGCATAAGTACTCAATCATTCCTTATATGTGTGTTGATCATATGATCTGCACTTTAAAATTTCAAGTATGTGGTCTGTGCTCACTTTGGCTATCTGATGTCAAGGCTCCTGTCCCGGATTTTGTTTGTAGAAGATGTTGCTCTGGAGTGCTGGGCTACTCCTGCAAATTCTCTAATTCTGACCCCGGATCTTGCCCTCTTCTCCCTTCAACCCATTACAACTTCCTAAATATTCACTTGGCACGGGTACCTGTAAAGTTTGCTGACCTCCAAAGAACTCTAAACATTATTCTAAACTGCCGATGGACATGGAATACAGGGGTGGCCAGAATGTGTTAAGAGAGGGTACAAATAATAAATCCTACATGGCAGGGAAGTACAGGGGGAGTGCAGAGTGAGGGTGTAAAGTTAATGTAAGAGAGCAAAAGTGCATCCAGTCCAATTTATACCTGAAATCCCTTAAAACTTTGGGTCTTTATTTTCCTAGATAAATGTTTGTCTTTTGTAGATTATATTTGATTCCCTCTCTCTTTATAAGTTAATATTTTTCTGTGGTCCTCAATTAATTGTTCAACTTCTTCCTTAAAAATATCTACTGAACCCTTGCTACTCAAGAACCAATACCACAGGCATCACCTGGGAGCTTGTTAGAAATGCAGGATCTCAGACCTATGGGATCAGAACCTGCATTTCAACCAGATCCTCAAGTGATCCCTATGCCCACTGAAGTCTGAGAAGCACTGTATTAACCCATCACAGCTGCCTGCAAATACTCTATGCTTCCTTGTCAGTGGCTGAAAAAAATCTTAAAATTGTGTTCCAAAATTGCACCAACATATACCGATCGTTTATCCTTGACTGCGTGCATTGATTTTTCTCTTAAAGTTGCATATAGTCAGGGACACTCAAGACGGGGGTGATGTAAGTACTCTACCCCCCCCCAAGAAGTAGAGGGGTACAGTACCTTACTGTACTTCTAGGAGAAGATGGAGATTTAAATCTTTGTCTTAGGATAAAAATGGTGATGAGGAAAGGAAGGGGCATGAGCAGAATCTAAAGTAACCTCAGGACTGGAGCTGAAAGGGTGGACTTGGAATGGCCATATTGGGTAGCAGTGAGAATGAGTTACCAGGCACTAACCTAATACCCATGGCTGGAAAGCAGAAGCAATGTAGGGGCAGCTAAGAGACTATTTGTGGACATTTAGCAAAGAAATAACATTTCTCAAAAGGAGGTTGCAATTTCTTAAAGAAGTTATAAAAGGTGGACTGGTACTTTTCCAAGCCTCAGTTTTTCCATCTGTCAAATGGAGGGTAATTTCTAGTGTGCAGATTGTTGTAAGGAATAAAAACAAACCACGTAAAGAGCTTAGACCAGGGTTGGCACATAAGAAGCAGTGAACTGGCACAGAGGTAGCTAGAGTTATTCTATCACTACTCTTGAGAGACTGAAAGCAGAGAACATATCTAGGAAGCTCTTCTAGTAGTAATAATAATAGCAACAGTGATTAAGTGCTCAGTGTGAGCTGGGCACTTTTCTAAAAGTGCTTTACAGAAAGTAGCACATATATGCCTTACCACAGTCCTCTGAGATAGGTACTGTTATCCCCATTTGTCACATTGAAAACTGAAGGACAGAGGGGATCAGTGATTTGCATAAATTGCCACAGACAGAATTCAAATGTGCAGTGTGACTTCAAATCTGGCATTCTCCACCACCACGCTATTCCACTACATGTGTCCCAGTGAAGACAAGGAAGAGAGCTAGGGAGGGAGAAATAGAAAAGAAAGGGATGAGCAAAAACCCACCAGGGAGGAAGAGTGGCAGTGAGTGAGCAAACAGCCCTGGATGAATAGACAAGAGTCCAAAATAACTCTGAGCTGCTGAGCAGAGCTGGGAGAAAAATGGCACCCATGCCAGAGATGGAGGTTTGTTTTGGTTTTGGTGTACCATACTTGAAATGTTTAAGGTTTGATCAAAATCTCTGGGATCATTTTGAAGCTATAAATAATTATTTTTGAAAACTAAAGTTGCTTTTACTTTTTTGAACAAAGAATACTCAGAACCAGCCATTCACCTGAAGCCTGTGTGTTCAGTGATTAGTTCTGTACATAGGTGAGCATTTCTCTCAAGTAGCACATATTTAAAGAGCATAAGTGGCTTTTTTTCACACCCCATTTAATTTACACTGGTTTTACCTTCCTGCACAGATGGCCTGCTTTTCCTCTTCCTGTGCTTAATTCTCACTGAAGCCAAAGAGTGTTAAATGCCCATGAGGATTCAGGGGCGTTAAAGAATACAGGAAGAGGAGTCAGATGGTGCCAGTATTACAATAAACCTGCAAGGAATTGTTCCTAAAGTTATGATATTATGCACAAAGCATTAAAAATATATTTTGCAGCGTTGTTAATAAAGAAGGAAACTAAATAGTATATGCAGTATAATTCTCAAATGGTGAAAGTAAAATGAATATAAATATGTGTTTATATTTATCACATATTTTTAAAAGGCTGAGTAGTCATTTTATAATCAGAAAAATCCCATGCTTTTAAAAAAGAAAAGCAACATTTAGAGTCTCTGTTTTTCCTGTTAGGTGTTTAAATCTGAATGAAAGCTGCAGTTTCTGCTGAATTTTTTGCCTAGTGGGGGTGGTATTAGTCCCCAAGATTTGTGCAGTTGCCCTGTTTTTGGTCTGTTTGGGAGAGCCTTAAGTTCAGGAAAGAAGAGAAGAGCTCATCATCATCACCAGCTGTCAATTGTTTAGCGACACTAAGTAGAATTGCTCTTCCTATTAAGTGGAAAAGTCAGCCCAGAGGGACAGGAAGAGAGGGTGGTGGGAAGGAAGAACCTTCAGAAGAGCCTTCCTCTTCAGCATTTTTCAGTGATGATTACGCCAGGGACTCCGCCAGCTGCAGCCTGCAGCTGTGTTTCCAGCTGTGCCTGGATAGGACTGGAGGATGTGTATGTCAAGTGCCCTAGCGGCCTTTTTCGGGAGCCTGCAGACCAGTCAGTACATCCAGTGGAGCTGTGACTGCACTGAAACTCTAGGAAGGGGCTTTCTGGACAACTTTCAGAAGGTTGAAGTTCTACCTTTCAGATGTCAGAAAGATCAAGTGAGTCCATGTACATAAAAAACTGAAACTTACAAAGCACTATATTGATTCACTTGCTGAGATGATTTCTGCCCTTAAGCTCTAAAACTTTAAAGCTTAATCACGGTGACTTTCATAAATGCAGCAGACAAAATCTTTTTATTGCTTAGCATATTTTAAAGTTCTGAAAACAACATTACAGTGACCATAAAGAATGCTTTATAGCCAGAAAATTATGATCCATCACTCGCAAGAACCAAATTATTTCCATTTGGGGGGCTTTAAAGTGTTTATGCTTATAGTATAAGAAAGTTACATTACATTACAGAAATTCTGAAGAAAAAATATCATCCCTCTAAAATTCCATGACCCTAAGGCAACTGTTGTCAATTATATGTATTCTCTTGCAAGTTTTTTCCTAGAGGCAACATCTTTAAAATTTAAATTGTAGTGGATATAATAAATTTGTAATCTGATTTTCATTTGCTTTTCTCTTTGACACCATATTAGGTAGGAGTTAGTTTAGGGTAATGGTTAAAAAATCTCATGCTCTGGAGTCAGGTAGGAGCTTCTTTAAGGAGTTCTCCTATTAACGGGAAAGGGGAAGTCACTCAGAGAGATCACTGGAAGAGGGCAGGGGAAATGAAAGGAGAATCTTCAAAAGAGACTTCAAAGGGGGGTAATACCCACTTCACAGAATTATTGTGAGATAGATATGAAGTAATATCCTCAACATTGCTAATTTATGGCCTGGGACATAGAAAGCATTCAGTATATGGTAGTTATTTGTATCATACATATGTTGTTACATAGACTTTATGCTAATTATTTTAATACCAATATAAGATTCCATAGATAATGTACTATAATATTTCTATTGTTGACCATTAATTTTCTTATAATTTTTCAGTATTATAACTAATGCAAGACATGGCTTTTCTTACATTTTAGATTATCTCTTGACACCATACACAATTTAATGGAAATACTATGTCAATGAACATTTTCTTGGTTCTTGATACATTTTGCTATATTGATTTCCAAACATGTTCCAACTTATAATGTCATGATCAATATTTAAAAGCAATAGTTTTACTGCACCATTGCCAGGATTAAATATTAAAGTTAATTTGTGTGTGTGTGTGCATGTGCACACATACATGTGTTTGTGTATGCTCACTAATTTGGTAAGAAGCTAATGATGATGTATGAAGATTTTTGGTAAGCCAGGGCAAAACCTCTGATAAGCTGGCATGTGGAATTAGGAAGCAATGCTCCCTAGAGGTACTCTTCATGATCTGGGCAGACTAAGTTTCTAACTATGGTAGAAAGTTCCAGAAATTTAACTCCCATGGTATATGCAGAACAGATGCCCAACGGTATCTCCTGACTTGCATTGGTCCAAGAACTCAGTGGGAATAAAATAGTGTTCAGCTCATGAATGGGAGTCAGCAGGTGTAAAAAGTTTTAATGTAAAAGAGAGAACCTCCAAAAGAGAAAAGGAGGAAGGAAGGAAGGAAGGGAGGGAGGGAGGGAGGAAGAAAAGAAGGAAGAAAAACTAAACTTCAGGAAGAGGCAATTGAGCCTTTGAGGAAAAAATTCTCTTTGAATAAAGGTATATTCTGACAGAGTCGCTCAACAGCAAGGTCTCACTGCTGAAAAAAGTTGGTGCTTTCTGAGCACTTAGAAAGAGAAGATGATAAAAAAAAAAAAAAGGAAACACATATCACATGTCTGCTGTAGCAATCTTTCTCTGAAACAACTGGTCAGGAAAAGTGGGTATTTCCAACCAGCTAGAGAGTGAAAAAAGCCCTAGAGTGGGTGGGCCAGGCAGTAGTCTGTGGGGAGCAGAGCATTAGCCACTGGGGGGACAGGGATGGCTGAGACAGGGACAGCAATGCTCTGGGCACCACTTTGATGACATGTGAGGCAGTGGGCCTGCCTGTAGCTGCTTGCTGTCCTCTTTCTGAATTTCTGCTTCTGATCTACTATGGTCTTGGAAACTTGATACCAAATCTTGTCGGACTTATTGGTAAAAGAAAAATAAAAAGTCTCTAGAAGGAGGATCCTGGGAAGGTAGTGGAGTAGGAAGCACCAGAAATGTCTTCCCACCTAGAAAAAATTGGACTGGCAGAATCTGTCTGATGTAACCATTTTGGAACTTTGGAATTTGTTGAAGGCTTGAAACTTCCAGAGGAAGGCGTGGATGTTAAATTGCAGTTAATTTTGGTTAATTTACCTCACAGCACAGTAGCAGCTACCCAGTACCCACCCCCCAGACCCTTGGCAGGCAGCCATGCACACATTCCAGGAGAAGGTTGTATGTAGCTTGTAGGAGCCAGAATGGGCAGTACAGGTCCTGTCTTACAAATACTGGAAATCTGTACTATGATTACTGATTACTGCTTCTGAGCACAGAGGTACAAAGAGGTGGGTGGCCACTGTCGTTGCATCTCTCCCCATGGTTGTAAGTTCCTCCCCCTATTGCTTAAGTTACTTAAAAGGGATTTAAGTGCCAATGTCTTTTTATCCAATCATTTTTTCTTTTTTCTTCCGTTCTGGTAGCCAGATATTAAAGACTAAGATACTCAAAGGTAACTGCAAAAATGGGGGACATTGGAAAGTTATTGCACATGCCCAGGGAAAGGCATCCACTCAGAAGAGACCTGAGAAGATCAAAGTTTACTGCTCAGGCCAATCCTTGGCACAAGAGACATCCCACAACAAGCAACCAATAAAGAAAAACAAAAACAAAATCCATCAAACTCTAGGGAAAGGGAAGAATCTGATTTCCAGAGTTACTATATTATTAGATTCAAATGTCCAGTTTTCAATAACACAACAAAAAATCACAAAGCATACAAAGAAACAGGAAAGTAAGGCCCATTCAAAAGGAAAAAACAAGCAAAGAGAAACTATTCCTGAGAAAGACCTTATGGCAGATGTATTAGACAAAGTCTTTAAAACAAGTGTCTTCGAGATAGCTTCATCCACCAGAGGGCAGACAGCAGAAGCAAGAAGAACTACAATCCTGCAGCCTGTGGAACAAAAACCATATTCACAGAAAGATAGACAAGATGAAAAGGCAGAGGGCTATGTACCAGATGAAGGAACAAGATATAACCCCAGAAAAACAACTAAATGAAGTGGAGATAGGAAACCTTCCAGAAAAATAATTCAGAATAATGATAGTGAAGATGATCTAGGACCTCGGAGAAAGAATGGAGGCAAAGATCGAGAAGATGCAAGAAATGTATAACAAAAACCTAGAAGAATTAAAGAACAAAGAAAAAGACATGAACAATACAATAACTGAAATGAAAACTACACTAGAAGGAATCAATAGCAGAAAAACTGAGGCAGAACAGATAAGAGACCTGTAAGGCAGAATGGTGGAATTCCCTGCTGTTGAACAGAATAAAGAAAAAAGAAATGAAGATAGCCTAAGAGACTTCTGGGACAATATTAAACACAACAACATTCACATTACAGGGCTCCCAGAAGGAGAAGAAAGAGAGAAAGGAAGAGATTATAGTCGAAAAATTCCCTAACATGGGAAAGGAAATAGTGACTCAAGTCCAGGAAGTGCAGAGAGTCTCAAGCAGGATAAACCCAAGGAGAAACACACCGAGACACATAGAAATCAAACTGACAAAAATTAAAGACAAAGAAAAAATTATTGAAAGCAGCAAGGGAAAAAAGAAAAATAATACACAAGGGAACTCCCGTAAGGTTAACAGCTGATTTCTCAGCAGAAACTCTACAAGTCAGAAGAGAGTGGCATGATATATTTAAAGTGATGAAAGGGAAGAACCTACATCCAAGAATACTCTACCCAGCAAGGATCTCATTCAGATTCGATGGAGAAATCAAAAGCTTTACAGACAAGCAAAAGCTAAGAGAATTCAGCATCACCAAACCAGCTCTACAACAAATGCTAAAGGAACTTCTCTAAGTGGGAAACACAAGAGAAGAGAAGGACCTACAAAAACAAACCCATAACAATTAAGAAAATGGTCATAGGAACATACATATAGATAATTACCTTAAACGTGAATGGATTAAGTGCTCCAACCAAAAGACACAGGCTCATTGAATGGATACAAAAACAAGACCCATCTATATGCTGTCTACAAGAGACCCACTTCAGACCTAGGCACGCATACAGACTGAAAGTGAGGGGATGGAAAAAGATATTCCATACAAATGGAAATCAAAAGAAAGCTGGAGTAGCAATACTCATATCAGATAAAATAGACTTTAAAATAAAGAATATTAAAAGAGACAAGGAAGGACACTACATAATGATCAAGGGATCAATCCAAGGAGAAGATATAACAATTATAAATATATATGCACCCAACATAAGAGCACCTCAATACATAAGGCAACTGCTAACAGCTATAAAAGAGGAAATCGACAGTAGCACAATAATAGTGGGGGACTTTAACACCTCACTTACACCAATGAACAGATCATCCAGACAGAAAATTAATAATGAAACACAAGCTTTCAATGACACAATACACCAGGTAGATTTAATAGATATTTATAGGACATTCCATCCAAAAACAGCAGGTTACACTTTCTACTCAAGTGCACATGGAACAGTCTCCAGGATAGATCACATCATGGGTCACAAACCAAGCCTCAGTAAATTTAAGAAAATTGAAATCATAACAAGCATCTTTTCTGACCACAACACTGTGAGATTAGAAATGAATTACAGGGGAAAAAACGTAAAAAACACAAACACATGGAGGCAAAACAGTACGTTACTGAATAACCAAGAGATCACTGAAGAAATCAAAGAGGAAATAAAAAAATACCTAAAGACAAATGACAATGAAAACACAATGATCCAAAACCTATGGGAATCAGCAAAAGCAGTTCTAAGAGGGAAGTTTATAGCAATACAAGCCTACCTCAAGAAACAAGAAAAATCTCAAATAAACAATCTAACCTTACACCTAAAGGAGCTAGAGAAAGAAGAACAAACAAAACCCAAAGTTAGTAGAAGGAAAGAAATCATAAATATCACAGCAGAAATAAATGAAATAGAAACAAAGAAAACAATAGCAAAGATCAATAAAACTAAAAGATGGTTCTTTGAGAAGATAAACAAAATTGATAAACCATTAGCCAGACATATCAAGAAAAAGAGGGAGAGGACTCAAATCAATGAAATTAGAAATAAAAAAAAGGAGAAGTTACAACAGACACTGCAGAAATACAAAGCACCCTAAGAGACTACTGCAAGCAACTCTATGCCAATAAAATGGACAACCTGGAAGAAATGGACAAATTCTTAGAAAGGTATAAACTTCCATGACTGAACCAGGAAGAAATAGAAAATATGAACACACCAATCACAATTAACGAAATTGAAACTGTGATTTAAAATCTTCCGACAAACGAAAGTCCAGGACCAGATAGCTTCACAGGCGAATTCTATCAAACATTTAGAGAAGAGCTAACACCTATCCTTCTCAAACTCTTCCAAAATATAGCAGAGGGAGAAGCACTCCCAAACTCATTCTATGAGGCCACCATCACCCTGATACCAAAACCAGACAAACATACTACAAAGAAAGAAAATTGCAGACCAATATCACTGATGAATATAGATGCAAAATCCTCAACAAAATACTAGCAAACAGAATCCAACAACACATTTAAAGGATCATACACCATGATCAAGTGGGATTTATCCCAGGGATATCCCAAGGATTTTTCACTATATGCAAATCAATCAATGTGATACACCATATTAACAAATTGAAGAGGAAAAACCATATGATTATCTCAATAGATGCAGAAAAAGCTTTTGACAAAATTCAGCACCCATTTATGATAAAACGCTCCAGAAAGTGGGCGTAGAGGGAACCTACCTCAACATAATAAAGGCCATAAACAACAAACCTGGAGCAAACATCATTCTCAATGGTGAAAAACTGAAAGCATTTCCTCTAAGATCAGGAACAAGACAAGGGTGCCCACTCTCACCACTATTATTCAACATAGTTATGGAAGTCCTAGCCAAAGCAATCAGAGAATAAAAAGAAATAAAAGGAATACAAATTGGAAAAGAAGAAGTAAAACTGTCATTGTTTGCCGATGACATGATACTATACATAGAGAATCCTAAAGATGCTACCAGAAAGCTATGAGAGCTAATCAATGAATTTGGTAAGGTTGCAGGATATAAAATTAATGCACAGAAATCTCTTGCATTCCTATACACTAATGATGAAAATTCTGAAAGGCAAATTAAGGAAACACTCCCATTTACCACTGCAACAAAAAGAATCAAATACCTAGGAATAAACCTACCTAAGGAGACAAAAGACCTGTATGCAGAAAACTACAAGACACTGATGAAAGAAATTACAGATGATACAAACAGCTGGAGAGATATACGATGTTCTTGGATTGGAAGAATCAATGTTGTGAAAATAACTATACTACCCAAAGCAATCTACAGATTCAGTGCAATCCACATCAAATTACCAATGGCACTTTTTACAGAACTAGAACAAAAAAATCTTAAACTTTGCATGGAGACACAAAAGACCCCGAATAGCCAAAGCAGTCTTGAGAAAAAAAAACAGAGCTGGAGGAATCAGATTCCCTGACTTCAGGCTATACTACAAAGCTACAGTAATCAAGACAATATGGTACTGGCACAAAAACAGAGATATAGATCAATGCAACAGGATAGAAAGTCCAGAAATAAACCCACACACCTAAGGTCAACTCATCTATGACAAAGGAGGCAAGGATATACAATGGAGAAGAGACAGTCTCTTCAATAAGTGGTGCTGGGAACACTGGACAGCTACATGTAAAAGAATAAAATTAGAACACTCCTTAACACCATACAGAAAAATAAACTCAAAATGGATTAGAGACCTAAATGTAAGACCGGACACTATAAAACTCTTAGAGGAAAACATAGGAAGAACACTCTTTGACATAAATCATGGCAAGCTCTTTTTTGATCCACCTCCTAGAGTAATGGAAATAAAAACAAAACTAAACAAATGGGACCTACTGAAACTTAAAAGCTTTTTCACAGCAAAGGAAACTACAAACAAGACGAAAAGACAACCCTCAGAATGGGAGAAAATATTTGCAAATGAAGCAATGGACAAAGGATTAATCTCCAAAATATATAAACAGCACATGCAGCTCAATATTAAAAAAACAAACCACCCAATCCAAAAATGAGCAGAAGACCTAAATAGACGTTTCTCTAAAGAAGACATACAGATGGCCAAGAAGCACATGAAAAGCTGCTCAACATCACTAATTATTAGAGAAAGGCAAATCAAAACTACAAAGAGGTATCACCTCACACCAGTTAGAATGGGCATCATCAGAAAATCTACAAACAACAAATGCTGGAGAGGGTGTGGAGAAAAGGAAACCCTCTTGCACTGTTGTTGGGAATGTAAATTGATACAGCCACTGTGGAGAACAGTAAGGAGGTTCCTTAAAAATCTAAAAATAGAATTACCATATGACCCAGCAATCCCACTACTTGGCATATACCCAGAGAAAACCATAATTCCAAAAGAGACATGCACCCCAGTGTTCATTGCAGCACTATTTAAAATAGCCAGGTCATGGAAGCCACCTAAATGCCCATTGTTAGACGAATGGATAAAGATGTGGCACATATATACAGTGGAATATTACTCGGCCATAAAAAGGAAAGAAATTAGGTCATTTGTTGAGATGCGGATGAATCTAGAGACTGTCATACAGAGTGAAGTAAGTCAGAAAGAGAAAAACAAATATCATATATTAACGCATGTATGTGGAACCTAGAAAAGTGGTACATATGAACTGGTTTGCAGGGCAGAAATTGAGACAGATGTAGAGAGCAAACGTATGGACACCAAGGGGGGGAAATGGTGGTGGTGGTGGTGGTGGTGCAGTGGTGAACTGGGAGATTGGGATTGACATATATACACTAATATGTATAAAATGGATAACTAAGAAGAACCTACTGTATAAAAAAATAAAGAAAAAGAAAAAACAACTGTCTTCAAGATGCTGAAAGAACTAAATCCAGAAATGTGGAGAAAGTCAAGAAAACAGGTATGAAAATATTAATAAAGGGATAGAAATCCTAAAAAAAAATTCTGAAGCTGGAAAGTACAGTAACACAAATTTAAAATTCACCAGAAAGATTCAGAGGTAGATTTGAGCAGACAGAAGAAAGAATCACTGAACCTGAAGATAGGAAAATGGGAATTTTCAAGTCTGAGGAACAGAAAGAAAAAAGATTGAAGAAAAGTCAACAGAGAGAGCCTAAAGAACTTGTAAGACACTGTCAAGCAGACCAACATACATATTGTGGGAGTCCCAGAAGGAGGAGGAGAGAGGCAGAGAGAATATGTGAAGAAATAATAGCCAAAAACTTCCCTTATTTAATGAAGACATGAGTATAAACATAGAAGAAGCTCAATGGCTCCAAGTAGAATAAACTCAAGGAGACTCACACCAAGACACATTACAATCAAGCTATCAAAAGACAAAGCGAATCTTGAAAGCAGCTAGAGAGAAGTAACTTTTCACATACAAGGGATTCAATAAAATAATCACGAAGTTTCTCATCAGAAACTTTGGAGACCAGAAGGCAGTGGGCTGATGTACTCAAAGTGCTAAAAGAAAAAAAACAAAACAAAACTGTTAACCAAGAATCTTACATCCAGCAAAACTTTGTCAAAAGTGAGGGGGAAATTAAATCATTCCCAGATAAGCAAAATCAGAAGGAGTTTGTTATTATTAGACCTGTCCTGCAAGAAATGAAAAAGTTAGTTCACAAGTTGAAATGAAAGGACAATAAACAGTAACTGAAAGCCATATGAATAAATAAAGAGCTCAATAAAGATAAAGACATGGGAAATTATAAAATCTAGTATTACTGTAAAAGTGGTTTGTAACTCCACTTTTTGATTTCTACATGATTTGAGACATAAATTATTTTAAAGAATTATTTGTCTAAAAGCTATTATTGATATTATTTGCAGCTTTGGTTTATAACTCCACATTTTGTTTTCTATATAATTTAAGAGACTAGTTTATGTTTTTGAACATACAACAGATTAGGATGTAATTTTATGATAACAACTGAAAAAGAGGGGCAGAGTTTTTGTATGTTATTAAACTGGTATATATCCAGATTAGAGTGTTATAACTTTAGGATGTTGAAAGTAATCCCCATGGTAACCACAAAAGAAAGAACAACCCAATTCAAAAATGGTCAAAGGACTTGAATAGACATTTCTCCAGAGAAGATACACAAATGGCCAACAAGCATATGAAAAGATGCTCAATATCACTAATCACTAGGAAACTGCAAATCAAAATCACAATGAGATAATACCTCACACTCACTAGGATGGCTACTATTAAAAAAAAACAGAAAATAGGGTTTCCCTGGTGGCGCAGTGGTTGAGAGTCTGCCTGCTGATGCAGGGGACAAGGGTTCGTGCTCCGGTCCGGGAAGATCCCACGTACCGCGGAGCGGCTGGGCCCGTGAGCCATGGCCGCTGGGCCTGCGCGTCTGGAGCCTGTGCTCCGCAACGGGAGAGGCCACAACAGTGAGAGGCCCGCGTACAGAAAAACAAAAAACAAACAAACAAAAAAACAGAAAATAACAAGTGTTGTCAAGGATATGAAAAATTGGAAATTTTGTGCACTGTTGGTGAGAATGCAAAATGGTACAGCTGCTGTGGAAAATAGTATGGCAGCTCCTCAAAAAATTAAAAATAGAATTTCAATATGATCCAGCAAACCCCATTTCTGAGTATATACACAAAATTGAAAGCAAGATCTTGGAGAGATATTTCTACACCCACGTTCATAACAGCATTATTCACAATAGCTACAACATGGAAGCAAGACAGGTGTCTGTCCATTGATAGATGAATGGAAAAACAGAATGTGATAATACATACAATGGAATGTTATTGTCTTAAAAAGGAAGGAAATTCTCCAATATGTCACAACATAGATAAACATTAAAGACATTATGCTAAGTTAAATAAGCCAGTCACAAAAAGACAAATACTCCACTTTGTATGACTCCATAAGTATGACTCCACTTATATGAGGCACATAGAGTTGTCAAATCATAGAAACAGAAAGTAGATTGGTGGTTGCCAGAGGCTGGGGAGTGGAGGGAGTGGGGAGTTATTGTTTAATAGATATAGAGTTTCAGTCTTTAAGATGAAAATTTTTCTGGAGACGGATGGTGGTAATGGTTGCACAGAAATATGAAGGTACTTAGTAACACTAAACTGTACACTTAAATGGTTAAGATGGTAAATTTCATGTATTTCATTATGTGTATTTTAGAACAATAAAAAAAGGCTCTGAGAGAGAGCCTGAGGGATTATCCTATAAGCAATGTGTATATATTTTAGTGTATGGGGTTTATAAACTCTATTTTGACCACATATTGGTCCTTTTAGTTTCTTTCCCAACCCTTAGTTCTGTTCTATTCAAAGGAGTTTGTCTAATAGCTGAGTTCTAAACAGGTGAGGTCATTTGACAAATGTTTTTGTAGGTTTATTTGCCCTCATCCAGGTTCATAACATATAAAGGCACTATAAAGGAGTGGATAAAAAAGTAGACTCTGGAGTCAGAAAGACCTGGGTTTGAATTTGAGCTCCAGAAGTAACTACCTATGTGACGCTGGGGACTTTTGCAACCTCTCAGTTTACTCATCTGTGAAATGGAAATAATAAGGTACCATTGGAATATTTTGTGATAAGTAAACAAAATGCATATGAAACGATATGATGATGGTGCCTGGCACCAATAAGAGCCGATGCTTGTTATCATTATACTGAGAAGTCCCAGCAGGAGGTGAGAGCATTTACTCTCTCTCATTCTGCTTGCTGTTGAGATGACCATGTCAGCATAACACAGCCAGTTCACTTTGCAATTGGAATTACACACAGACCATTGCTTAACTGACTATCAGATGATATCAACAAAATGAGGATTTGTAATGGATTTTACAAAAGAAAGAATGATTTTTCAATTAAATTTAGAAAATAGGCAAGCAGGGGAAAAAACCTTATTTCCCTTGAGTTTACCGTATAATCACAAACTGGGCCTGAGTAAGCATATGGCTTCTTAGAACAAGGGTAAAATAAAGTCATTCAAGACCTAGTTGTACAAAATTGGATTTCCCAAAAAGAACTGGAGATCAGATATTCAAAACAGATACTCTTAAAAACAACACTGAGGGGCTTCCCTGGTGGCGCAGTGGTTAAGAATCCGCCCGCCAATGCAGGGGACACAGGTTCGAGCCCTGGTCCGGGAAGATCCCACATGCTGTGGAGCAACTAAGCCTGTGCACCACAACTACTGAGCCTGTGTGCCCCAACTACTGAAGCCTGCATGCCTAGAGCCCGTGCTCTGCAACAAGAGAAGACACCGCAATGAAGAGAAGCCCCTGCTCGCCGCAACTAGAAAAAGCCTGCGTACAGCAAAGGAGACCCAGTGCAGCCAAAAATAAACAAATAAAAATAAATAAATAAATTTATTTAAAAACCCAAAACATTGGTATTTACATTTGAAACTAATCTTTCTTTCTTTCTTTTTTTTTTTTTTTTTGTGGTACGCGGGCCTCTCACTGTTGTGGCCTCTTCCGTTGCGGAGCACAGGCTCCAGACGCGCAGGTTCAGTGGCCATGGCTCACGGGCCTAGCCGCTCCGCAGCATGTGGGATCTTCCCGGACCGGGGCACGAACCCGTGTCCCCTGCATTGGCAGGCAGACTCTCAACCACTGCGTCACCAGGGAAGCCCGAAACTAATTTTTCTTAATTACTTTTTATTTATATTTTGGATGAAGCCTTTACACACACACACACACACACACACACACACACAAACACACATTCATAGGTTTATGCATATGTGTGTGTGTGTGTATTCTTAGTTTGCCTACTTACATTTTTTTCACATAAAAAAAAAAGGAAACATGCAATTGGAAGATAGCCGTGGTGAATTTACCCCTTCATTTTGTATCACGAAAAGAGTATTTTGGGGCCCTGGGTGACCCTCCCTTTTACCTCCCTCAGCTTCTCTCTTCCTCACTTAGGCTTAAAGAAAGAGTCGGTGTAAATGAGTATATAGTATCTTTGTCTCAGAAGAAAGCACACAGTAGAAAAAAGCACGTCAATAACCGATACAAATGCATATTTAAAACATGATTGGGATTGAAAACATACGTCCAAAGACTTGTACATGAACATTGACAGCAGCATTATTCATAACAGCCCCGTATTGACCCCAGCCTAAATGTCCATCCCCTGATGAAAAGATAAACAAAATGTGTTATATCCATACAATAGAATATATTTATATTTTTATATTTATATATAAAAATATGCAAATTTGTAGTTAGTATATTTAACTCTGTGAATATACTTAAAACCCACTGAGTTGTACCCTTTAAGAAGGTAAATTTTATTGTGTGAGTTTAATAGTTCGTGAATTATATTTCAATAAAGCTGTTTTTAAAAAAGGAAAAGAAGAGCCGACTAGGTTCTAACGGAACTGTTGTAATTTTCTTTGTTATCACATTTGTAAATAATTTCACCATAGAAGTGTTATAGCATTTTCATAAAGAACCTGAAGGTTATTTACATAAAGCCAACTTTTTCTGAAAACATCTTCGCCTTAGAAATAGGAGTTTCCCTGGGAGAAGCAGGGAATATTAACAGCAAATTGGCTCAAACCCTGTTGGAGGATTATGGAAATGTTTGCATTCTCTATTCACACTCACTAGTTGAAAATTCTGAGGCAATGTTTGTTTTCAGAACATTTAAAGCTTCCTGGAGAGATTGAATAATTCTTAAGAGTAATGCCAAAACAGCATTATGCATTTGACATGAAGAATTAAAGAGAATGACTAATGAAGTTCTAGCAAAGCTCCTTCCAAATTCTACCTCTGTTCTCCACCAGTGTATATGAGTCATTTTCCATGCCCAATTCATTTAAACAATGAATTCTTCCAGAAATTGAGAAACTAGCAAGCAATGACAAAGTCCACTCTAAAAACAAGTTTGAGTTTTTGATTCTATTTCCATTTGATCCTCTCTAAGGATTAAAATGAACAGTGCCATCAATATGCTACAAGAAGAAGTTAGATTGAAATAATATTACAGGCTTTAAGTTATGCAATGTTTTTGTTTGTTTGTTTTTGCGGTATGCGGGGCTCTCACTGTTGTGGCCTCTCCCGTTACGGAACACAGGCTCCAGACGCGCAGGCTCAGCGGCCATGGCTCACGGGCCCAGCCGCTCCGCAGCATGTGGGATCTTCCCGGACCGGGGCACGAGCCCGCGTCCCGTGCATTGGCAGGCGGACTCTCAACCACTGCGCCACCAGGGAAGCCCCTATGCAATGTTTTTAATCTTATAAGTGTGGCAACTGATATGTGGGGCTAAGGATCATTCTTAATTATAGAAAAATTTCTACACAGAAAAAATCACGGGATTAGATTCAGAGCTTATTTGGATCATATATTTAATTATACTTATTGAGAAAAACAAATTCTAATCCATAAAACAGATTAGAAATAACAGCACAAATCTCCTTAGCCTGCCAACCAGGCTTAATAACTGATTATTAAGTTATAATATCAGTTATTATCAGAATTACCTGTAATAGTCAGTGAGCTAATTCACTGCTAGCTCTTCTAAGAACATAGGCTCCAGAATAAAAGAAAAATAAATTAAAAGAGAGATAGAGACAGAGTCAATACTTTGCCATCTCTTTAAAGTCAAATGAAATGATTCCTTCCTGGGTCCAAACAGCCTTAGGGCTATGGTGGAAGTGAAAGGCAAGAAGATCCTCATTTCCAGGGACAGCTACCTGTCCTTCCTGATTAGAGATATCTGAACCCAGAACTGCCCCCCAACAAGCCTTTCTGACGTATCTGGAAACTTCGGAAGCCACTTCTGATGGCCCCACTCTTGATATGACCCAATGACTAGGTACCCACAACATCTGGTCATTGTAGACCCTGTAGGGACTATTGCACCCACTTCAGATACCTTGGGACTCACTACATTAGACCTCATTTTTCACCAGTGCCTGTCCCAAACCATTCTAACATCTGTGGTTCACCAAAGTGATGCACTACTCTTCTACATAGCAACCCTATTTACTTTTATTCTCACTCGCTCTACTTTGTTTGTCAAGGCATACTTTTTCTCTCCATAGACTCAATCTCTCCATTACTCCTTTTGCATGCCAATTTTGGGGAAAAAAAATTTCAAATCTCTCCAGTAACCCCCTGCCACCCACAGACTGAGGGAGCATATTAACCTGGGCCTAGCAGAGTAGATCAAACTGTTGCCAGACATTCTACAGACAGCTGGGCTAGCCTAAGAACCAGGCCTGATAACCTGGTGTTTGCAAACAGGATACCACTTCTCCCACAATACATCCACTTCCACATCAATTATCTGTTTGTCCACCATGATTTCTCTGAACTTCTCATCATCACAATTTCTCCAGCACCTGGGTAGTGTCTGGAAGAAGAACTTCCAATGATCCAAAGAACACAAAGCAAAAAAACAACTGACTGAGACCATCAAAATGGGAGACACCATTAGGCTCTGCTCCCAGCACATATATCCCCTGCATATATCCCAAATTGGAAGACCAAAGTATAGAAGTCATCAACTTCATCACCTTCCTAAGCCAACTACACAATTCTCTGTGTAAAGACCCTGACTCTAACCCCTCTCAGATGCATTTGCCCCACAAAGACCACTATTCCTATCATATGTATAAAGACCAAGAGATGTCACTTCATTTTTGTCATTAAAAAACAAGTTATGGGGCTTCCCTGGTGGTGCAGTGCTTGAGAGTCCGCCTGCCAATGCAGGGGACACGGGTTCAGGCCCTGGTCCAGGAAGATCCCACGTGCCGTGGAGCAGCTGAGCCTGTGAGCCATGGCCGCTGAGCCTGCACATCCGGAGCCTGTGCTCCGCAACGGGAGATGCCACAACAGTAAGAGGCTCGCGTACCGCAAAAAAAAAAAAAAGCAAGTTATGATTGTTGAGGAGTTCATTGTGATTAAATATCCAGTAAACCAGTAGAAGGCCTGGGTTTCTGGCTGCTAGTGTTGTAGTATCTCTGACATAGAACTCAGTGCTAACATTCCACAATTTCCAGGGTGCACACGGTAAAATCTGAAGCTCAGAATTCTTTTAAGCTGCATCTTTTACTGGAGAGGAAGAGCTGGCTGTGCAAGGGGTTAAGTATTTCTGTAAGAACTGTGGGCCTAGTCATAAGTCCTTGCTGTTATTGCAGTATACTGAGAATCCCTTTTTTTTTTCTGAAATCATTCTAAAACAGGCCCTTCACACAGGGAACTTGAAGAATTTCATATGTGAACATTAAAACTCTTACTCTAACAATACCAAGAAATTTGTTTAGAATGTGACAGGCAGCTAAAACTATTGTGCCCACTGTGTTCAATTAGGAGCAGAATTTAGTTTAAAATTATTTTTCTACCTTGAAACACTCTACAAATACAAATGTCTATGAAAAGATGCTTTGTTCGTGACTATGCTTTTTCTCTGTGAAAACTCAAATGTATGTTTGTATGTATGTGTGAGTGTATGTATATACACATGTATAATATGTGCAAAAGAAAAAAAGACCCTGACTCTAACCTCTCTCTGATGCATTTACCCCACCAAGACCTCTATTCCTATCATATCCCAGAGGCTGACTCAATAATCTGGTAAAAGAAGCCCAAGTACGTTATCAAATGGATATTAGAAGAATGGCAATAATCAAAAACATGGACAAAAAAAGCATTTTTGAGGATATGGAGAAATTAGAACTGTGCTAGTGGGAATGCAAAATGGTATAGCCACTTTGGAAAACAGTTTAGCAGTTCCTCAAAAGGTAAAAAATAGAATTATATATAACCTGACAATTTCACTCCTAGGTATATACTACAAAGGACTGAAAACATAGGGCCACAGAAAAACTTGTATACAAATGTTTACAGCAGCATTATTCACAATAGCCAAAAAGTGGGAACAACCCAAATGTCCATCAGCTGGTGAATGGATGAACAAAATGTAGTATAATCCATACAATGGAATATTATTCAGTCATCAAAAGGAATGAAGTATCAAGGTAAACTACAAGATGGATGGACTTGGAAAACATTATGCCAAGTGAAAGAAACCAGTCACAAAAGACCATGTATTGTAGGATTCCATTTATATGAAATGTCTAGAATAGGCAAATTCGTAGAGACAGAAGCGATGTTAGTAGTTGCCCATGGCTGGGGCTGTAGGGGAGGAAGGAATGAGAAGTGACTGATGATGGACTTGCAGTTTGTTGGCTCTTAATAGGCTCTACATTTCCCTCCCGTTGCCTTTTCAGACAAGTGGTGATAAAGGTTCCCTGCTATTGCTTGTCCCAGATTCTTCATCTTCCCTCATTAATTCTTTTAATCCTGTCCACAGCTGTTTCTTGTTGAGTCAATGGCTGGTGTCCTACTCCTTTCTCTGTGTATGTCCCTGATTTCTAACTCTGAGGCTTCTTGGTGCAATTCCCAATACCGACTTCCTTATTCTTTAGGGATAATCACATTGATGGATCGGGAGTGGAGAAAAGATTACATATTTACAACTCTTCCCTTCTCTTTTATTCTACACATATTACTGAGGGATGTCAACTACCCAGGACACAGTGCAGGGCTTCCCTCTATCTAGAGAATTAGTGTCTTAGAGAGACAGAGAGAGAAATGGGCTCAGTGGCAGCCTGGCTGTGCTCCAATGGAATTTTAAGAGATGGCCTGGTACTCAAATTGCCCTCAAGTTTTAGGACTTTAGCTATTGTTATTTCTAAACCTAATAGCTTTTGTGAGTGAGGGCTTGTGTTATATAGACCAACTGGCTTCATTTTCCAGGAAAGGAGTAACTCATCTTCAGAAAACTAAGACAGTTTAGGGTCAAGGCAGAGCCTGACAAGAACCTATATTTATTTCATTATACAAAATACAGATCTTCCATTGTCAAAAGTTTACAATGAGTTGAATCCCTTGTCTTAGCCCAATCAACCCCAAACCACTAAAAACAAACCCTTTGTTAGGCAAAATCAAATTTATCGGCCCATTGCTATGAAGGAGATCACAAATCAGAGCAACTGTGGTGCATCTCATCAACCAAAGTGAAAGATGGAACTAGGATAGAGAGAATTCTAGGCCAGGGTAGAGTCTGAGTTAAATTTAAATAAATCAGTGTTTTGATAGGCTCCAAGCAAAGTAAGGCAGTGTAAACTGGTCAACATCACACTCAGACTGCAAAGTAGACCCAGGGTCTTGTTTCCTTGGAAAAAAGAAAGCTAAGATAGATGTGGGACACTGTGTGCAGAAACCCCTTATCTGAAACTCTGCATCTGGACTGTAAATCCAGATGGCTTCTCTGCATCAGAGTAACTTAGACCCCCCCAAGCAAGAGTAGGTTGTTCCTCTCTTACTGATAACTTTTCAAACAACAATTTAAATCAAATTACTTACATTTCTGATAGTCTCCGATTTTAGAGAACAGTTTCTCAGTGAGGAAGAAAGTGATAGTCACTTAAAGAAGGGGGTTATTATGACACTTTACAGATGCTGTGTGTCCTTGGGGGAAATATTGTTTCCTGTTAACTTTGCAGCTGGCTTTATCTGTGTCTTTTATTCCCATCTGATGAATGGTAGGACAGATTTTTACTGTCCAAGCTATTTTTACTTTCTCATTGCCTTGGTGAACTGCACTGAGCATGTAGCATAAGCAAGCACTAAATTTTTGTAAGATTAAGTTGCTGAGATTCTGGGGGTTTGGTTTGTTTTTTTTACCAGAGTGTCACCTAGTCTAGTCTGGATGTCATAGAGAGTTCTGTTTTAATTAAATTCCCGTAAAATGAGGTACTGGCTTAGGGGCTGGTAGCAGGTGGCAGAAAACTATTATTGGAGGATGAATGGTTGTATATCCATATTATGCAGTGGCAAAACATTTGATAAAATTGTCATCTGAGGTAATTTGGAAGGCACATCAAGTCCTTAATAATTTGTAGCCTTAGAAGAAGAGGTTGGAAAATAGAATGTTTATAGCCTGTGTTGGTTGTTAATGACTCTGTTTGGCAAGGTATTATAAGAAATAGATGAGCTCAGAAAACAATTGGCCAGTTTGCGAGCAGGAAAGGGAATAGAGAGTGTCTACAAATTTGGTAATTTATAAGGTTGCAAAACACAACCATTTCTGATCCACAAACAGTAAAAAGTAGCATTGAACAATGCTCTGATAACAAAGTCTGATTAAAATAGCCCTGGAGCAAGGATCAAATCAAGATACAACCACAGGGTATATTGTTAAAATCTGTATGGGTTAAGGTGACACCTGCTGTATCTTTTCAATTGGACAAGATAAGGTGAATGAATTAAGGTGTGTCTTTCCCACCAAAGATAGGCCCAAGGTAATTGCAATTGAGAGAGAAAGAGACAGAGTGATAGAGAGAGAGGCAATAAAGCAAAGACATGTAGAAAATTCAAGATGTATGAGTAAAGAGAAATGAAAACTTATGTCCTTTCAAAAACTTGTACATAGGGCTTCCCTGGTGGCGCAGTGGTTGAGAGTCCGCCTGCCGATGCAGGGGACATGGGTTCGTGCCCCGGTCCGGGAAGATCCCACATGCCACGGAGCGGCTGGGCCCGTGAGCCATGGCTGCTGAGCCTGCGCATCTGGAGCCTGTGCTCCGCAACGGGAGAGGCCACAGCAGTGAGAGGCCTGCGTACCACAAAATAAATAAATAAATAAATAAATAACTTGTACATAAATGTTTATGGCAGCATTATACATAACAGAAAGAATGTGGAAACAATTCAAATGTGTATTGCTTGATGGATAAATAAAATACTGTATATCCATACAGTGAAATACTATTCATCAATAAAAGGAAGTTAAGTGCAGATACATGCTACAATGTGGATGAACCTCAGAAATATTATGCTAAGTAAAAGAAGCCAGGCACAAAGGACCATATATTATATGATCCAGTTTATATGAAATGTCCAGAATAGGCAAATCCATAGAGACAGAAAGTATATTTTTGCCTCTTGCTGGGAGTAGAGTGAGCTGGGGTGGGAGAAGGTTGGGGAAATCGGGAGTGACTGCTAATGGGTGTGGGGTTTCTTTCTGAGATGTGAAAACATTTTGTAATTACTGGCAAAGGTTGCATAACTCTGTGAAGATACTAAAAACCATTGAATCTTATACTTCAAATGGGTGAATTGTATGATATATTAATTTTATCTCAAAATAAGCTCGAATTTAAAAAGGAAGCATATCTCACAAAGAACTGTGGGTATGGCTATAGGCATATGAAATTGACTGGAATCAGATGAGAATAGGACTACATTTTTTGAGAGAGTTCAAATGCTAAAGGGACCACTAGCCTAGAGAAGAGAAATTGACTGCTCAGGATTTAAAACAACCCTTGGGCCTAACCTTCTTTGGCTAGAAAATGGGCTGGAAAAACTGCCTCACACCTAAGGAAGAGCTATTCACTAATTCCCACTTCTGATAAGGCTAAATAGGATATCATAAAAGGAAGAATCTTAAGGAGGGTTCATTCAAGGACTATGAAGACTAGTGGATTGAAGAGTCCCTTGTCAGGGCAGAATTGGAACCTAATTAAATAACATCCTATTCCAGGGTAGGAAGCCCTCCTCAGGTTGGCCCAGCAGTATTTTAGAATTGCTACAGACCTGGACTTCCAGGAGTATTTAGTGCATTTACCCTGCCTCTGATCCTCAGTGCATAGTATATTGAGGGCTGATAACTTATCTTTTTGGTTCACAGGACTTGGAGCAAGAAGAATCACATCCAGACCTAATATAGACATAACAGGGCATCAGCCCCAATGAAGAGACCACTGTACATTGCCCAGAAGTCCTGGACTTGAAGGTTGATGCTGTGGATGAGGCTTTTGGTTCATCTCCCTCAGGACTGCCTCTAGCGATTATGGTCAGCGCAGTACCTGGCATGTGCTAGGCGCTACCTGATGGGAGTTATGCTAAATTTTATTACAAGGTAAGCCAACTGAGGTATGGGCAGGTTAAGGGACTTGTTGGAGATCACACAGCTAGTAATGGCAAATCAGATCGTGAACCCAACTTTGCACAGCTACAAGGTCATGCTTTTCCGCCTAGACCAGGAGAGATTTCCATGCACTGTGGCATAGTGACAACCAGTGTGGAGCAACGCCTGGCATCATTGATTATTAACTCTTCTTCAATAAGTACCGCAGTGAAATTTGTGCTGGCCTTGTAAGTATTATTGCTTGTGTGTAGTGTGTGTGTGTGTGTGTGTGTGTGTGTGTGTGTGTGTGTGTGTGAAGAAAGAGTCTTGTTTCACTAGCTTCTCCCCCACAAGCAAGAAAGAGCGTTCTCTTGCTTGCTTCATTGCCTCCAATGCAGGTGGTAAGTACTAAATATTTCTTTCTGGAACAGTTTATGAGAGAAGAACATTTTCAAATTTATGAGGCTCTCATGCATTTTGAGAAGAGATTTTCATATTTCACATATTTCCTTCTTTGGATCTTTCTATTTAGGGATCAGTTTAAAAATACAATCCCTCTATCTGGAGCAGAAATGTTGTGAACCATGAGTTCCACACCTCGAGACTTTGAGTCAATTTAAAGGCAAAATACAAAGAAAATGAAAGGAAATTAAAAAGAAATATAGCTTGGTTTTGGCTTGGAACACAACATGATTCCATGATAGGTTACAGTAGATTGGAGACACTGGAAGAAAATGCATCATTTACCAAAACTTAAGGTGTGCCTTTCCCCTCAAGAAAACTAAACTGCTGCTTGCTAGAATTGTAACCTTAAAGTGGCATCTTCAATATATTTGGGTTTTTTATTGCTTATTAAGACCAGATACCTCACTCTTAAAAACTATGTCAATGTGTGATTTTGCCACATTTTCAGTAAGCTTGTATATAACTTTGGAAGCTTAAAGTTATACACTTAGGACCTAGGAATAATTCCCCAAATCTTTGAGAAACGGATGGTTCAGAAGATTGGTTTATGATTTCTTGTCCTTTTAAAATTAAAGACCTCCAGAACTAGATGTAACCAAAGGTCAACACTTTTTTTAAGGTTTCTTACCCTATCTATTTAGAAAGACTACAGTTTCGGCAACCTGAAGGCATTTCTTGGCAATGGCATCATTCTTGAGTAGGGGACAGGAAATGGATTATTTGACATTGTGTCTCTTTTCCACTTTGATTTCTTCACCTGCTCCCACCTTAGATATACCTGGAAGGACTTGAGGATCTCCTCAGCAACACATTCACAGTCAAGGAGACTTGAACTCTATGTGAACTTCGTGTCCATCTTGAGGCTGTTGGATTTTACTGAGATAAAGACGACTGAGTTGTAGACAGGAAGCCAAGGCCACCATCCTGGCAATAAGGAGAGAAAGAGGGGACACAGCAGCTGAGCTTCAGGCTGGCAGGATTCCTATTATCTTGGGGTCTCATACTCCTGAAAGAATTTAGAGTCACATTTTTCGAACCCCGTTGCATAAAGCCCTAGGTTAAGACTGCATCTTGTAGATCATTACGGAGGGATGAAGCAGGTGCAAAGAGGTTGGGAGGCTGAGCACTTAGGCTCTAGACTTCACCTCTGACTGTTTCAACCAGCCCAGCTTTGCTCTTATCTACTTTACAGGTGGGGCTCTACATCACGTATTTTTTTAAAAATAATCAGATGAAAGAGTTAAACTTACCAGAACTCCTTTCAGGGAAAATACTGTACGTGGTTAGAAAGAATATTAAGGTAAGTCATTTAGGAAGGGAGGGAGCAGAAGTGAGATCTTCAAAAGCAGACTGGAAATAAAAAGATATGACCACTAAAGTGCCATCTCAGGAGGGTGGGTCCTGATGACTCCAAACTTTTTTTCATCTGAGATGAACTGGCAGATTTGAGGACAGAGTTGCACTACTCATGAGAATAGAGGACAGGCTGAGTATTGGTGTGGGAGGAAGGGCAGACAGAGAAAATCTCTAGTTCGCAGCACAGCCAGGCCGACTTGGGGGAAAAATAGGTCAAATGGGATTTTCTGAAGTTGCACACGGTGGCATATGCAGTGTAAAAAGACCCTTTACTATCTAACCCTCCAACACCCCACACCCCAGGTAATATTTAGTAAAACTTGCTTTGGGGCTTTCATTGTGAATAGGTTCTTCCTGGAGAAGGCAAGAGATGCTGATGAGGTTTCACAACTGATGACGTAGAGAAAAAAGACACCCTAAGTGTTTCATTTGGTGATTCACCAGAAGAGCTCGATAGCAGGTAATAGTCACTGCTAAGGTTTATTACAGCAAAGGATACAGAACAAAAGCAACAGGGAAAAGATATGCAACGGGGGGTTCCAGAGAGGTTTGTCACGGGCTTCCAAGACCTTCCTTGTCTGAGGCCACACAAGAATGCTTTTTTTCCAGCACTGAACTATAGGGATGTGTGCGGAATGTCTTTGCCCAGGGAGGCCCCAATGTGCCTCAAGGTCCATGGCTTTTATAGGCCAGGGGCAGGAGGCGGAGGGGGGCGGTGCTCCTGGTCACATAGGTCTATTCTGCTCTGCAACCAGACTTGGCAACCAAGACTCAGAACCCCAACGATGAAATCAGGTGCACATCAGCAACCTTGGTGTTTGTAAAGCAACCTGAAAAGCCAGTAGAGGATGATAACGTTGCTTCAAGTGTATATAACAAAAGCGTCAGTCACTCACATAAAGAACATTCTGAGGGCAGCATTCCCAGGAGCTGGCCAGCGGTCACTGATGATTCCCTTGAAGACATAAGTAGTAAGCAATCAGGCTTGCTGTGTTAATGTTTTCCTCACACCGCGTGGAGGGGGACAACCAAATTTGGCTGGGATTTGGAAAAGGATGTCACAGCCACAGACTCACTTATATGTGGTAGAGGTTAAAGATGGCTTCTGGTACCTGGAGGTAGATCATAGGCTAGGCAAGAAAGCCTTCTGGTTGGAGTCCTCTTGTTAAAGACGACTGAACTTTACCTTTGAAGTCTGAGTGTTTAATTTCATGGTACTAGCTGTATTTATTTTGCAAGCATTTAGTAAATTTTTGCTGAAATTTTGAGCCTCACCAAAACTATGCTGTGAAGGGCATATTTATTCATTCAACAATTATATTGGAAAAAGGAAATCCAAAGAAACAGTTTATCAGATTCTCTGGGCTGTTTTATTAGACCAATCATCCCAGTTTGCCTGGAACTGAGGTGTTTCCCAGGATACAGGACTCTTCCTGTGAGAACTATTTTCCCAACCTTAGGGGTGGGTCTCACAGCCGTGGTGTGCTGTATCACCTGCCCACCTGACTAGAGAGCAGGATCCATCATTAGCCAATGTTTATCTCGAGAGGCTAGCTGAAGAAAGTGCTTGGAATCTAACTGTAGAGCCCCATAGTGAAGCCTCCACACCTGTCACTGAGGTCTCTAGAATAAATCTTGCCTGTTTATCTAACTTCTAATTTTCTGAGGTACCCCAATCTCCTTCTAAGAAGCTCTCTCCCTCAGTCACCATTTTTGCTTAAGCTAATTTAAGTGGATCTTCTTTACGGTTACCAGAAACTTAACTAAGCCAATTCTCTGGGTAAGAGCACTTCCAAGTTGAGAATCAGCCCTGGTTCTTCCGAGATGTTCCTTGGCTATTCCTTAGGCTTACTGGAAATATCTGGCTCTCTGGTTGTAGAACTGAATTTTTATCCCAAGGGACCCATCCGCCAAATATGTATTTTAAATTTCAGATCAATAACTTGGCATCCTGGGTTCACTTCAGTATTTTTTTTAAATGGCTTCACTGAGAACTATATGTATTCTGTTAAAACCTGAGTCTGGGGTTTCCCTGGTGGCGCAGTGGTTGAGAATCCGCCTGCCGATGCAGGGGACATGGGTTCATGCCCCGGTCCGGGAAGATCCCACATGCCGCGGAGTGGCTGGGCCTGTGAGCCATGGCCGCTGAGTCTGAGCATCCGGAGCCTGTGCTCCGCAACAGGAGAGGCCACAACAGTGAGAGGCCCGCATACCAAAAAACAAAAAACCTGAGTCTGACACATTACCTCAGCCTCTTTCCCATGGGCATGTTAATTGCACACAGGTGTTCAATTAAAGCTTCTCAGATGACTAAAAACTCTACTAGTCTTTTGTTCTTGAGATTTGTTGCAAACTGCTGTACTTTGTAGTCACAAATAATTCTTTCCCTTTTGAACATTGTTAGTAAATGGATATAAATTTCTTGCATTAAGGTTCCCTTGCCTTTGGAACCGCTCCCCAGCACACCTGTTTTGAGGTAACTTCCTCTGTTTCAGCTTTGGATATTTCACTTTTTAAGCCCTAAGTTTTTAATACTACCAGCAGGCCATACCTGAGCTACCCTGTGTATCTTGGTAACCTTCCTCACAAGTGTCCATCTCTCAGGTAACCCTCAGCTGGTCTGATTCCTCTCCAGCCATAGCACTTCCTCTCCTTTCCTGGGACTATTCCACAAAGGCTGAACTCACTTGACTTCTCCCCAGGCCTGTTTCAGCACCCCTTACTTTAATTGTGCATCAGAAATCACTTGAGTAGCTTTCTGGGAGAAAAGATGCTCTCCAAACCTATGGAATCAGACTACATACACACGTGCTCCAGGAAACTGCCTTTTTTGAGGGGGTGGGTGCTGAGCCCAGCAGCATGCGGGATCTTATTTCCACGACCAGGGATCAAACTCGTGTTCCCTGCAGTGGAAGCATGGAGTCTTAACCACTGGACCGCCAGGGAAGTCCCCAGAAAGCTGCATTTTAAAAAAGCTCCCCAGATGTCATTCTGATGCACTACTTAGAGCAGGCCCAAGCCTGGGTCTTCCAGATGCTAAGCATTTTTTTCATTCCTCCTCACACTTGGTTATCATCATTAGGAACTTAAAAGCAAATTACTTTTTTCTGACCACTCTTTCTTCATTATAAGGAACCCTACTAAGTGCTAGGTTGCTGTGCTTACAAAATACACCAGACACGACTTATCATTACTTTAAATAAAACACTGCTACTCAGGATTAAGCATGTATTTATTTTAGTTCAGTTAAAACAAACATAGGATGTTTCATTGAAACGGTGTAGCACTCTTTGCCAACAAGTCATACTGGAATTGTTGGCCTCTAACAGTACAGTGGGGATATTTACATTATATACAGAAAGCTTAACACACCCAGGTTCTCAAAGGTCTTCCATCACACTAGATCATATTTGATTTTATTACACTAGATCATTTTGATAACTACTGCATTTTGAAAATTTAGGCCTTATTTAAAATTTAAATAAGAGATCTGAACTTGCACCAAGTTTTCATGAAAAAAAATGTGATGTTCAGCCAGTCTGTTTATTGCAAATACAATTTAAACAGTATTTTAAATTTTTAGTGTTTACACAATTTGTTTATTGAAATCTCTGTACAGGTACTTTTGGGACAATTCTTATAGATACATAATGTGAATTCATCAAAATGCAGTTAAGAAACTTATAGGAATATATACATTTGAACCCAAGACCCAAACCTGACATTATATACAACCTATTTACAAATACATATGGACAGACAATGTATGTACATAAGATTATCATAAATATTGAAAAATAGGTTAGCTTTAATGGATTAATGCTGTTCTATAAATAACATTACAGTTATAACTGAAACATCCACGGAAGACAGTAATGCAAAATGAGGTGACACGACAGTGGTTTTAATACTGAAGACTGCTCATTACTGGGAATTCACTGTTTAGGAACCTCCAGGTAGACAAGGTAGCTCCAAGAAAATCATGCAATGGAATTTACCCTTGGCAGTTGATTTTGAACCTCAAACAGCCAGGAGATTTGCCGTGAGAATTCTTTTTTTTTTCATTTCTTCCTGGTTGCCATGGTGTTTTCTCCCATAAGAAAGGATGTAAACTGTAGAGAACTCTTTACTTGGTATTCCCTGGCCAAGTCTTAAGATACACAACAAGCAATTCTTTCCAGGAATCCAACCAGAAGTGCCAATTCTTGGTCTGAGCTAGAGGTGAGGTTCTGGAGTCGAATGGAGTGCCAAAAGCCCAACTGAATGAAAGCAGTGCTGTAGAATCTGTCTTCTCACTGCCTTTCAAGATGGTCCCCACTTTAATTTTCGTAGAAACAAACAAAAATGGACCATTGGTTTCACCCAATGTAGCACTACAAGACGTCTTCCAGTTCCACAAGGGTCTTTGATTACAGACACATCTTGTCTGTAATTTAGTCACATATAATACAAGAATGCGTAACGAAAATCATGTCTGCCACATTTCTGGCCCTTGCCTAAAACTAGAAATGTTTAGTTCAAGAGAACAACCTTATAGCCAGGTGACCAATTAATGATTCCATTATTTGCTTCCCTCAACCACTAATGGAATTATGTATATTAGCTTTTAGACATTATGCCTGATGAGCAAAGTACCACATTATTTAATAATATATTCACCATACACCATGACGTACAATAAATGTGCTCTTAAAGCCAAATAATTTTTTCACTTCTAACTGGGATTAAAATAGGAAGGGCGATCATGCAGTCAGACCAATAGTTACACTCAGGTTGCACTGTTTTCCCTAGCTAACCATTTGTTGGATGTAAACAAGTAATTCTATGTTGTACAAGAATGAGATGACAATCCAGTGCACGTGAGTTTTTTCAAAAGCTTACTGCATGAGAAACCCAGTGGCCTATACGAAGAGAACTTATATTATACCAAATATTGGTGTAACCTATGGATTAGACCTCTACTGTAGACAAAACATGAACACAACTAAACCATACACTGTCAAGTAATTCACACTTCCAGGAGCAGACGAGCATTCTGGAAAGTTGTACTCTGGGTAGAACAGTTTTGGCCTACAGCCGTCAAATGCCCACTTTCCACTGCTGGAAGCAATGCCAAAGAAGGGCTGGCCCAAAAAAAACCCGGAGCTGTTAACACAACTCTGGAGACAGATGCAACTGAATAAACCCTGTTTTACCCAATTGCACTATTTGGTACCTCAAAATTAGTTATTTTATTTCCCACAGAAATATCTGCATTATCTTCCATTCTAAGAGATTGAAGCCATAAATATTTCAGAGTCTAAATGAACCAAATTATTTGGGGACAGAGAAGAAAGGTGATGATGAGTTCATCTGATTTGGTGTAGCCACAATCAACCAATTATCCTTTCATGGTGAAGTCTGAATGGAAAAAAAAACTATGCTCCTATTCATGGTACAATGTTTCATTACATCATTTTCTCTAAAAATTATTTTGGGTAAAAAAAGTATTTGGCTTAGTATGCCTACAAAAAGGCAAATCATTTCATAATACTAGTATTTGTTTTTAAATAACAATGAATTTTTTTTAACAGAATTCATTGACAACTGCTTTTGGATAAAGTTCAAAAAAAGCAATTTTTAAAGAGTAAAATAGTGCTTCTGAGGTCTTTAAATATTTTTGGTACAAAAAAATAATAGTATTTTTCCCAATGGTTATTTCAATACTTTGCTGTAAATTAAGAAGAATTGTTTCTCACATCGAATGGTTCCATTAGGCACATTCAAGTAAAATCATAAAATATCCAAGTTAAACAATGACACAGCCAAACATGTGGCTTGATTAAAGTTAAGAGTTCGTCCATTCTCTGGAATGGAATAAAATTGTCACTTCCCTTAACCCGAGACTCGTGGTTTTGTTGTTAATATCCGTTTCTATCATACAGAATAGTTTCTTTAAAAACAAAACAGAACAAACAAAGAGTTCACTTATTCTGCACTCAGAAGAACCAGCGAGGAATCTGCACTTCAAAAGGAAGTGAAACTGAAAACATTAGGTGAAATTTCATAGTAGCTGAGAGTTGACTCAACACTGGCATCAAATGGACTATCGAGTTTTAGTGGTGCTGGTTAATGGCCACCTCCGGGGGCATTGTGGACCCAATCCAACACAATCAAGGCCATGCTTCCGGTCATCACCACTACGCCGCTTAACAGGAAGAACAGAGCCTGCAATGAGCACACAGAGAAAACTGATCAGCAAGCAACAAAACACATGCTAAATATTCCTTTTTTTTTTTTTTTTTTTTTTTGCTGTACGCAGGCCTCTCACTGTTCTGGCCTCTCCCGTTGCGCAGCACAGGCTCGGGACGCGCAGGTTCAGCGGCCATGGCTCATGGGCCCAGCCGCTCCGCGGCATGTGGGATCTTCCCGGACCGGGGCACGAACCCGTATCCCCTGCATCGGCAGGCTGACTCTCAACCACTGCGCCACCAGGGAAGTCCCCTCTTTCTACTTTTAAAAACGGTCTTATAATTACTGAAAGCATGTCCACAATACTTCACAGAGCTACAGTTTTACCTTGCTAAAGATCATTAAACTGTCTTAAGTGAGTGATCAAGGGTTATCTATAGAGTACTAAGTAACTGTATCTTTGAAACCTTCCCAAACTTTCCCTTTTCATTCCTTTGTATGAAATGAAAGGGTAAACAATTTTCTTTGCTAAATAAATTATTTCATATAATAGAACTGGACTGGGATTTTTACATATTTTAGAAGGAAAAAAATTTAACTTACAAAATCAAATCCAAGTCATCTTAAAAATGCAGCCTGAGTCGAAGCTGGAGGTTTTTCTAAGAGACATGGGTAGGTCTACTCCTAATCCTACCCCCTTCAGTTACTGCACTACATATTTTACGTGAAATAAGATGATAGTTGTTGGTTCATAAACAATTCTAGTATTTTAGTCAAGACTACAACAGTAGTGGCCAATAAGGACTGAAATGCAGTCTTTCTCCTAAACATCCCCACCAGGATCATTTGTGGTTAACATACCATACTCTTTGTAAAATCAGTCTTTATTATACTTTAAAGTGTAATAGTAGCCCCCTTCCTAACCCCCAAGCTTTGCTTTGAAAATGGTTAGTCTCATTTGCCTAAATACACCATTATTTCTCTTTTATACACTCCAGGCTCATTTAAGTGCTGGTCACACAGTAGGCAGTCCAACAAATACTGGTTAAACAACGTTGAAAGTTGAGTCCGTTATCTGTATTTTACACTCTTTATCTCTATTAGCATTTCTAAAATATCTAATAACTTTCTTGCAATTAACTTAAGCATACATATTAGATGGCAAACCATCTTCACCTCCCCTCCTCTCCCAATCTTCCATCTGTGAAGTACACAGTTACAGATATATTTGTTTACTGGAAACTTAAAATGAAACTACAATAAATGACATTTAGGAGACTAAAATTAAAATCAGTTGAGGAACTTCTGGCATTAGATTATTATTATTTCTCCAGTCATAATCTCTCACTCACCCCAATCTTTTGTACAGACTTCATAGGTTCTTTCTTCACTAACTTGATATAAAAGGCAGATGGAAGAATAAAAATTAACATAGCAGCTGCAGATGCACCTGTAAAAGAGCATTTACCATTTCTTAAGAATCACTTGTTATTCATTTTTTAAACATTAAAATCCCTGATATTTCAAGCAACTTTGATACTTCCTAAAACTTACCAATGAAACCAAAGATATCCCTAATAGTTGGTACAAAGATGACAAGTAAATTGGTAAATGCCAAGATAGACATTGTAATGATACTATGACGCCACCAACTGAAATCTTTGGTTGCACACAGCAAGTGAGTTACGGAACTCCGGATCTGCAAAAATAAGTGAATAAATAAAAACTACAGATTTAATTAATGAAAAAAACAACCCCCAAATAACAGGATATATATATCAACTAGCAGCTATTTAAATACTAAAATTGTACCCCTCCTCAATTGCTGTTTTCTAAATAGCTGAACACTAGAAAGATCACTGTGTCTTCAATTATGGAGAAAATGTCCCAGGATATGTTTTAAAGATGTACAAAACATTAAAAAAAAAAAAAAAAAACCATCCAAAAACCCACATCAACTCCATACTGCTGTAGCAGTGTTTCCCTTCTCCCAAAACATAGAAATAATATAAATCTTCATGTTTAACAATTCGTTCCTACTGAAAGGTTACTTACTGGGAAAATAACTACAGGTACTGTCAGGGTGACAGCCACCAACACAGCCAAACGGACGACGAGGAGCAGAACATCAGTTCCCATGACGGAAGAGTAGGTATGAAGCAATTCTGACTCAACGTGTTCTATAGAGAAAGACCAAGGAAAAAAAAAAGCTTCAAGTGTGCTGTCCTCTCTGGAGATTAGTTAGAAAATCTAACTTAATGGCAAAATCTGCACCAAAGTTATTAGCTACTCACAAAACGACTATAAACTAAGAGGTTAATAAGATTAATTTGGAATTAGGGTTAATGCAATTAAAATAACATTGAAAAAAAGTTTCTAAATACCAAGGAGAGATTTAGCCACATGACCCCCATTAAAAACAACAGGAGCTAAATAGCTAAATCCCATGGTTTGGCTTACAGTGTGTGTGTGTGCTGTATTAATCTGAAGGGGGTGGGAGAGGAGAGTCAGGCTGAACCTAAGTGCAAGCACACCACATAAAAAATGCCATCGAATGGCTAATGGTAGGTTTGGGAACCTGGACTCTAGAAATTACTGACTCAATATACGCTACAGGAAATTCCAAGCTCTAAATACAATCATTCACCACAAATATGAAACATACCAAAACAGACCGAGTTTTTAAAGTGACAGAAGTATACATACAAAAGTATCAATTTCATTTCATTAACTATCCTTTTTGTAAACTAGACATTATTTACCGTAAAATGTCAGGTATCCAAAGAGGGCAGCAAGCAGGTACATGAGAAACATAGCAAAAAATGAAATCTTGGACACGTTCATCATTCTTCTACGGCTGCGACTAAGCAAATTCAAAGGAAAATACAGATACATATTTTAGCAGCAGTTATAGCATTAATTTAATATTTTTCTAGTTTTTCCAATAAATTTATATAAAAGTAGGTAAAAAGCACTCACCCTTTAAGCTCTTCATAAATGGGAAGAACAGCAGGATGACAGACAAATGAAAAGGTCAGAATTGGCACAGCATAGACAGTCTGCAAAAAATGTAAAAACTTCCTTAATATCCTGATAAAACAAACTCATGTTATCACAGTTCTGCAGCTTGTATTTATATTTATTAATCTTAGAATCAAAGCCTAAAATCATGTTTTCTGGCATAATTAGCTCCCACTCTTCTAATTTGTTCACTAAGTGTGATTGATATCCTCTATTTCCAAATGTATCAGTTATGAACATCAGACGATCGTTTCACCTCTCAATCTATTTTAAGCTACAAACCAACACTTTCTTCTCAGTCCTCAATAATGAGCTAATCATGTTTCCTAAAGGGCAGCTATTACCTGATCTTCCTTTACCTTGGGAGTGTTTTAAAATTTCTAGTGGGTATTTCCCCTGTTTTCTTCCCTAAAATCTTCCTCTGAGAACACAAAGATTATAGTTACCTGTGAGTTGAAGATAAAGTAATGTGGTTGGCAAGAATCATCTTCGGTCATATTAAAAGCCACAGCAGGTGCAAAAGCTGTTGGCTGTGCTAAGGTGCTGTTTACGGTTTCATTAATTAGAAAAGCAACTTCTGCAGGACAAGAAATCTGAAATTTCTTGCAAATCACCTGAAAATACATTATTTTGCATTTGTTAGACTGAATAATGTGACAGGGCTTAGAAAAAGAATCTCTAGCTTTAAAGAAAAATTATACCTACCACAATCAGAAAGAACACCATACACAACAAGGAAAGGCCACTGGTGTACCCCAAATATCCTGTAAGGAGAAAAAAAATTGGTATTCGTTTACTAAAACAGGTTTAGGGCAAATAGAACTCAATTCTGCTTGTAAGACTTCAGTGTGGACACATCAAATTTCTAATTCTTATATAATAAGATGCAGAATAACTTAAAAATACTTGTTAATAACTAAATCAATAACAACTATCCTTTTTTATTTTTATAAAGCACAAGGTGTTGTAAATGTCAACAGAATATTTGGGCCCTTTGGTAACCATCCTGCTAGAATTTTTCAAAGACCTACAAGTTCTGAATGCTGAAATTCACAAAGGTATGTTTTCAGGGCTCTTTAGCTCTTATTTATTTATTTATTTATTTATTTATTATTATTATTTTTTGCAGTACGCGGGCCTCTCACTGTTGTGGCCTCTCCCGTTGCGGAGCACAGGCTCCGGATGCGCAGGCTCAGCGGCCATGGCTCACGGGCCCAGCCGCTCCGCGGCATATGGGATCCTCCCGGACTGGGGCACGAACCCGTATCCCCTGCATCGGCAGGCGGACTCTCAACCACTGCGCCACCAGGGAGGCCCTTTAGCTCTTATTAATTTCTATTAAGAGGAAGCCAACTAGCTGGTGAGGCTCATTTCAATTCTCTTTAGAGATGTGTTTGCTCACCTAAATTCCTCAGCAGTGACAAGGGAAGAATGAGCACCAATGAGACCAACAGAACCAAATAGTCACCGTTCAGATACCACAATCTGAGTTAAAGAAAAGAAAAACAAGGTCACAACCAGCCACAAATATACTCAGAATAACATACATTTCTTTTCACAAGACTCGTTTTATACTTTAAAAAAAAGACAGGTTTGGAAAGAGTATCGCTTATTCAAAAAGCCCACATAGACAGAATAGATTTCTAACTTTGAGCGCTCAATGAATATTCACTCAGGTTAGAGATGGGATCTCAAACAGTGTAACTTTTGTCCCACTGTTTGCTCTGGGAAGGCCGCCAGCTGATTCATAACATAAAATGCTTCTTACAGGCTTGATACTAATGTAGGGAACAAAGTGGCATTGTTAAGCCAGTAATCTTATCTTTAAGCATTTTTAGAAAACTGTGTGCCAACTTCGTCATAGCTTTAGCTCACTTTTTTTGATGCTGGAAACAAGGAAATTCTAAAACAAGTTTCTTTCAGACATTTGTTAGCAAATGTACTTACTAAACATTTCAACAAGGAATTTCTCACACTTCGATAAAATACATAGGCAAAAACAAAACAACAAAACCCAGTCCCCTAAAAAACAAGAACTTATTCCAGGTTGCCAAGAGTATGTTGTGACACCTTGACCCACCTTGACTCCAATAGTAAAAAGATTCCTTCTGAACTCAAGAGAAAAAGTTATGCATCTCTCCTAAGAGTTCTAGCAATGCCTTTTCCTTTTTAGGTAATCAACTACACCATTTTAAATCACTATTTTCAAATTCTAATTGCCCTGTCAATTCTACTCTGCTCACTTCAGCAATAAAGACCCCCCCCTCCACAGAAAACTAATATTTAAAGATCAGCTTACTAAACTAAATTTCAAATGCCAGAGATAACCACACCTCTCTATTTTGAGATAATGAGCTGCATGTAAGCTGTGAAGTACATTATCCCTCCTCATGTGTACTTTAGATAAAAACCTGTTAGTCCACTCGGATGAATAACTTCGCTAGAAGGACAAGGTTTGTACAGCATGGCCATACGTTTTCTGGTGTTGTGCATTTTAAATACATGAAATTTCCAATTCACAAAAACCAGACAGGAATTGATTTTTAATGTAATTCAAAATGTTAGTCCTAACTTAGGTTGGGGTATGAGTTATTCAACTATAATTTCTTGGGACAGTAAATATAAAGAGAAAAGGTAAGTAGTTCCAGAAAACCTGTTTTCACACGCAGGTTAGAAATTTGCTATTCAGAGTTATAGTACTACTATAACTTGTCCTATAATTACTATCTTTGGCCTTTCATTCTCAAAGTTTCAAATCAGTTTCTGGCAGGACTTCTTGGTCAGTTTCAACAGGAGCATTTACAAAAAATAATTTACTGATAATCATTTTGTATCCAACTTTGATAAAAATGTATCTAACCATTTTAGACTGTAATTGTTTCTTAGGAGTAACCTTACTTAGCACCTACCCAGTTGTATCTTCAATGTTCATTAATGCCTGGATCACCAAAGGTAACTCATATTTCACTATGAAGAGGTAGCTTGACATAGCTGGAGGAAAACAAAATTATACCATTACAAGTGCAAAATGTGGCACGTGACACCAAAAGTAACGTGTCACCACTCTCCGCTACATAAAGAGCAAAAAAGTCTACCCAAATCGTCCTTTAAAAATTCTTACCTCCAATGTTCTGCATTGTAATGGATCCAGAGGCTGCAAGCTTTCCAACCATTCCAAATGCCTTATGTCCCAGTTGTTCGTATAATAAAGACCCTGTAATTTAAAGAAAACAGAAACATGAAGAAAGTATTTTATAAGAGGAAGAAAATCATGACAGGCATAACTGGTTTAGAAATATCAAGGATGCTACCATACCTCCTTCATTGGCAGTCTTCAAAAGGAGATGAACAGAATACAGGGAAAATATTGACACAAATGTCAACAGGATTCTGATGAGAGAAGGAAAAGGCACAGGGTTATAAATAAGCACGTCTATATTTAAAAACAATTCTTTTTGGCTTTATTTAAACATTAAACATGAAACTTGTCCTAATATTTTGTGTACTAGACAGAATGCCCCCAAGGACAGGTGTTCACTCTCCTGGCTAGAGTATCAACAAGTTCTCTTACCTGGCACTAAACATGACTGCATCATGTCTCAGGTAATAACTCTACAGTACTGGTTAAGAACAGGGTTCACCCACTGAACTAAAGGTGCTGGGAGACACTGGAAAACCTAACTTTTCAGTGGTAGAGTTACAAGAATTATATTTTGATTCTGGCACCATGATAATTAGCTGTGTACTTGCCACTTCTCTGCATCGTATAGTTCCTTTTATCTATAAAATGGTTTTAACACCTGCCAGTTACTTGTGAAATCCAAATGAGACAGATTCAGGAAAGGTCTTGAGACTATTTGGACCACATAGATAAGCAAAGGAATGGGACTGTAAAGGAAGTGGGAGGGAAAGATACTGACATGTTAAGTGTCAGGCACAGCTTTACAAACAAATGGGCACAAATCAGAGAAGTAACTACTGGAACCATATACTACATTGCACACCATGGTATGGAAGACAGGCCCAGCATTGTCAGTTAAACAATGCCTATGCTAGAACAAGCAGGCTATCAGTCCGACTGGGCTGTCCCCTCCCTCAGTCCTTTCGCTTGGATGGAACAGGAGGAAAAAAAAAAAATAGAATAGAGAGGAACTAAAGGTTCTCTACTAAGTCACTACGTTTTCCTTTAGGGCACACGTCCTCTCTCATTCCAGCTTTACTTCTTCCCCCCAGGCAAGCCAAGAAGAATATAAATTTCTTTTTATTAAAAGGAACAACAACAACAAATCAAAATCAGGGAAATTCATAGAAAACTCTGCAAACAAGAAGACAGTCACATTTTCCAAATTCTTTACTGGCAAACTGAATATAGTACCACATAAGGTCTGGCAAAGAAACTGATGTCTGTTAGTTAAACATAGGTGGTAGCATTAAGCTGCCATTCTAATGTCCAAAGTTTCATGGGGTCTAATCTGCAGTGGAAATGACACAATCAGCCTCATCTCTAACTGGACAAAGCATGGCTTAATCAAAGACAATGTTCAAAGTGTGCTGACAAATTCAGTCCTTTCTTTTACACAGAAAGGACAATGAGGAATGAATAGACTTCATAACCCTTGAAGTCACTTTCAACCTCAAGTTGAGTCTACTTTATAGGGTAAGCTACAAGAGTTGTTTAACCAGATGATAGCAGCCATGTGGCTTTTGAACCATTTACGTCTGTACCTCCAAATATACATTGTAAAATACTGATGGATTTAAAAACTCACTTTAGCACTCCTGATGCTATTTAACCATTTATTAAATGGTTAATCATCAAACATACAGACCCTATTAGAGTATAAATAATTTCAAAAGTGCAAGGGTAACATATCAGAATTTTGCTTTCTCTTACGAAACAAAGGTGCCATATTATCTCATGTAAATTCTGCACCATAACCACACTGGGAGCATTTAAAAACTGCCTCCAGTTTTTATATTAAGAGTTAGGAAGGGTTTCAAATATTTAACAATGATGCCATTCAAGTACCCCACTAAAAACTTTGAAACTCTCGGGTCCTTTCTACAAAAATTCCTGGCTCTTGGTCTTAGATCTCAAAAAGCCTCATGCTAATGAAACAAGCTGAGTGAATCCTAGCTTCCAAAGCTCAAAGGCATGCTTAACTTCAGTGTGGAATTTCACCACAAAGTAGAGCTTTGCGAAGGTCTGCTTTTCTTTTCATGAACATTCTATTCTGCTAGAAAAAAAATAACTTGAGTAGAAGGCACCAGTCAGTGAACTAAAACATATCTGTAGCAAAGAGACAATTCGATGCTACGTGTATATGTGGTTTCTTTGCCTGATAGTAAATCACACTATCTTCCACTGAAAGTTCCTTAGCCAGGAGCCCACAGAAGCCCAATCTTGGTTGCTATGATACAAACATCACTGAAAACGCATACTAAACTTCACATGTATTTTTCTTTTATGCTTGTTTTTTCCTTGGAATAAGGTCCATCCTTTTACATTCTCCAAAGGTCAGTGACCCCCCAAATGGTTAAAAACTGCTGTTCTAAAGTCTTCTACAGCTCCAAAATTCTATTCTAGGTATTTACGCTGGAAAGCACAGGAGTAACTAATTCTAACTGCACAACTAGGGGGAAAAAAAAGGCAATTCAAAGCAGGTACTTATTAAAATATTCATCTTTTGCTGTGGCAATCACATAGACCTGGAAGAGATAAATATTAAAAAGAAAACAAAAAATAAATTTAAAAATCACATATGGGTTGCTTTTTCAGTGTCCAGAAAATTATGACTCACTTTTCTTAAAACATGTTTTAGGTTAGACCAAATACCACCACACCCTATATATTTAAAAAAAAAAAAAAAAAAAAAAGTTGTTTTCCTTATGTACAAAAGGAGTCACAGGTCCTTGGGGAGACTGTCAATTTACCAAACTGACTTGAAGGCTACCATTGCTTTTTAATATTTCTTGCTTCAGAGTTTGCCAGAATAAAAATTCTAACCTGGATTTATCAACAGTTCTTTTTAAATATTCAATCCCTGTTCAACTGTAACTATCCCCTTTGACTTAAAGACTTTTTGGTTCAATTATCGGTTTTAAGAGTTGTCCTAATTTTTCCTACCTAATTGGCTTTTTTGATATCATGCAGTTACGTAGCAGAATAAAGAGATTTTCAGATTTCTCATATCTTAAATTTTAAGCAAATGATTTTTAAGTCAACTACTTCAACTGTAAATTCAGTCTCTGGAGCCAAAATATATGTTGTATCATCATATTTACTGCCCTGCATGGCAGACTCACTACTTACACATACTTACATAAAAAGAGCAATTCCAGTATTAGCCATGGCATAAGAAAGCCCAAGGATTCCACTGCCCACAATCGCATTGCTCAGATTAAATACTGACATTCCAAAGGAAGTAGTACCTGGATGCTACATAGAGGGAAAACGATAACCAAACATATAACAATAATTAAATGGAGAAAACCAGCTTTGGGCAAGTTAGATTTGAAATCTAAAAGTAAAACTATTCTTTTACTCCATAAAGCCACAGAAACATAAATTATTATTTTTAACTTACAAAGTCTGTTTCATACTTCTTCTTCCCCAAATTCGATTCAAGTAAAAAGTTCTGGTTTTCAGGATCTACATCTGCATAATGGCTGCAAAAAAAGAAAAAAAAAATCCTAAATTGTATTGAAATATACAGAGGAATGCTTCAACACAAAACGGTCCCCGCGTTAAGCTGTCACACATCTTTACTTAAATGCATATTAAGTAGTAGTCGACTTTCACACGACACCATGTCATTGCAACAACCGGATAATCTTCCAGAGATTACACGCTCTCTCCAAACGCTACAGTAATTTAAAGCAACAGAAGAAGAGTTCCAGGTAAAGAACCTCCGATGCACACAAGCCGTTTTTGAAAAAGCACACAACTTCTCCCACCTTTTCAGAGCAGCTTGTTTGGTGGGGTAGGAGTAGTTGAAGTCACTGTTGGAACTGTAGCTGCTGCTGTCCTCATCTGGGGAAATACTGAACCTCCCCATTTCGGCTTTCTTCATGCTGCGCGGCAGGAGGAATCAGGCGCAGCGAGTAACGCTGGGCTCCTTTTGTCCTTGGAGATGCACGGGCCCGCGCGGCTGCCTGTGAAGGTAGAGGCGGCGCGTCAGGACTGCAGAGCCCGCCCTGGTCACGTGACGCCGCCGGGCGGCGCTGCTAGGCTGATTCATCCCCGGCCAGGCGAGTGGAAAAGTACCAGCCGAGCGCGAAGGGCGGGGGCGCGCGCCGAGGGGCGGAAAAGTACAGACCGCGGAACCGCTGAGAACAAAGATGGTCCCCCTGCAGCGCTGCGCCTGCGGAGGCCCACGCCCCCCCGGACCCCGATGACCCTCTCCAACGGAATTTAGTGTTTGGCCCTCTCCATTCTCTCAAGTTTCACGGGAGGGGTGCGGGGGCTCTGTTTTGCTTTTCCCGCAGCCTCCTAGGTCGTGCACAGGCACGCAGGGCAAACATCCCACCCAGGCATTGGCTAGGTGTGCACTGCATGTAGCCCAGGCGCACAGCTCCCCCTTTCTAGCATTTACAATAGCAATGCCGCGTAATTCGTCCTTTCACACCTGGAGCCCCCAGATGGCGAAATGCCTCTGCAGCAGACAGACTCGAAGGGGGCGGAAAGGGCGAACATGAGTCCTCTCCCGAGAAAGGGAGCAGAGGGCGCGCAGAGGCTTCGAGGGTTTGTTTACACGCGCACGCCCGTGCCCTCGAGCACACCAGTCCACAGGCATTTGGCTCGCGAGCGCTTCGCCCGGCCGGCCCCTCCTCTGCCCGAAAAGGAAACTGATGCAATATCGATCGCCGATTGTCAAACGTTCCCGCTTGTCTTCCCCAATCCTGGCCTCTGCTACACTAAAAGCCCGAACCCACACCCGTCGCCCCCAAATTCCAAGACCCGTTTATGTAATTATTTTTATTAATTCAATTCAGTCACAAGACTTGTCGCAACGGAGCCTCGGGGCCCGGCTCGCTCCCCTCCCCCTAACGGGAGGATGCGGCTCCGCTCCGGGCGGGCACGCGGCCCCCGCGCCCCTCCCTCGCCCGGAGGAGGGCCGCGACCCCGGTGCGGACCGGGATCGAAGGCTGGCTCGCACACCGAAAAAGCCCTCCCCAGGAGTAAACGACCGCGGCAGCTGCCTTCCCGCCGCGGCCCCTCCCGGACGCCCCTCCCCCACTCCCGCCCGGGCCCCGAGCCCTTTGCAGACGCCCCCGCGCACGTTACCTCGGTAGGCTCGACTCCTGTATCCCGGAAACAACACGCAAACGCCTTCGGTGAGTTTTTCTCAGTCAAACAAAAATCGTAAAAAAAAGAAAAACAAAACGGAAAATCCAACTAGAGGCAGGAAAACAATTTTAACTAAACAAGGAAATGGCAAGTTGCCGCCCCAATCGTCCGGCGTCCGCCGTCTGAAGGGAAAGGAGCGAGTGTGCGGGAACGCGTGGTCGGGCTGCTGGCGGCTCTACAAGAAAAGCGCTCCAGCACGGAAGCGTCGCGCTGCTCTGGAGCCCGCGGCGCGAGCGGCGGGTTATAGCGGCCGCCTTGGAGGACGCGTCAGTGGGCGGGGCCCCGGCAGCCGGGTGCCTGCTCTTTGTGTATCAACACCACCTGGGCTCCGCCCCCCACCCGCCCGGGCCCGCAAGGCCCCACCCCGCCCCACCCGCGTCCGTCCCCCGCGGCTGACTCGGGCCGCCTAGCTCCGCCCGCTGGCGCCCCCCCCATCCCGGGCCAACCCCGCTCTGCTGTCTCCTGGCCAGCCTGGAAAGACGCCCCCCGTGCTTCCCCCGGTCTGTCCCTTTCAGCCTGGACTGGTGCCCAAGACATGCGGTTGTCTTTCAGGAACCTTCTCCTTCAAATATCCTTTTGTCCGAGTTTCCAGCAGGCTTTGCTTTCTCCTCGAGGCTTTTTGGGGACACATCCCGCCCACCCAATCCTTTCCTGCCGGTTATTTTTCTGATTTACACGGGGGTTTTCTCTAGCAAAGTTGGGCCAACGCAGCAACGTTGTCTCCATGGTAGGTTTCTGTTCTCGTTCTTGCTTCTCCTCCTAGACCTGCTTTCACTCTTCAGAACTAGCCTGATTAGGTCGGTTGGCAGCTCCATTTCGGGAGATCCTTTCTATACGGACACGGAAAACCCTATTAAGGGTAAAGCTACGTCCTGCCCAGTAAGCCAGACTCCTTGAAAGGGGTCCCTGGTTGGGGGCTTCGCTCTTCCAATGTAGTGTAGGAGTCCCACTTTCCCTTCGCAAACACATTGCAGTCATGCCACCACCCCACCCCAATTGGAGAGCTCTCTTCTCCTCTCTCTCCTTGTATTTACAGAGGCGCTGCCTCGGTTGGAATGCTGGTCCTCCCCTTCCAGTGTTGATGTGGTCTTGCTGAGCCAGGCAACTAGGGGGCCCCTTCGCTGTGGAATACTCGGTGCTGCCGGAAAGGCTGGAAACAAAGGCCTCTTAGGAGAGAGAATTGTTGGTTGAATGAATGAATAAACAAACGATCTGACTTACTGCTCTCTTCCTTTTGGGGACGTGGGAGAGATTGGGCAGGGTTGGGTGTGATCACAATTTTTGCTTTCAATGTTTTCCTGAGGAAATCTGTACAACTGTCTATTTCCGTGGCACGTGAGGCTGCGGGTGCCCTCAGCCTGCACCAGTGTTCATGATTGACGTGGGAGGACCCGATTTCCCCTTTACACTCCTTTCTTCCCCCACCCCTTCGACTGGTCTGACCAGTCTCACCTAAACAATACTCTTTCTTGCTTTAGTGCCCAGCTTCTCACCATCACTCAAGGCTTAGTCACTGAGCCTCGGGAAAGCCTCCCTCCTCACCCCTCTTATTGCAGGGACTGTTTGCTAACCCATGTGGCGAGGACTTTTTAAAACCTATGCTGTCTTGTACTCAAAATTGTTCAAGTTTGTAGTCTTACCAGGGAGACTGTGAGCTCCCCAGGGCAAGTTTGGCACTTGATACACATTTGGGGCTGAAAAAACTTACCTTTCTTCCACGCACATTCCCTAATAACACCGATCAACTCTTGTCTGGAAAGCAATCTTAATAGTGGGTTAGAGAAGACTCGCTGGAAGTTCCTTTCTATCAGGATTCAACTGATGAAAATCAAAAGATCTTAAATCAGTTCTTCATCCAGGTTAGTCCCCTGCATAGTCAGAGGTGGTTATGGTTGGCAAGTCCTACTCTCAGACTAGTTCTCTTGTCCGTTGGAGTTTTTGGTGGTTTGTATTGCAGTGCATGCTTAAGGAAACCTGTAAAATTGAGGGTGTGTGTGCGTGTGTGTTGGGGGGAGGGCTGTAATCTTGTTCTGACTTCTCTATGACAAGAACCTGAACAGTAAATGACAAGAAAGAGGGGGAGGTATTGAAACATTGATTTTTTGTTTGCAAATTTGATTCATGTTTTCAAAGGCCACTTGAGGCATATCTGGTTACTCAAGTGGCTTCCAAGTGAGGCCTGATGTGCTTGAGTTTTTGCCCTTATGCCCTGGGCTAGAATGCATGGGACACAGTACCCTGACCCAATTTCTAGGAAACTATACCGCCAAATTCTTGTTGGTCAGAAGTGCTATGATTTTGCTCTATTCTTAAGCAAATGTTTTAGCAGAACAGTGTCTTTCAGACTGCAGAATGGGACCCAGGAAAGGACAGTGATGAATTCAGTGGATTACTACAAGCTTTTTTTTTTCTTTAATTCAATAGAACAAAATAGAATTTAAAATATCAGTATGCCATATATAGTAATGCTAGTACTGTTCTATAAAACTAATTTTGATTATGTACAAATATGTGTATATTCTGAGTTATGAAGTAAAATCTATTTCTTACTGTGGGCTGGGATCAAAGAATTTTGAAAGCTATTAAGAGTAAACCCATCCTAAGACAGGAAAATAATCACAAATATTAGTTGTCAACTCTGGATTTTCAGGAATGCACTGCATCATCAAGATAGGTTGGTAGAAGTTTTTAGGGAGGGTAGATAGCTATCTTCTGTAGAATTATTTGACCATTATCACCTAATAAAATAGAGTGGGTCTGTTTCTGGGGGCTCTAGTGAGCTCTTTCCCAACCTGTTGTGGAACAAGATCATCTTCAGGATGGTCCTCCAAATTCTATTTATCCAGCATTTCAGTTTGCCTGAAGTGGGCTCACACATTATATTGGCTTCTCTCTACCCTTCATGTCCAGCCAGGTAGTTTCATTCTCAGGTTGGCTTTCGTGGCTTCCTTTGATGTGGCACTAGCCTATATTTCCATCCTAATCCCCCACTATTCCTTGTGGTAGGCAGCTTCTGAGATGAAGCTCAATGAACCTCACCTGCTATTCATACTCATTTGTAATCCCCTTTCCTTGAACATGGGTTGGACCTAGTGATGTGCTTCTAGCAAAAGTGACGGTACGTTACTTCTAAGATTAGGTTACAAAAAGTCTCTGGCTTCCGTCTTGTTCTCTCTTGCTCTCTCCCTCATTTGCTTTGAGGGAAACCAGCTGCCATCTTGTGAACTGTCCTACAGAGATGCCCACAGGGCAAGGAACTAACGTCTCTGGCAACAGCCCAGGGAGGCCTGCCAATAGTCACAAGAGTAAGCATTGAAGCTGATCATGCCCAGCTGAACCTTGAGATGACTGCAGTCCCAGCTAATACGTTAGTGAGAGGACCCAGCTAAGCCCAGCCTGGATTCCTGACCCACAGAAATAAGTGATAATAAATGTTTGTTGTTTTACGCCACTAAGTTTTGCTGTAGTTTATTACTCGGCCATAGATAACTAATACATTCCCCTTCTTATACCCTGTGCTTTTGCCACTGTTCTCGAACCATTTCCCATATCCCATTCAAACTTTACCCACTGCTTGGAATATTCTTCATACCTCCTCTTCCCTGCTATCACCATGTATCTAAACTCTTATCTTTCCTTTGAGGCCCATCTTAAATGCCAGACCTTTCATTAATTTTTCTTTATTTGATGCTCCCCTTTGAAACTGATCTCATTCTATTCAATACTTTGAACGTAGTGCTTTATAAGTATCTTTTTGTGGCACTTCTTTTATTGTTTGTTTTTTTTTTTTGTAGTACGCGGGCTTCTTACTGTTCTGGCCTCTCCCGTTGCGGAGCACAGGCTCCAGACGCGCAGGCTCAGCGGCCATGGCTCACGGGCCCAGCCATTCCGCGGCATGTGGGATCTTCCCGGACTGGGGCACGAACCCGTGTCCACTGCATTGGCAGGCGGACTCTCAACCACTGCGCCACCAGGGAAGCCCTGTGGCACTTCTTTTTGTGTTGTCTATGTACTAGATTTTCTGTTAGTATCTTTTAGGGTAGAATCTGGCTAATCACACCTGACCTAGTCACTTGTAAAAAGAAGGTACTTTTTGAGTATTTAGATGAATTAAATACATTGAAGTACCTATTTAAGTACCTACCACTACCTGAATTATATTTATTTATCTGTTTACTGTTTGTCTCCCTCACTAGAATATAAGTTCCAGGAAGGCAGAGGTTTAATCTGCTTTGATCACTGTTCGCTCCAGTACCTAGAACAGTACCTGGTAATACATTTTTGTTGAATGAATAAATGTAGGAGTAAACAGTAGAAAGCATATTATCTAATATGTCTAAACGGCATCTATCTCATTCCTTACTGGTCAAAGCAGAACTCTTGACTTCCCTAGCAAAACTGTTCCTCTCCTAATTCTTTACAATTTAGAAGTATAACACTACCATTCATGAGGGAGCCCTCCTTTTCCTCAAATACCCAATCCATCAGCAAGTCTTGAGGGTTCTCCCTCCAAATATATTCAGAATCTTGCCATCTCCACTACTCTGGTCCTAGTCCAAGCGACCATCACCTCTCTCCTGGATCACTGCAAATGCCACAGCCTAACTCATCTCTGGGCTTCCGTTCTTGGTGCTCATTGTCTGTTCTCCACCTGGCAGAGAGTAAGATCTTCTCAGAACGTAAATGAAATCCCTTGCTTAAAAGGATAAATTGTTAAAGCCCTCAGTGGCTTCTAATTAAAACCAGAATAAAGTCCATATTCCTCACTCACCATGGCCTTACCTGGTTGTGCCCTTGCCTACCTCCTCAGCCTTGTCTCCTGCCACTCTTTTCCTTTTCTTTTCTTTCTTTTCTTTTTTTGTTGTTGCATCATTCTATCTTCTTTTAAAATTAATTTTTATTGGAGTACAGTTGATTTATACTGTTCCTTTTCACTATGTATTAGCCACAATGATTTTCTTTCGGTCCCTGAAATACTCTAAGTTATTCCCTTTTCAGGGCACTGTACTTGCTGTTCCTTCCACCTGGAAATCTCCTTGCCTCTAGGTTTGGGTAGCATCACTTAGGTCTGTTTAAATATCACTCCTGAAAAAAAAAAAGTCTTCCGGACTTCCCTGGTGGCGCAGTGGTTAAGAATCAGCCTGCCAACGCCGGGGACACGAGTTCGAGCCCTGGTTCAGGAAGATCCCACATGCCGTGGAGCAACTAAGCCCATGTGCCACAACTACTGAGCCCGCGCTCTAGAGCCCGCAAGCCACAACTACTGAAGCCTGCGAGCCACAACTACTGAAGCCCGTGTGCCTAGAGCCTGCGCTCCACAACAAGAGAAGCCACCGGAATGAGAAGCCTGCGCACCGCAATGAAGAGTAGCCCCAGCTTGCCACAACTAGAGAAAGCCCACACGCAGCAACCAAGACCCAACGCAGCCAAAAATAAATAAATAAATTTATTTAAAAATAAAAAAAAAAAGAAATTATTCTAGCTTATAAAAAAAAAGTCTTGGGGCTTCCCTGGTGGTACTGTGGTTGAGAGTCTGCCTGCCGATGCAGGGGACACGGGTTCGTGCCCCGGTCTGGGAAGATCCCACATGCCGCGGAGCGGCTGGGCCTGTGAGCCATGGCCGCTGAGCCTGCGCGTCCGGAGCCTGTGCTCCGCAACGGGAGAGGCCACAGCCCGCGTACCGCAAAAAACAAAACAAAAACAAAACCAAAAGTCTTCCTTGACCATCCTAGCAAAAGTTGCCCCTTGCATGCAATCTCCATTTCCTCATTGTCGTATTTTCGTTTTTGTATTTTTTCATGGTATAAGAACAGATCATTTCATTATTTGTTTATTTGCCTATGATTTCTTCCGCCTTCCTGCATTGTCCCTCTCAAACTCCTTTCTGGAGACAAGGATAAGTAAGGATAAGTCTTTTGGTTTGCTCATCGTTGAATCATCAGGGCCTAGAACACTACCTCATACGTTGAAGGAGTTCAACAGTGTTGATTGAATTAGCACATTTAACTTTATCCGTCAGTGCCTAGCACATAATAAATGTCTGTTGCAATGACTTGATGGTGGAAAAGGACAGATTTTTCCTTGAGGCCAGTCTTCTGTAAGCCACAAGCATGAGAACTGATTTCAAGAATTGCTTTCTAATGGCTTCATTTTACCTAATTAATATGACTTTTTGCAATGTACACCTTTTGACATTCTTGTCCAGACAGTGTTATTGAAAATTCAAGTATGGACACTGGCATTATGGAGGAATAGTGTACTCCCCCACCATTTCCCTTCAGCTCAGATGCCTCCCTTTATTCCAATGACTTCCATATTTTCTTAGCATTAATCTCTCCCAGGTTCCTCAATAAATTCCTTTCTCTACTCTTTTTTTTCTTATCATATTTTATATTTTATTCTTGAGATTATGCTTAGTAGGGGCTCAACAAATGAAGGACTATATTTTATCTTTGTTAAGACAGCTCCTAAGCCCCAAGCAAGAGTATTAACTCTGAGCACCCGGGTGACTTTGGCGTGTTTTTCTGGTATTGAAGGATACTCTACTAGGTAGCAGTTGCTGTGTAAAAATTATTCCAAAACTCAGTGGCTGAAACTCTCAAAGTTTGTATGAATCAGAAATTCGAGAGCAATTCAATTGTATGTTTTACCTTGGAGTCTTTTATGAGGTTGTAGCCATATGATAACTATTTTTGTAGTTATCTGATGGCCTGACTAAGGTTGGAAGATCTGTTTCTAAGGCCACTTACTCACATGCTGGCAAGTTGGTACTGGCCAGTTGATTTTCTCCAAGAAGGTTTCTCCACAAGCCTGACTGAGTGTCCTCATGACATGGTAGGTGGCTGATCCCAAAGCAAGTGATCCAAGAGAGATCAAGGCAATGCCTTTATAAACTAGACTTGGAAATCACATTTTATATTTCTGCCATATTCTACTAGTCACAAAAGCAAGCCCCGATCCAATGTATAAGGGGATTATACAAAGATGTGACTACCAGAAGGTGAGGATCATTGGGGCCTTCTGGAGGCTAGCTACCACAGAGAGGTTGTCAGTAGCAGAAGAATTTTTATTGCAAGAAACACAATATGCAATTATAAGTGGCTTAAATAATGACACTTACTATCTCGTATAATAGGAAGTCTACAGATAGGGCAGTCCTAGGGTTAATTCTTTTAGGCCTCTAGTCCTAGGCCTTTTAATCTCCTCAAAGATTAAGAGCTCACCATCTTTTCATTCTGTCATCTTCAGCATGCTGGAGATATTGCCTGTCATGGTCACACGTTGGCTGCAGTGGTTTCAGGGCTCATGTGCAGACAGGGCCACATCCACTGAAAAAGAAAGAAGTGTCAATTCTGTAAGTCAATTTTATTAAGAGAGATAATATTTCCTGGAAGTACTGCTGTGGATGTCTCTGATCCTACTGGCATGTAACATAGTCACGCAAAAAAACCCACTTTTTATTATGAATCTATACGTTCACAAGCATTAACGTTTTGTGAGTGCATACCTCACCACTCATTGAAAAAGAAAATTATCGTGTGCACAGAAACTCAATCTTAAAAATTTAGCAATATTTAGATAGCTTTACAGACATTTTAGTATAAACATATTTATGTCAGGACTGTAGAACTTCCTAGAGTATCAGTACTCTGTTTATCTCATTTCCTCACCAAATAAAGGGGGAAGAAATGACTTGATTAAAGACCTTTTCGTGGTTTTTACCCACTGGCATTTTCCTGTGACCCTGGAATGGTCCATTTTGGTAGGTGTGGTATATACTAATGAATATGAATGAAAACAGTGTCAGAAAGATGATAGATTTTTAAAAATTGACCATGGTTCTTTCATTGGGTAAACTGACACCTGGTAATTAGCAGTAAGCGACTTTAAAATTTCAGACTCATAATTTTCCAAAATAGAGCGATTTAAAAATATTTTTATTTTTACGCTTGTTAACAGTCTGTTTTCTTGTCCAGAGAAAAATGACAGCGACTGAATAATGTGTTCTACTCAAAACATTCTTAGGCCACCATGGACTTATATTCCTGGCCTTCAGTCAGTTTCCGGATCTTTCTTTGCCCAGAGCTAAGATACTGAAATAAGAATTTATTAAAATTAACATACCTGCAATTCTGGTTCTTAGCTGGAAAGCATTTTAATATCTGGGCTTGGTTCCAGGATCTTTATTCAGGTAAAACTCCCACTGTTTTGGACGAAATCTTTGGCACCTGGTGTCCGATTAAGACGCCTGCGTCCACCTCCAACTAACCTCATCGTGGGACACCTGGTGCCGACGCCACTTCTCAACCCCCCTCCCCATTCAGTGACACCCATCCCAAAAGACAGTCCAAGAGCCCACCAGTCGAGGAAAGTGTGAAATGTTTGCTTTCTTGAAGTGAACCACGAACATTAACACACCCCTTTTGAGTGAAATATCGTCATTATATAACCATTTGTCACCCCTGGGTGGATGAGGCCAACAAACTCCCCAAAATGTATTCCTCAGGAATACATTTTATTCGTGGCTGGAAAAACGAAGTGGGGAATGTTATGGGGTAGGGAAAACAACTTGTTTATTTTCCTGGTGGTAAGCGGGGGTAAGTAAACTATTTACAACAGGGCCGAGTACACGCTGTGTTCGAACGACGAGGCAATGCAGGGCGTTAAATGAGTAGAAGGCAAGACGCCCACTGGAAACATCTCCTTCCTTTGTCTTCCACCCCCCCCCAAGAGGTATGGGGGGGACCCGTGTCACGCGGATCGGAGGTGGCGGGGCCGACGGGGCTGCGGCGCCCCAGAGGCAAAGGCGAAGGCGCCAGGACGCCGCTCCTCGCCTCTCAGGATGCCAGCCGGGTACACACAAGGTCGGGGGCAAGACCGCACGGCGGCTCGGAGCTCCAAGGAGGGTCGTTAAGGAAGTGAGGGCTGCCGGCCGGAGGGCCAGCGGCGCGGGCGGCGCCAGCCTAGGGGGTGGCGGCGGGCGGGGCGTGCGCAGCGCCGCTCCCGGGGAGAAAAGAACCTCCACAGTGGCGGGCCGCGCTGCGGCCGGAAGGCCGGGCACCGGGAAGGGGGTGGGGGTGGGGTGGGGCAGAGGGGAGAGAGGCGGGGCCTCGGGCGCGCAGCCCCAGTAGGTCTCCGAAAATTTTCCACTAGGGCTCCGAGCGCCAGTGCCGCCGAGGCGCAGCCCGCCCCTGCGCCCCCGGGGCCACGTGACGGTGACTCAGCAGGCGCCGCCTCCCGGACCCCGGGCCGGGTAGCGGAGGGGAGAAGAGGGGAACCGGGGAGGGGAAGGCGGGGGGAGGAGAAGAGTGAAGTGATGGGGGAGGCCGGGGAGCCCAGGAGAGAGGAGACTAGTGGTGCGGAGACGCGGGCCCTTATTTCGGCCCCCCCCAATGCCCCCTTGGTCCAGCTCCGCCAGCTGGGAGGCTGCCAAGTACACGCCAGCCAGGCTCGCACCGGGCGCGCGCAGCCCGCTCCTGCGACCTGGAAAACCTACACTGCTCTAAACATCAGAGCTCTTCTCGGGGTCCTTTGAAGAAAGCCGCAGGGGGCCTCGAGGCCCTGCGGAGTTTTCACAGACTCGCCTGGCCGCGTGGGAATGCCCTGCTGGGGAGATTGCAGTCTGGGAAGCGATCACTCCCTGTTGGCAGCTGTCGGTGCCTGTGTACGTGGCTCTTGCCGTGGGGTACTGTGGCTGTGAAAGCGTGCACCGGAGGTAGGGACGAAAGGGTGAGAGGCCTTGACCCATCCCTTGTGCCCGGGGAGTCCCAGAGACACTGGTATTTGTCAGATGAAACTCCCGGACCCACGAGGAAATCCTCGAGGCTTCGGTGAACGTGGGATTTGTTGTGCAGCAGGTTCCAGATGGTTCCCCGTTAAGACTTTGGGAAATCGAAATCGGCGAAGATTTCCTCTGATCCTTCTATTGCGTTGAATAGACATTACACAGACACCCCGCCCCTATCTCTGCTCTTATAAGGAAACATTTGTTCCAGAAGTACTCCAACTGCTTCATCTCCAGTGTTTTTTTAAGTTCTTTCTAGTAATTGTGACCGTTTCCTTTTCCTCAAGTCGCTCCATCAAAGTCTTGGAAGCAAATTAAAAAAAAAAAAAAAAAAAACTAGCCCGAATTAGGAAGTTAAGATCTTTGTTTACCGACTGCTTTGCCTGGGAAGACAGCGTTATGGATTTGCTCTTTTCAGGTTTCCTCACAGCCTCTTCTGGGGGCTTTTTTCTCTCACTCCCATCCTGAGGCAAAAGTACAGACTGGGGACTTGCCGGATGTCCCTTTTTTTCCACACCGGTTTTAACTTTCCCACCAGAACTGTGTGTATTGTTTTCTCGTAGGTTTCTGCAATTAGAATTATTGTAATTAATAATAATAGCTGATGTCCTTGTAGTACTTGGGGCGGGCACTATTTTCAGTTGTTTATAAATATGCGATAATTTAATTCATCCACTGTGTGAAGTAGGAGCTGTTATTGTCCCATTATCCAGTTTAACTTCATTCCTTAGAGATACGGAAATTGAGGCACAGTTGAGTTAGATAACAAGCCCCCTCCAGCTTGTAAGTGAAAGAACTAATTTGAACCCAAACTGTCCGAGGTAAATCCCACGTTGTGGTCACAATGCTATAGAAATTCCCTAACAAGCATAATTGCATTGAAATATTAAATTTACATTTTGTTGGGGATTTTTTTCCTTTTACTTATTTAGCCTTCCTGAAGTTTATTTCGGAGAAATGTCTAAATTTAGTTGGGATAGAAAATCACACATAATTTTAAAAAGAAACTTAAGAAGAAACCATGCATTCCAGGGCAGTATTACATTTTTCTTGCATAGAAGATTATTGAAATATTTGACCTGGGAACTTATTTTCCTTAGGAGAAACGTCTCCACATATACCTTGAGCGCCTAGGACATGGTGAGCCCTCCAGGAAAATGATGAAGCTGTTCAATCATCAGTTTGAAAAATATATATCGATTGAAATGTACTCAAGAAGTGAACACCCTTGAAATGGTCGATGACATAATGCCAAATGAAAAGGAAATTTCCACAAAGAAATATAAATATTAGGTGGATTCAATAGGGAAGATACTCCAGGTTTTTTCTTTTTTTTCTTCCTGGAACCTTCTTTTCTGCTCTTGAAACCTTCCCTGAGCCTCCAAGACTGGGTTAGAAGCCTCTTCTGTGTGCTCCTGTGGCACCTAGAATCTATGCCTGCAGTGGTACATTGTATTCTCATTGCTTGCTCACCTGACTCTACCTCCCAGGAGATTCTTAAGTTTCCGGAAGGGCATTCTGTCTTTCTCAACAGTGTGTCACCAGAGCTCAGCACAGTTGTTTGTCCTAAAATAGGAGCTTAGCAAGCAATACTAGTTAAAAGGATGAGTTTACTGGTCAGCCTTGTCTTGTTAGGATGTACTGAGTTGGGAGTTAACAGAAACTGTGAGACCAGTGTACCCACTAGGACAGTCTCTGTCCAAACTCCTCCCACTTTCCTCCTCTCTTATATTTCCTTGTTTTCTTTCTCTCTCTTTCTTCCTATCTATCTATCTATCTATCTTTCTTTCTTTCTTTACCACTGGATATAAACTGCCCGGTCAGGGATACATAGTTTGAGTGTGGGTATATATCCCATTGTCCAACTTGTTATTTTGCACATAATAGTTTTTTGATGTTTATTAAATAAGAGCAAAAACAACCTCTGAAAAATTTTGTCAGGTTAGCTTACTTTATTTCTGCACCCAATTAATAAATAACCACAGTCTTAATCCTGACCTCACAATTTGGGGTCTTTAGAATGATAGAATCATAGGATTTTTTTTTACTGCTGAGGGGAACTTGATAACTCTCTAAGCCACTAGCCACAAGAGGCTATTTAAATTTAAATTGATTAAAATTAAATTAAAAATTTAGTTAGTAGCATTAGGTACATTTCAGGGGTTCAACAGCCACATGTGATGAGTGGTTCCTCGATTGGGCAGAGATTTTCATTATTGCAGAAAGTACTATCGGACAGAGCTGATAGTTACAAAAAATAGGTAAAAGGGCATAGTTTTATTAACTTAAATATATCACTATTACTAAAAAATATTTCAGATTGCATAGCAGTTCTTTTACATACAAAGAACAACACATTCCTGTTTCAGATGTGTGTTATTTCACATAAACATTTTTTTCTTAACAGTTGTGTTTAATGCACATTTAAACATATTCAGAAGAACGGATGGTTCAAAAGGATTCCTCTTTGTATTCCCCTAACATGACTATTCACCCCAATTGATCCTTTGTGACTCTTAATTTTTTTCTGTTTAAAAATACCTTAATCGACTTGAGTCACTGCACAAGTTTGACATTCATTAGATTTGGCTGCGCATTTTAAGCTCGCATGACTGAGAAACTAAAATACTCAGTAATGTTGGTAAAGGACAAATGCCAGATAGTTTTGGACTGACCGAATATATATTTAATGACATCACACATGCCATACAGACAGTTCTCAATTTACGAACACTCTATTCTGAAGCAGCCCAATATAAAACATACAAGTGTACTTTCCTTAAACTCCTCCTTAGAATTGCCAAGGTAGCCATTGTACAAAAAATTAGTCAATTAAATAAGTAAATAAGTAAGTAAATAAATAAATCTTGGAATTTTTAGAGAATGGATAGTTTGAGTTGTGGAGACAATAAAGACGCTGTGAAAAACCCTGGGAAATTAATAGAGGTTAATTCCACAGTAGAGCAGATTTTCTTAAGTGGTAACCCCCTGACAAAAATAGCCTAGCTCCACCTTTCTCCATCAGGCCCCGCCCCTCCTGGCCAAGTCTCTCTCTCCCCCTCCCCAGTCTTTCACAGTTCTCCAATTTCATTTGTAATCCAGTTTCAGTTCTGTGAGTTCAAAGTTTTGTGGCCTCACTTCTCTGAGCCTCAGTTTTCAGAACTATAAAATAGGAATAATCACATGCTGATTGTCAAGAATTAAAGGAATATTTATGTGAAAATACTTTATAGAATAGAAAATTAATACAGAAACAAGGGACTGTGATTGTATACTTAATAAAACTCAACCCTGACCCCCACCCCAAGGTTAAAGGGCCCTCAGAACGTGCTCATGATTGGCCTCTGATCGGAATCTGATCAGTTCATCAGAATGTTGAGGCCAGTTGATGGCTTGAAGGTTCTGGGAGTTGGGGGGTGGCGTTCTGGGAAGTGGAAGAAAGATTTAAGAAAGGAGATGGAAGGCTGTGAAAGAAAATAGTTCAAATTTGGCAAGAGTTTGCATAAATACCACCTTTTCCTTTAAGGAATGAATGTAATTGCCTGCATTTTCTCTCTACTTCCTTCTGTTTCATTGATTATTCCTGAGGCTAAACTTTCTACTTTACATTCTACTTCATCTGACATAGCGTGTTTTTAAAAACTTAGCGTTGCTTACTTTGATTTTCCAGTTGTCTTTTGCTGATGGAGCGTCTGTGAGGGGCAAATTCAATGTACAACTGGCTACCACAGCACAGGAGTAGGAAAGTGGTAGTTGTCGTCCTTGGGGAAGGCCTCGGCAGCTAAGCCTTTAACTCTTGGAGAAGCAGTGCCAGTCACAGCTACTTGCTGGCCTAGGGCAGAAGCAGCAGTAGTTAGAGCAGAGCAAATCAAACCAAACCAAGCAAAACCAAACAAGTAAAAATGGCGGTGGGGGGAGAGCGAGAGCTGGAGAGCGAGAGAGAGAGAGAGAGAGAGAGAGAGAGAGAGAGAGAGAGCGAGTGAGCGAGCGAGCGAGAGAATGAGAATGAGAATAAAAGAGAATGAACTGGGGAGTGGAGAAGAGGAAGGGAAAGACACCAAAGAGAATGATGGATAACGTACATCATGTATCAACTCATTTAAACCTCATGACAAGTTAATGAGGTAAGCACTATTATTATTACCCCCATTTGATAGATGAGGAAATTGAGGCACAGAGATGTTGAGCTACTGTTCTCAATGTCACACAAATCCTAAGTGGTAGAAGTGGGACTTGACCTCAGACAGTCTGGCTCTGGAGTTTGTGAGCTTAACCACTACACTAGGAGTTCTCAAACTTTCTGGTCTTAGAACTGCTCCCCCCTGCCCAAACACACACACTTTCAAAAATTATTGAGGACCATGAAGAGTTTTGTTCAGGTGGGTTATTCTATTGATATTTACCATATTAGAAATTAAAACATTTAATTCATTAAAAAAAGGAACCCAGAAAATGCTAACATAAATAACATTTTTAAAAGTGAAAATAGCTATATTTCTTAGAATAAAAAAATTTAGGGAGAAGCATGGCATCGTTTCACAGTTTTGCAAATTTCTTCCCTATACTATACACCTTCTGGAGTCAGCGTGGTTAAGAAGAGAGAGGGAAGTGAGAGAGGCTGAAAGGTATAAATGGTGAGAACTCAAGGCCTGTCTGGGTGAACACCCATATGGCCTGCACGAGGAGGAGATGACAACCAAATAATTGTTCCTGGACTGTATAGAGGATCTTCTGGATTTTCATGCCTACTTGAATTCTCAGTAGGTTGTTTGGTTTCTTTCTCTCTCTCTCCCCATGTGTGTGTGTGTGTGTACACACATATGTATACATACATGCACACACACATTTATATACACATATATTTACACACACACATGCACAAATGTATTTGAGGTTCATTAAAAAACTTTGAATCTAGGATAGCTTCTGAATTGGGAGGGATTTTAGAGATTATCTGCCTAGTCTTATTTTATGGAGGGAAACAGCTGAGACCAGGCAGGAAGATGACTTACTGCTGGTTGAACTGCTGGTTAGCAGCAAGGCTGGTGGCAGAACCCAAGTCTCCCATGACCTCATGCACTTCAGAGTGTCATGTCATGGGAATTAATAAATCGTATTATTCAGCCATTAGATAAATCTCTTTCTACCAGAAAACTTGTGAATTTACAACCTATGGTACATTCTATGGTACGTAGATCTATATCTATGGTACATTCACAGGTTTTATCATTGCCATTGTGAAAAATTGCCCTTTTCCTCCCAAAATTGCCTCTCCCCAAATATCTTGGTCTGGTTGATATTTTGTTAGGACTCTTTATCACTTCTTGCTTATTGCCTTTTGTTTTACAAGTAGTGCGGAAGAGAACATGGGCTTGGTATTGGGAAGAGGGTAAGAATCTGTGAGAACCAGCAGTTCTGAGACATCTGAGAACACTGACTGACCAGCCCCTGTTATCTGCAGGACCTGCTTTTCTTGAGGATGAGCATATTTTGGTCCATAGGTTTCCAAGACAAGCACATTCCTGCCAACATGATCCCTGGACAAGCTGTTCTGGAATTTGAACTTGCTACTGAAAAGGGGTTAAGTCCAGGACACACACACTTGTTTCGGTGGGGGGGTGAGCCATAGTTGGCTATGTTAGCACCTCATTATACAACAGTTCCAGATAAAGTGATTCCAGATGTGCTCTCAGCACATACCTAGCACTTATGTTTTTAACCCATCAGGCTAAAATCCACTTTCTCAATTTTGGAAAACCAGAAGTTAGTTAATTAATTAGTAATTTCTAGTTACTTTGTAAAATTGATTCTAAATTGGCTTTAATTTGCATTATGCTTCAAGTTAGCTGATTATAACAGGATAAAACACCTATTTACATATACGTGCATGTATTCATGCATACGTATATCTTTGATCACAATTAGAAGTTCATTTTTTTTGGCTATGCCGTGTGGCATTCAGTATCTTAGTTCCCTGACCAGGGATGGAACCCGCATCCCCTGCAGTGGAAGCACAGAGTCTTAACCACTGGACCACCAGGGAAGCCCAAAGTTCATTTTGAGTACTGGTTTATGATTACTAAGTTCCTTTGTCCTGGAAATTTCATTTAGAAAAGTTAAGAGAAGATGTATCTGAGAAGTAGTATTCTAGTTTCCTTCTTCAAGCTGCTTATGATTCTGAAATTTCATGAGAAGTCCTGGTTAGAGACACCCCTTCCCCAACCCCTTATGTTTTTTAACACAATTTGAAATTTTTCTCTTCATAAACTTTGTAACCTAAATTTACAAAGAATTGAAGAGAGGAGGGGCTGAATGCCTTCTGTGACAAGTCAGATGATTATTAAGAATATGGGATTTTTACATCCCTTGGTCCTGGATAGAGGGGATCTGAGGGCAAGCATTTCATCTTGCTTTAAAATATTTCAGATATTCTTCAGAAATTATGTTTTCTGTTGAATATGAAGCAAATCCTCTTAGCTGGTCTTTGCTTACTTTAGTTGAGAACATTGCATCCTAATATACTCTTTTGATAAGATATTTTAAATATGTTTTTTAAATTTAGGTATTATATCTGGCTTCAAGGACCACAGCATTTATTTGCCAAAGACTTTAACCTAGGGCATTATTCACAGCGTGGAAGGACTGGAAAATATATTCTTCAGAGGTGACTGTTTTGTTGCAAATACAGTGGCAACTACAGTAAGGCAATCTAGGGAGCATGGACTCTGGGTCCAGATGGCCTACCTTGATTTCTGGTTCTGCTTTTTACTAGCTGTGGACTTCAGTTTTCACAAATGTAAAGTGTGAATAATAACTGGTGAGGATTTAATGAGTTTGTACTCGTAAAGAAAGCACTTAGAACCATGCCTAGTGCCTATTAAGCATTATACTATAAACAAATAAAAAATCTTGAATTTTGTCTTTGCCATGTCAGAGATGCTAATATCAAATGGCAGTTTAAGCAGTATATCACTAGTTCAAGTTAAAAGAAAAATGATCCTTGGGATTTATCCCCTCTTGTGAAACATCTTCTAGGTGCTTCTATCCAACTGGGGCTAAAGTTGGAGAACAAGATGGTGAGAAAAGTACAGGAGAGTATGAATGCCATTGCTTAAAGCCCCAGGCGGGGGCCTTGCTACATACTGATTTGTTTATATTATTTCCCATTGGAGATAAAGACCCTCAGTGGTACCCTTCAGTGGGAGATGGGCTGTAGTCAGTGTGTGGATTGTCAAGCAGTTGTAGTTTGATAATGTGAAAGGCTTACTCTGGAGGAAATGGAAAAGTCACGGTTTCCCTAAGTCATTTAGGGACTCACTACTGAGTCAGCCAGGTAGGGTCCACTAGTCTTTATGACAGTTTTGTGACAGCTAGCCTTGCAGCCCTTCAGACTCACGGGCTTTTGATTTGAAGAAGGCTCCTCTTCTTCCTGGCTGATGCAGTCCCATCCCAGGGTGCAGGGCTTGAAAAGTGTAATACAGGCTGGATTTCAGCCCCCACCCCTCCTCCACCCAGGATTTGGTGTGGTACCCAAACTGCACACTGAATGTGGTAGCCTTGAAAGCAGGTGTTTGAGTATTACCTCCTATGCTTCAGCTCAGCAGAAGTGCTGTTCATTTTGTTCAGTCTTAGTCTACTTAAATACTTGGAGTTGGGGAAAAGATGGTTGAGTGCTTTTTGTCATTGAATCCATTGGGCAGCTGCTAATTACTACTTAAGATAATCCACAAGCATCTTGCTGACAGTCCAAGACTGTTTTCTATCAGAGGTTTTATTAAGGCACTTAATTTAGGGTTAAGGTCCTGCCAAACCTTATACACATCTAAAAATGAGGAGAAAGGCACCAGAATATTAGACCCTTTTAGCCAGAAATCATATTTCTGCAATGTCATTGGTCTTTTTTTATCTACATGCACTTACAGTTTAAGATGATGCATTTTATTCTATTTCCAATGATTTACAAGCTGAAAGACTGAGTACTTGGAAAAGGCCCTGGCTAAAAACCAGTCAGTCTATTGACATAAAATCATGTTAGGAGTGGCCTCACAAGATTTGTGGGTTTTGGCCTCTCTTGTTTCTCAGCCAGTATTTCTTTTCAGTATTATCCTCAGTTAAATTCCTCAGTGGACATGCAATAGATTAAAACCACATTAAAGTTTGAACTTCAACCAAACATAGCGGAAAGTCTTGACTCTTTGACATTACCTCCACAGATTCTTCTATTGAGAGTTTCAGTGGTTCTGAACTTTGGAATCAGGTAATATCTTTACTATCCTGTCAAAGAGAGTGCCACCTGTAAAAAGGCACTTCACAGTTTTATTGTTCCAAATATATTTACTCTCATTCTTAGGGAAACTTGAAATAACTTCTATTGGTTCTATTCTTATCCCTTTTTCATTTAGAAACGTTTCAATTCCATTCCCATCTCTTGCCCTATGTTTTTTTCCATTCTGAAATGAGTCAGAACTCTGCTTTTCCTCTCACTTGTAGTATAAACATAACTCTAGAGACAATTGTTTCTATTATCAAACTTCTATCTAATAATACATAACATGCGGGCCTCCCTGGTGGCGCAAGTGGTTGAGAGTCCGCCTGCCGATGCAGGGGATACGGGTTCGTGCCCCGGTCTGGGAGGATCCCATATGCCGCGGAGCGGCTGGGCCCGTGAGCCATGGCCGCTGAGCCTGCGCATCCGGAGCCTGCGCGTCCGGAGCCTGTGCTCCGCAACGGGGGAGGCCACAACAGTGAGAGGCCCGCATACCGCAAAAAAAATAAATAAATAAATAAATAAAAATAATAATACATAACATGCACTCAACACAGAGTTTCAAAAGTACTTTTCAATGCATTATCACATTTAATCACCCTGAGCTTTCGAGATGGCTATAATGATTTCCTCCATTTTTACAAACTGTACTATGCTACCCAAAGGATATAGGGAGAGAACCAGGCTCTTTACCTTTTATTGATTAAAAAAAAGAGATTTGTTCCCATATTTTCCATTAACCAGTATTACAATTTAAAAACACCTTTTGCTTGCTTAATTATGTGCAGCATAGTTCATGTGGTGGGAAATATCTACCTTGGTATCTGGCCTGTGAATTTGTCCCAATTTATTAAGAGAATCTTTTGGAATGATTTAAAATTCTTGGGGTTTTCAACTCAGACTAGACAAAAGGACAATAAACAACTCTGGGGCAAAATTTATAGTAGTTAGTATATCTGTAGCCTTTCCAAGTAATCAGTCAGAGAACCTTGAATTTTTGTTTTGTTTTGCATATTATATGCCCCAGCTAATTTGACATTTTCTATCTATTTTCAGGGTGTGTTGACACTCAGGTTAATTCTCAGCTGCTTTTAAGGACTGCCAGTGCCTAGCATATTATAGGCATTTAATGCATTTTAAGTAAGTGATTGAATTGTTTATCATACGGGCAAATGGCAATTTGTAAATAAGTATCCCTAAGCGTAAATAGTCACATTATGTTTATTGTTTTATTGTTTTAAACTTGACGGTTTTGACGTGGTCTGAAGTGGTGTAGGAAGGAGCAAGGACTTTGGAATCTGAAAAGATCTGAGTTTGAATCTTCACTGCTAGTTATTACACTTTCCTTAGGCAATAACTTCTCTGATCTTCAGCCTCCTCACCTGTAAATTTGGGATTATATTACCTACTTTGCAAGATTGCTGTAAGGATCATCTGAAACAATATGTACAAAGTATCTAGCACTATGCTTGATGTATAAAATGTGCTCAGAGTTCATGGCCAGCACTTGATGAAGACAGAGATAGCTATCGTGGCTCTAGTTTATTGCAATTTAATAAAGGTATTTCTGAGTGCCACTAGGCATTAAACACGTGATAGGAATGTGAAGATACACATAACATTCTCCTAGCTCTGCAAGATTCCTACATTTGCTATGGGGCCAGTGACAAGCCTGAAGTTTCCAAAGATGTACAGACTAATTTAAATCCTATCCCAGAAGTGTGATTAATGTTGAGGACTCTGAGGGGCAAGCAGCTTGGAGGTGCCGGGGAGCAGTGTGGATGAGGTGGGACATATTCCAGTCTCACCTCGCACACCGGCCAGTGAGCCAGTGCTGGGACCTCTTCCTGTGTCATCATGAACTGTAGAGACTTCTACCAGCTACTGACACTAATCAGGAGGAGAAAGAATTATTGGCCACTGATTGCTGATGGTAGCATTATACAAAGCAGAGTGAGATGGCCAAGGCTCTTACTCACGGAAGACCCAATGTCTGACAATATCCATAATCAACCAAAGTCGCACAGCAATCATTTTTTGATATGATTTGGGAATATGGCACTTTTCAAATTTGTATATATAACTTACTTAGTAGTGGAGCTCCCACTTATCAGATTGTATACATCTATTTAACCTTTGTATGTAAAAATCAGCTGTGCAATCCATAACATAAAATACTCATGATGACAGTAGCAGTTCAACAAATTATTCTAAATTTTACATACAAGAACAAAGAGCCAAAAAATAGTTCAGATAATTTTGAAGAAGAATAGAATTTTACTTTCAAAGAAGTGCAGAATTTTACTTTAATAGTTATGAAAACTTATCATGAAGCTGTAGTAATCAAGGCAGAATAGTAATAGCAAAGACTTAGATATATATGCTGATGACACAGAATGGAAAGTTTAGAACCTGATCTACACATATATGAAAACTTGATATATATGAGAGGTCATTCTGGGGAAAAGTTTGATGGCTTAATAATGGATTTTATTATAACAGGAAAAAAAGTAACATTAGATTCCTATATCGTACTATGCATGAAAATCAATTATAGATTAAAGGCTTAAATATGAAAATCATATATTTAAACATGTAAAAGAAAATATTTTATGAACTTGGTATAGGTCGGGATTTCTTAAACAATATACAAAGAAAAATATGGATAAATAAACTTGACTATGTTAAAATTAGATACTTCTGTGATGAAAAGACACAAACAAGTGAAAGACAAGTGTGCATGTACGAAAGAGATTTAAACATATAAAAAAATTCATGGGCTTCCCTGGTGGCGCAGTGGTTGAGAGTCCGCCTGCCAATGTAGGGGACACGGGTTCATGCTCCGGTCCGGGAAGATCCCACGTGCTGCGGAGTGGCTGGGCCCGTGAGTCATGGCCGCTGAGCCTGCGCGTCCGGAGCCTGTGCTCTGCAACGGGAGAGGCCACGGCAGTGAGAGGCCCACGTACCACAAAAAAAAGAAAAAAAAAAATTCATGCCCAGAATATATAAATAATCTCTATAGATCGCTAAGAAGACAACCCAATAGAAAAATCGGGAAATGATACGACCAGGCAGTGCACAGAAAAGAAATCTCACACAGCCAGTAATCATGAGAGCATAGCAATCAGGGCAATGCAATATGAAAACTGTCAGAAGGTAGGATTTTACATCCACCAGAGACCAAGTGTTTGTGAGGATGTAGAACAAAGAGAAATCTTATGCATTGCTCATGGGAGAATTTCACTGGCACTACCACTTTAGAAAACAATTTGACAAAATCTAGTACAGTTGAAGATGAACCTAACATACTACCCATACCTCCACTGCTGGGTTTAATCCCTAGAGAAAGTCTCACAGCACCTGCCACAGTCCTAGTATGAAGTGGGAGCTCAGTACACAGAACTCAAAGGAGGGAAGGAAGGGAGGGAGGGAGGAAGGAAGGAAGGAGGGAAATTTGTGTTATTGGTTTCTTTTTGGTTTGTTCTGTGTGTTGTGGGACTGCTTCTTCCTTGCCTGGGTGGTCCCAAACTGCCCTACAGGTCTGTCAACTCCAGTGCAAGTTTGAGGAGCTCAGAGGATTAGCCTCTATATCTCTGAGATTCTACTGTGAATGGAAATAATGATTTTCATAACTGATGAATTGAATACATTCTGTAAATATATTTTCTTATAGAATTCACAGAGGTATGAATACTAAGCTCTAATTTCATACTTAAAATGAATCCATCTAACGTATAAAATGAGATGCACAAGTATGTTATGGGTAACATAAAATACAAGTTATTACTGGATCCTTACAATTCTATTGGCAAAGAAAGATGAGACCTAATGCCCTGAAAAGATAAAATCTCTTTTTCAGGCATATGAAAAAATATTCTTCTGGTTTATGAAGAAATGCATGTTCTTTTAAAATAGTAAATATTCATATGCACTAAGCCAATCCTTTTATAGCACATATTCCTAAGAGCATAGAAAACATGGCAGTTCTTCCCATCACTGGAAGAATGTGTGGTTACCCTGGCAACAGCATCTTACTTCCTGCTTCCAAGTACCACCTGGTGATTTCAAGTCTAACAGCTGTACAGCATCCTCATTTCCATTGAGGAAATAAAATGTGTTCATGCATCATCTCATGGTGCATTTAAGAAGAAATGAGCTTGCAAGTTTGGGGAAGAAGGGAAAGAAACAGCACTACATAGTGGCAGAACCAATGGACGTTTTAAAGGCTTAACTGCAGTCTTGGAAGCATGCCAGAAGCAGCCAAGACCACCACATTAGGGCTGTAGGATAGCAAGGCAGAGTTTCCATCAAAGCTCTAACATTCACTTAGGCCCAGCAGCCCAAAAACATTTTTTCACCCCTTACTCAGAATGTGTACGTTTAAGTGGAATTGGCACTCTCCATCCTAACAGGCATTTAAACAAAATGGTTGTGTACCCATCACCGTGACAGGCAGAGGATTATGAAATAAGGTGTTCCCAGTTTCATGATTTCTCAGTGCTCCTAATCTTACCCAAAGTTTTGGAACCTTCCTGAGATTAGTCATATTAAAAAAGCCAAATCCTACAGTAATTACTACTAGAATGAATTTCATGGTCTCTTCTGAATTAGGTAGTTGAGTGCCAGGGGGAAAGAATTGCATTACTAGGCTGCATGGGCACAGTCAGCTAGGGAATAATTTCCTGCTCTTTCAAAAAACCCAAAGACTGTGAAAAAATAATTTAAGATATATGTATTTAATTTTTTCCCTTTCCCTTTTTTCGATATTATTATAATTCTACACATAAGTTATGGAAAATTTAGGAATAGGAAAAAGTATATAGAAGTGAGAAAAAATCACTGGTGATCCTAACATTGTTAATATATTGGAAAATGTCTTTTCTTCTTGTTTATGCATTTTTTCCCACCTTTGTGCTATGTTTCAGAAGAGCTACTCAAGCTATCCATCCACACTACAGGTGATTTTCTGTAGGACCAATTAGAATCATTATTGCTTCAAAGGAAGACTTTCATTCTGATACGGCATTTTGAATTTCCTTGCATGTTTTCTTCTTATTCCAGTGGCTTCATTCTCTTTTCTCCTTTCATCATAGCCTATTCATTCTTGAATGTCCGTCCTCTGATTTCATGGAGATTGTGTTTTCATACACCTCTATTTAGGACACCAAACAGGACATCAAGATTTTCCCTGGTACGGTAGAATCTTTTCAAAGGCATCAGGTTGCTTTTGTCCTGTCTCGCCCTTGGACAGGGAGAGCTCCATCCAGCCCAATATAAGTAGGGTGTACAGAACATCCCTAGTTATGTCCACTTCTATTCTGACAACTTTCCCTCTCTCACTAAATACTGAAGGCTGGCTATGTGCACAGCCTCTGTCTAGTTTCCAGGGCTTAGAATTCCTTCACTCAATCATTTTATAAATACCCAGATCCCTACTATGGGCAGACAGTGTTGTAGGTGCTGGGGATAGGGCAGTGGGCAAAACCAATTTATATAAAATAAGTAAACCTGGAATTGTATAATTTATACAATATATCTTACAAAGGCAATTGTAATATTAGTTAATCTTCTGGTAAGGGAATGAAGGCGTTAGGGAGGCAGTTATTTTACCTAGGGTGCCAGGGAGAGACCCCCAGGCTGATAAGCTAACGTTTGAACTGATGGAATTGAGGGAAGAAGTTCTGTGGTTATCTAGAAGAAGAGCATTTCCAGGACTCAAAAACGGCCTTTAAAGCCATTCTAAGGCTTCTGGCTTTTATTCCAAGTGGATTGGAATACCATTCTAGGATTCTGAGCAGAATGAAGTCCCAGAAACTGAGTGAATCAAGAGTTTTCAGAAAGAGGGAGGGATCCAGTGTGTCAGGTATGGCTGACAGAGTGGGCAAGAGGAGGGCTGGGAGCTGACCTTGGGGATAGCAACGTGGAAGTCATTGGTGACTTCAACAGGAACTATTTTGATGAAGTAATGAGGCTGAGAGCTGTTTGGAATGGATTCCAGAAGGAATGGGAGGAGGTGGACAGGAGGCAGGCTCTAGGGTCCTCTTTAGAGGAGTTTTACTCTCAAAAGGAAGAGAGATAGGGTGGTAGCTGGAGGAGGATGTCGGACCAGGAAAGTTTAAAAAATTTTTTAAGTGGGAGAACTTATGGCAGCACGTTTGTGTGCTGGGAATGATCCAGTAGAGAATAACAGCTCAGTGATGCAAGAGCCAGTGGACAGTTCGGAGCACTATCTTGGAGGAGGTGAGAGGGGCTGGGCTCCAGTGCACAAGCGGCAGAGGCAGGAAGCGGTCAGTCATAGCTGCAGGAGGGAGGCAGGGCTGTGGCACAGAGGCCCCTGTGCAGGTGGAGGCCCAGATGTCCACTCAGTGTGGCTCAGCTGGACTCTGGCCGGCAGATGAGATATTTGACAGAGGTGCCGTTTGCTGTTCTCTGTCCCCTGTGCACTAGTGCAGTCCATTAAGGACCACCCTTTTGCCCCTCCCTCACAGGCACACAAGTACAGGAGCTGTTCCCTGGCCTGGGCTCATCCTCACCACTTTGTTTTGGTAAACACTACACTTATGTCCATGTTGCAGTTTAAAAAGACTTGGGCTCACATAGGATCCAGCAATCCCACTCCGGGGCATATATCTGGACAAAACTATAATTTGAAAAGATTCATGCACCCCTATGTTCATAGCAGCACTATTTACAATAGCCAAGACATGGAAGCAACCCAAGTGCCCATCAACAAATGAATGGATAGAGAATATGTGGTACATATATACAATGGAATTTTACTCGGCCGTAAAAAAGAATAAAATAATGGCACTTGCAGCAACATGGATGGACCTAGAGATTATATACTAAATGAAGTGTTGACATATTCCATTGTATATATGTACCGCATCTTCTCTCTGAGGAAAGAGAAAAGACAAATACCCTATGATATCACTTACATGTGGAATCTAAAATATGACACAAATGAACGTATCTATGAAACAGAAACAGACAGACATAGAGAGCAGACGTGGTTGCCAAGGGGAAGTGAGGGTGGGGGAGGGTTGAATTGGGAGTTTGGGATTAGCAGATGCAAACTATTATATATAGAATGGATAAACAACAAGGTCCTACTGTATAGCACAGGAAACTATATTCAATATCCTGTAATAAACCATAATAGAAAAGAATAAAAAAAAAAGACTTGGGCTGGGACCAGTTTAGTCACTTACATAAGGTCATATGCAAGTAAACGGTAGAGCAGAGAACCGACCCAGACATTTTGACTGTTTCTGGGTTCTTCCACACCATTATCAGCGTGGATGGAGGAGACAGGGAATGGAGGTTTTACTTCCAAAGACTCAGATTCCATGTCTTTCTCCTGCTGTTGTCTGCACTGGAGCCCACCCCAGGGGTGTTTGTGTGAGTGCACAGTCCATCCAGGTGCACAGGCTTGTCTTCACCAGGTGGAGGGGAGCTCCAGCTGTGCTCAGGGGACGGATGGCCTCGCTGTCCCATCCACTGAGTGGAGGCTCAAAGCACCCCGGAGCCTCCCCCTCTGTCCACAGCTTCTGAGGGACTGGGCTTGGACGGCACCTCCCTTCCTGTTCATCCTCCCACCACCTTTCAGTAAACACTCCACTTTTTCCTTTTGCTCTTTAGATCTGGGGAGAAGCAGGGTTTTTTGTTTTTGTTTTTGTTTTGTGGTACGCGGGCCTCTCACTGTTGTGGCCTCTCCCGTTGCAGAGCACAGGCTCCGGACGTGCAGACTCAGTGGCCATGGCTCACGGGCCCAGCCGCTCCACGGCATGTGGGATCTTCCCGGACCGGGGCACGAACCCATGTCCCCTGCATCGGCAGGCGGACTCTCAACCACTGCGCCACCAGGGAAGCCCCAAGAAGCAGGTTTTTATGCTCATTCAATTGCCCCTAATCAGAGAAGAGTAGACTTTTGAACTTGGAGGGAAACATTCCAGGACCTCTGGTTTAACCCTCTCCTTATGGACCCTGCTTTATTCAGCTGCTTTGTTGGCATCTCAGACACCTAACATCTACTTCTAGAACTTTCTACCTCAACTCAGGAGAACACACACACGCATACACATCTGTTTTGTTCCCTTCTGGATGAAGCTCTAAGAGAAAAGGGGCGAGGGTTGAGCATGAAAACGACTCTCCTGCTCTTCCAAGGGCTGTCGTTGCTATCATTTTGTGGGTCCCTGGAGGTAGGGCTTCAGCTTGCCTCTGGCACTTACTCTATTTATGATGCATTCTCCTCAAAATCTGCTATTTTGTATCAGGTGAACTGTACATTACAAGCGGCAGGTGTTTTCTATTACACATATTAATACACACATGTGTTCATCTCTGTAAGTGTGTCGTGTCATGGCTAGTTTGTTCAAACTCCTAATTATAATGAGGTGTAATTAAAAAGGTTCAGAGCTATAGAGGAATGAAAAGGGAGTTTCAAGTACTGGAATAGGACACATGTAACTAAGGAGTGTATTTAGACAATACTTAGTCCTTAAAAATGAAAGTTTACGTTAAAAAGTATTTAGAAAAAATGGTAAAGTTTAGAGTTTTTGTGTATATGTGTATATATGCATATGCCTATATAATTATATACATAAATAAAATATTTTCAGAGCCATACACCAGTGCTCCTATGGCTCAGAAGCACACCCCCAGAAAATGTCTTGGAATGAAAGATATTTAGCTCTCTCCCCTCACAGAAGGGTTTGCAGGGGTGCTCACTTTGATTTGTTGCCCTTTGCAACTTCTTGCCCCAAAGGTCCCCTTCTTTTGTGGAAAAGTTCAGGCACGGGTATGAGGAGAATCCATCATTTCTAGGGAATGAAATGATGGCTTTGCTAAGATTTCCATATATGTTGATCGTTTTATGGGGGTAGGGCAGAGGATTAGGCAAAAGCTAGAATTAGTCATATGAATTATGTGCTTGTTTGGACACTGGGCCACTCCTGCCCCAAATCAGTGCCAGCAAGTCCTGCAGACGGCTTCAACACCACCTCTCTGTTTCCGTCCCGCTCGTATAAAATTCCATGCCAAGGTACAAACAAACCACAATCCTCCCTTTCTTGGGTTTTCATGCAAAAACTATTTTAGAAGAAATTTAAAGGTCAAACCTTCAAGAACTTTGAACAGAGGAGACTTCAGCTCCCTTGCTTCACAATACGGCTAAAGAAAATTTTTTTTTTAATTCTGATGAAAGTACTAATATTTTAGAGGTCTCTATTTTTCACTGAATTTAAGTTCTGGAGAGAAACAAAATCGCTATGTCGGAGGAATAGGATAAAAGAAGAAACAGTGAGGAAAGCATAAATATTAACAGCAGCACTTTCATGCCTGGGAGAGGCCCCTTGGCCCCGTGTGTGAAGGACATTGCAATGCTGCTTTATGCAGTATGTCAGTAAACTCGGTCCCCAAACCATTTAAAATATTCAACATTGACCTAAGCAGGCACAGACAGAAAATGCCCGTCCTGGCAGACATTGATGAATATACACATAGAACACATTGCAGGAAGAACTTGGTGCTTTTTTTCCCCCAATATTTTATTTGGCACACATTTCAGATTCAATACCCATTCAGTATTCAGAGTCTGAGCAATAGAAAACACGTTTCAAAATCAGTCCTAGACAGCAGGAGAACCCCCCTGCAGGAGTTCTAGGAGGTGTGTTCTTCATTTAACAGATGTTTATTGATAATGGAAGGCAGGAAGTTATATGACATGTCTCTAGCTTCAAAGAACTTACATTGTAGTAGAGATCTTCAGGGAAGTCTGGTGATCAGAGAATTTAAGAGAGCTTTTGTATATCTATGTGAGAAAGGTATAAAACCACGAGGAGGAAAGAGAAGGTAAGAGTTTGGATTTCAGAATTACCGACTAAAAATAAGTGTCCAGGCAATCTGGAAAAGTCTTGAGGTAGCAACAATCCAACCATTATCTAATCCAGTGTGTCCTAAATTATGGAATGTGTCCCACTGGACTCCTTTGAGAAGCTGATGAAAGTTATGGGCCCGGAAATAGCCATCTACCCTCAAGCTCTTACACCAAATGTCAGGGATTTGGAGTTTGAGTCCATGGGCTTTCGAGTTTAAATCGAATCCAGTTACGTTTACCATGGTTAATGTGTTATAACTATTTATTTACATACCTGTCTTCTCTACTAGAATATAAGCATTTCTAGGTCATGATTGCTTTAAGTTTTATCTTTTATTCAAATCCCTCTCTGTTTAGCATTGTACTGTTGTATAGAAGGCATTAAAAATGTGGGCTGTCTGTGGCTCATCTCAATGTTTAGGTGTTAAGTTAATACTGCATCTTCCAAATGTCAACCATTCGAGTAACTTCCTCACAATGTTTGCTGTAGATGTTTACTGCCTGCATTATTACTTATTATCTATAGCAGCATGACAATGATTTTTGGTGATAAAGCACTACATAATATCACATTTCTGAATGACCATGTTACTTTCACTATATCTTCTTTCAGTCTAGCTTGCACCAAGGAGAGAGTTCTAGTTTACTTCAGGTGTATCTTTAATACCTCTCTGACATTTGGAACTAATATAGAGGCTTCTGTAGGCAGCAGTATCTGGATAGAAGTGAACAATATTGCTTTGTTTTTCTTTCATCATGTTTAGTCTTATGAAAAGTGTAATTTTCTATTTATAGAAGTAACAAAAATTTTATTTTAACAAAAGAGGTAAAACAAAAAGAGATGATTTAAAGAAAAGCAGGTATCTGTTACCTATTTCTGTGTTAACAAACTACCCCAAAACCTAGTGGCTTAAAGAAACAATGACTTATTAGGATTCTATGGATTGGCTGGGCTCAGCTGTGCAATTCTTTTCCACATGATGTCTGCTGGGATCATTCTTGTGGCTTGAGAGCTCGACTGGGACTGGAAGGTCCAAGATGGCTTCACTCATGTTTCTGGCAGCCCAGCTGGAATGACCAGAATGGCTGCAGCTGGCTGAGCCCCTCTCTTTCTGTGTGATATCTCATCATTCTGTAGTCTGCCCTGGGCTTTTTTATATTGTTCATGATCCAAAGACAGTGAAAAAAGAAAAAAAGCTGAAGAGTCTTTTAAGGCCTAGATCTGGAAGTCACAAAGCATCCCTCCTGCCCCATTTTATTGGTCAAAGCAAGTGACAGGACAAGTCTAGATTCAAAGGAAGAGAAATAGACTTTGCATCTTTTGGGGGAGGTTAGTGGCACTTGTGTTCAGAGGTGGAAGGGATCTTCGGCAATAATTTTGCAAGCAATCTACCCTAAATGGTAAGTAAGTAAACAATAGGACAAGTTGTAGCTGATATGGCAAGCACTGTGAAGGTGCTACTCATGTGACTGATATTTAGAAGACATTGTATTAACCTAAATATCTAAATATCTAAATAAAATAACCTAAATATCACCCTAGATAGTCTGCTCATTAACATTTTTCAGTATCTAGTACATACGAAGCACAGTGCTACACACAAAGAGATTAAAGGAAAAAGATAAAACATACAAACTTGCCCTAGAACTGCTTACATTCTAGTGAGGGAGACAGGTGTGTTCCCTGTGAATAAATACTTATAACAAAATAATCACGATGTATATTGCAGTAAAACGTTTAAAATAAAGGGTCCTGACATTTTTTGTCACGTTTTGAGTGTATATGGATTTTCTTGGACCCATGACTTTGATCAGATTCTTGAGAAAGTGTGAGACCCTAAAAGGACCTAAAAAGCACTGAGTGAATCAAGGGACACAGTGGTGTGATGCTCAGAGGTGGCAGCCAATAACTGTGGTGGGAAGGAAAGAGCTTCACAGCAGTGGTAACACTTACACATGGGAAGGAGGGATGATTGAGGATGAAGAATTGGCCCAAGGTGGGAGCCAAGTAGATGTGGCAAGGGAGTGGAGCGGGTGAGATGGGTGGAGGGTAAGAAGGAGGAAAATGGTGCAAGAAGAAAGGAATGTGGGAGTTGGAGAAAGGAGAAGAAGGTTGATTTCAGGATGACTGAATTCTTCAGCTGGAGCAAATGGTAGAAAGGAGGAAGAGGAGGTTTTCTGGGAACATCTTTCCTGAATTCAGTTTTTTCCAAGTTGTAATTGAAGTGCCCATGTGATAAAACTAACCAACAACTGGAAAGGCAGATCCTAAACTTACTACCTTGTGCCACGCACCTTGATAGGAATTGAGTATAAAGTAGTAAATATCCTGAGAGGGGTGATGCCCTTGTTCCCATGGAGCTTACATTCTAGTGGGTTTGGGGGCAGGGGGAAGATGGAGAGAGAGGCAATTCATATGTAAGAGAGTTCAAATAAGTTTTTACCTAATCTTGAGTGCCAAGAATAAAATAAATTGACTTAATGTGATAGAGATGGTTGGGGCACCTACTATATCTAGGGTAGTATGGTAGTGGAAGGCAGCTTTAGGAAACACAACTGAAATCTAGGAAGGAGGACTATGCTTTTTTAGCTGAATAAGGGAGGAAAATTATACTAGCAGGAGATTAACCTTTGCAATGTAATGTGGTCTCATCCAGAGACCAGATCATTGTCAGGGACTCTTCCCCCAAGAGGGGAAGAGGGGACTGCAAGAGGGGAAGTCAGGGACTGCCTCCACCCATAGACATCTGAATCTTCCCCATCTCACAGTAGAACCATGTGGAGTAGATAATGAGAATAACTGAAAACCCACTCAGAAGCCAGGAGACCAGAGGACTGGAACCTCCAGAGAGAGGAGAACTACAGGAGTGAGGGAGAGGATGTATGGAAGATTGGCAAGAGGGAGTTACTCATCAACCACTGATGGGGTGGCCATATGGGGCTCCCCAAAAAGGGATTGAGACCCACTCCCATAGTCAGTACCCAGGAAGGAGTTACCTAGTCTAGGGATGCCAACCTCAACCCCTCACCACACTTTGAATGTTGTACAGCGTGGATAACATCACTGTATGAGATGCATTACATCACCTGGACTTGAGTGAAGACCCGATTGTACAGTCCTCTGGGTTTTGTGGGTGCTGATTTGAGGCAGTGGTAGGACCTGATCCTCCCTCACCACCCACAGGCAGTTGTCTGGACCCTTCCAGTGGGATGATGGGTTGAGAAGAGAATTGCCTCTGGATCTCCAAGAAAGACTTTGTCTTCTGATCACTCTACTCCATCCACACCAAATTATATTCACTTTTTGAGACAATTATATTTTTTAGTCACTCATTTCTGAACACATCTTCCCCCACCCCATGAAGAATGTGTACAATTAAGTTAAGTAAATCAGTCTATGTCAGTGATTCTGACCACATCTACTTCGGCTGGTGCCAGAATGTCCCTCTAGATTTAAGACGAACAAGGATAAATTAGTTCATGATAGGTGTTGAAATTATAGGATCCCATAGAAGAAAACCTTCAGTGATGGGAACATATTATTTTAGAGCTTATAAAGATTTCAAATATTGGATTGGCAAAAAAGAATTTAAATGATTGGATCTATTATCTTTTTTTTTTCAAACCTTAGTTAAAATATAATTTAAAAACCACAGCCTTTGAGCGTTACTAGCTACTGGGGGTAGAAGAGGCAGAAGTGGTCCAGTTCCTACTTGCCGTACCTCTAGACCTCATTCTGAGGGAAGAGGTTTGGGTTTGGGAATAATTTTAGCCCATTATTTTTCTGCCTTTTGCTGTTATTGCGCTGATTCAACCCATAAACCGGGATGTTACTCAAAATACAAAATATTCTTAGGGAAGAATTACTCCATCAAACACAGGCACTATATAGGACTCTAAAGTGCTAAAAAGCCTTAACACATTACAGAAAAGTTGAAGAAAAATGTGGGCTTGGTATTCTGGAGCTGCCGTCTTCCTTTATCCTGTGTGTTTGTGACCTTGACTCTTTGAATCATGATGTAAACCCATGGAATCAAATCACTGACATGCTTATGATTCCCTAGTACCATTTGGTAGTTATTAATACTGTAGAGGTGGCAAGGACACTTTCAATACACAGTGCCTCCTGTCAACAGAAAATGGAAACCTTCCGGTAAAGTCTCCAGGGCACTGGCTTTGTCCTAAGTCTACACACTCTTAAAGTGGGGGTCTGAACTATTCACCCTAAACTCAATATAAGTGAGGGAAAGATAACAGTGTTGGAATCCTTTGGGTGGGTGACAGAGAATACTACTACTACTTCTACTACCACCACCAGTAACAGTACAAACGATAGCAATTACCTGGTACTTACTATGTTCTAGGGACTGTTCTAAGTGTGTCCCTATGTTAACCAATTTAATCCTTACAATAGCAATAGATACCATTACTACCCTCTTTTTTTTTTTTTTTGCAGTATGCGGGCCTCTCACTTTTGTGGCCTCTCCCACTGTGGAGCACAGGCTCCGGACGCGCAGGCTCAGCGGCCATGGCTCATGGGCCCAGCTGCTCCGCGGCATGTGGGATCTTCCCGGACCGGGGCGTGAACCCGTGTCCCCTGCATTGGCAGGCAGACTCTCAACCACTGCGCCACCAGGGAAGCCCTACTACCCTCTTTTTATAGATGAGGAAACTGAGGCCCAGAGAGGTCACGAATCTGAGAAGTCGGGGAGTGGGGACAGGTGTTGGTACTGGCAGGTGAGTGATACTGATAATAAAAGTGAAGAAGATATAATTTTTCTGTGAGGTGAAGAAAGTCACTTGGGAAAAAGCTCCTCCATCTTTTGAGAGGAGGGAGTGGTGTCCAGCTCCCTGCCCCCCAGCCTTTGCGGCCCAGCCTCCACACCACCGTGAGAAGGACCAGGATAGAGGCCATGGGAGGTTGCTGCTGAGACTCCTCTCGTGCACCCCATGCATCCCAGAATCATAAAGTGTTTAAGCTAGAAGGATGGCTGGGGTTGCACTAAACTCCCTCATTTTACAGACAGGGCCCTGAGTTGCCACGCAGACTTAATGTTGAGTTAGAGGCACACCTTTTCTTTGGTCCTAGGAAAGCCAACTTTCAGGGGCCAGTTAACTGAGCAGGCAGCTGGAGCCCAGTTTTTTGTGTCTTTCTTTACCTCCTGTTCCTGACAGACAGGAATGACAAGGATAAAGTTTAGGATAAAGGGGAGGAGATTCTACCAGATTTTATGAAGAAACATGTGAATGGGAAGGAGACCTTCAGGCGAGACTTATTTATAGCCCTGTGGAGTAGATGGATTTTTGTTTATGGGTATGAGTATTCAGGAACTATGAAGCTTAAATTCTTTTAATGTTCTTAGTAGGTGCACTGGAGGATTCATTATTTTAGTTTTCATATTGATGATATTAGGAAAAGTCAGATTTCTTCGCAGGAAGTCCTGCTGAGCCCTCTTCAGGAGGGCTGCTAACCTGGGCATTCTTTGGTGCTCCACATTTTGGACATGGAATCATCACTGTTACCTGGACCCTTTGGATGTGGACTGACGGATGCCAATCTGGCATGCTGGAGAGAAGGCACTTTCCATTGCTGCTGTGTTTTACCCCAGCTTCTCATTACTGTGCCTACAAAAGCATTCCCTTTTCTACCTCCTAATTATGCCTCTGGGTCCTTTATGGGAAGGGTGACATTCTTCTCTTGACAGGCAGTATTATAGTATAGAACTGTCCTTATCACTCTTTATTGCTTTCAATAACTACGAAATCTCTCACAAGATGTCTAGAGCTTCATAAACATATGTTGATGGCCCCATTTTATCAGTCTCGAAATGGTCAAGGTCACAGACAATGCAACAGAGGAAGGAAGACAGTGAACACACTATTATAAATATATGTGTAGCTTGAAGATGACCCTTTCAGATGTGGGGATATTCGTCGGCGATAGGAAGGAAGTGATGACATGCAGTAATAATGCTATTTTACTTAGGGAATTCTCCAGGTGTGTGCTAAATGCTTGCTGTGTTTTATCTAATGGGCATCTTGGCGTGACAGAGGTTTAAACATTTATCATAGTTATTTCATGACAATACCTGGTGAATTAAAAGGTAAGAATGGAGCAAAAGTACAGTTTGGATAGTCGACATATGATACATAATTTTAACTTAGTAAATCTAAGTGAAACATGTAAGGACAATGTACCTTACATTTTATCATTCTGAACTGTTAAAAAACAGAGGCGTTGAGGGACACTTTTTTTTCTTTCTTTCTTTTTTTTTTTTTTTGCGGTACGTGGGCCTCTCACTGTTGTGGCCTCTCCTGTTGCGGAGCACAGGCTCCGGACGCGCAGGCTCAGCGGCCATGGCTCATGGGCCTAGCCACTCCGCGGCATGTGGGATCTTCCCAGACCGGGGCACGAACCCGTGTCCCCTGCATCGGCAGGCAGACTCTCAACCACTGTGCCACCAGGGAAGCCCAAGGGACCCTTTTTGGTAAGAAGTCGAAATACTTGTACTGAATCCCATTCCTTATTTCTTGATCTCTCATTCATACTCAACAGGTATATTTTAACAGTGAAACATCTAAAAGGTATATTAGTTTTGTTATCTGGTGCTCAAAAAATATCCCCAAGGCCTTGGTTTAGACTTGCCAGTGATTTGTGCTAATGATTTGTGCTTGATAGACCTCAGAACTCCCAGCATCTAGGGAGAGAGAAAAGCAACAAAAACAGTATCACCATCAAAAGCAACAGCATCAAAAATAATGACAGTAACATTCACTGGTGGGCATACAAATCAATACCGTTTATTAATTAATTTTTGGCTGCGTTGGGTCTTCGTTGCTGCGTGCGGGCTTTCTCTGGTTGCGGCGAGCGGGGGCTACTCCTCATTGCGGTGCGTGGGCTTCTCATTGCGGTGGCTTCTCTTGCTGCGGAGCATGGGCTCTAGGCGCATGGGCTTCAGTAGTTGTGGCACGCAGGCTCAGTACTTGTGGCTCGCGGGCTTAGCTGCTCTGTGGCATGTGGGATCTTCCCGGACCAGGGCTCGAACCCATGTTCCCTGCATTGGCAGGCAGACTCTTAACCACTGCGCCACCAGGGAAGTCCCCAGTACCCTGTTTAGACAGGTCTTATAACCACAGGTAGGGCGGTTAGACCTTGGGTAAGTTAACTAACTCCTCTCAGAATGGCAATTCTTCATCTGTAAAGGAGGAAGTATTATTATTACTTCTAACAATAATTAACACTGCCCTGACATTTTTTCTGAAGATTAAATGAATAATGCATGTAAAGCAGTTAGCACAGTGCCTATTTTATGGTTGCTAGTTATTATCATCATCACCATTGTACCATTTTTCAGATGAAGAAGCGTGGCTCAGAGATTCAAAAAGCTGGGAAATGGAAGGCAGGAATCCAACAAAGAGGCGCCTGACTTCCGACCCTCTGCTGGTCGATGGCTCACCACCATGTTGCATTAGGAAATGTTGCTTTGTGGGAAAGGAGTGAGTGGGACTGATGTTTAGCCTTTGGCCAGGAATCTAGCTCTCACTTTGGGAAGAAGTGATAGGGAGCTGGGGGAAAGCAGTTATTTGTAGTCGGGCCTCAGGGATATCAGGTTGCTGCCCCTAACGGGCACTCTGTTCTCTGCTGTGTTCCTGCCTCTCCCAACAGTATTGCCCTTTCCATGTGTCATGGCTGCCTGACTCTAGAAAAACGTATCGTTAGGTCATTCACGAGGTCCACTTTCTCTGAATTCACTTAATTCCCTGGATAACTAAAAGAAGGGAGAGGGGATAACCTACCAGTCAGATATTTCTCCCCTAAGTGACCTGGGTGCTTCGATTGTCTGTGCAACCCTAGACAATTCACTCAGCTTTATTTGTAGCATCTTGTGGGTAAGGCACAATAAGTGCTATTCTTGACCAAGAGTCACCACCACAGGTAGAAACATAACATTATAAGCAGTTACTCCAGTCTTCTATCTATGTAGTTCCTTTTCTTCTAAAGAATAAGCATTCATAGTGTGCAACACCCAACCCCTAGCAAAAATTTGGGAGGAGAGATGCGTTTTAAGGTTGAAGATTTCTTTGTGTGGCATCCAATAAATCTTTATTTTGCACTCTTGTCTATTTAAGTGTTCTTAGAAAAAAAAATTTCTGTAGTATAATCTCCTGGTAGGGATTGGCGAACTCGCCATTCACTGGTATTTAATTGCTTTTCCCTCTGTGATTCTCCCTTGCATTAGATTTAGTTGTTGGCATGTTTGCTTTCTTCTGCTGGAGCAGAGGCTTCTTGCAGGCAAGGACGAGGCTTCCTGCTCTTTGTTTGTACCTGGGACAGAGCGCTGCTTGGTAAACATCAGAGCACATAGATAGTGGATTTCTGTGGACTGATTTGGGCTTAACCTTCTGGCTGACAAACGAGTGAAAAGGAGAAGGGAACTCATAGTCTTGGTTCCACAAGACAGAAATAATTTTAGCAAGTCGGGTGCCTTTGGCAGTCATTAATTGACACTGGTACAGGATGTGGAGGGGGTCAAAGGGAGAGGGAAAAGAAGGGAGAGGGCAGAAAGATGCAGAAAGACCTGAAGATGAAAAAGAGGCTAGGATATGGAACATGTTTGATATCACCAATTATTTCTCCCAGTTCCCAATGCCTGTCCTGGGCCAATGTGCTCTGCCATTACTCCAACTACCAACGTCTTCATTTATTTGTTTATTTTTTAAAGCTTAATCAAGAGAATGTATTTCAAATCAGAAAGAGGTGGGGGCTGAAATGACTTAGCCAGTGACACGTGTGTCACTATTTTTCTTCCTTTAGCCAGATCAAGGTTTCTGGTATTAGCAGGGAGCTGGAGATGGTAAATCTGACTCTCTGATCTCCCAGGTCCATGGTTGAGGGCCATGTGTTTTCTTTCTAGAGACTTCTCTGAAGAGAAAGGAAGGTACAGGAAAAGAGAGAAGGAAAAATAATGGGCGATGAGTAAAGTGAAGAAGAAACATATTTTAAAAAGTGAAACACCAACTGCAATGGATAGATTTGATTCTGGATGTAACGGAGAGTACAGGAGCTTCTTCTTATTCCCAAAGATGAATACAATTTAGATGGCTTGTTCTGCGTACACCTGGCGATAGGCAGCTGGGGTCCACTGCCAGCATTTCAGAGTCGACTCCATCCTGGACTGCAGGGACGATGAGCCATGCAGCCTTCCCCTCCTGTTCCTAGTGTCTTCCATCTGTGGCACTTTCTGTCACTTAGTTTCCAATTTGCTTGAAATAGTTTTATTTACTCTAAAGTAAGATGGTGCTTATGTTGCCAGTGATGGGCTCTGCAGCTCCATCATCACAAAAAAATGCTGTCAGCACAGTATTAGAGAATAAAAAGCTAACAGGTGGAAGTCGGGTAAAGCCAGCAGTATGCACAGATGGCAGTGCAAAAACCTTAACTTTATTCTTCTTGGGGCGTGCTTTGTATTTCTATACTCTTGCTAATGTGGCACAGAGCTACTATAAGCCAGGCTCTTTTGATCCATACTCGTGGGAGAGGCAACCCTAGAATTTCATTTTAGCGATTTGGTTTCAGCATCTGTTTCATCCTCCTGTGAAATCTGTTATCCGCTTTGCTAAGGAGTAACACAATAGGTACTAAAGATCAGTGAACTAGTCCAAAGTCTCCGTTCAATAAATGTTTATTGCTTCCCCTTACTGTGTATATAACACTGGGGTTATAAAGTTGATAACAGCACAGTTCCTCCTAGCTTAGCCAAGAGAGACAAAGACAAAGGCAGCCTGGGCTGAGGTTGAGACACTGCCTATGCTTCATAATATTTTTGGAAGAAATGAATCAAGTGCTAGATTTCTTGAACTCTACCAACAATCCATTTTGGCAAGACAGATGGGGATGGAAAGCCAAATGGGTAAATAGGAAGAAGGGGGAAATTTGGTGGTGGCGCTGTGTTATAATTATAGGAGAGTGAAGGGAAGTTTTTATATTGAAAACTTTCGTACTTATAGAAAAGTTACAAAAGTAGTACGAGTTCCCATATACCCTTTACATGGATTTAACAATGGTTAACATTTGGTCACATTGATTTGCACTGTGTGCAGTAGTTTTGAACTGTAAAGTGAGTTGCAGACAGGACATTTCACCCCTCAGTTGTTTACAGGCATGATCACACCCTTAAAATAAACAATAATCCCATAATGTCATCTAATATAGAATCCATATTCACATTTCCCTAGTTGTCCCAAATATGTCTTTTGTAGATTTCTTTTCCTCCCCAGTTCATGATTCGATCAAGGTTCACACATTGCTTTTAGTTGTTGTGTCTCTTGGTCTCTTGGGATTTCTATTTTTGTTTTGCTTTGTTCCATGACATTGGATTTTTGAAGAATTTAAGGGGGTTATGTTGGAGAATATTCCTTATGTTGGATTTATCTGATTATATCTTCATGAATAGATTCAGGTTAAACATTTTTTGGCAAGAATCTCACAGATAGGGCTTCCCTGGTGGCGCAGTGGTTGAGAGTCCACCTGCCGATGCAGAGGACATGGGTTTGTGCCCCGGACCGGGAGGATCCCACATGCCGCAGAGCGGCTGGGCCCGTGAGCCATGGCCACTGAGCCTGCACGTCCGGAGCCTGTGCTCCGCAATGGGAGAGGCCACAACAGTGAGAGGCCCGCGTACCGCAAAAAAAAAAAAAAAAAAAAAGAATCTCACATAGGTGTTGATGTAGTGTAACAACCTTAAACAGAGGGTTCAGGGACTTCATGGGTGTATGTGTCTATTGGTATTCCACTGGGGGGAGGGTTTTAGTCAAACTTTTAACGATCCTATGAGTCCCCAAAAGTTAAGAATTGGGGTAGAGAAGGAGTAAGTCATTATGAGCAGGAGTTAATAGGTCTTCAGTTTACAGTTAAATCTTCTTAAACCATTAGATATTTTGTGCATTTTTAAACAGTATTTTCACTTGTATTTTTTTTAAAGTAATGCAATACATGGTAAAACCTTCGAATAACACAAACATATTTCAGACTGAAAAGTGTCCTCCTGACTCCAGTCCGCCAAGTCCGCTGTCCTTCCTGGCAAAGGTAACCTGTATTCCTAGTTTCTTGAGTGTCCCTGCAGATAGTCTATATATGTGGGTATGTGTACTTTTATTTAATTATTTTACACAAGTGGGAGAATTTTGCAGAGAAGGTATGCCATAAGTGAATGTGACTTAAATCAACTGTATATATCTGAAGTGAAAAAAAAGTCCATTGCATATATTTGGAAAAACAACAACAACAATAATAATACCCAAACAAAAGAAACTAAAGCAGGAGGAATCAGTGCTGCTGATCTCACCTGCCATTCCATTCAATGACCGAGCAGGAGATGGACACATCAACCCCTGTTCCTTCAGCTGGACTCACTCTCAGCACGTGCACAGCCTGCACCCAGGGTGAGGCTGGCTTTTATTTTTATTTTACTATGGCAACAACACTTAACATGACATTTACCCTCTTAACAGATTTGAAAGTGGGCAATACAGTATTGTTAACAATAGGCACAGTCCCTAACTTAGTCACCGTACATTACTGAAAATTTATACCTGGTGATAAGCAACTTCTCCTTTCCCCTTCCCCCATGCCCTGGAACTTCCATTCTATTCTATGAGTTTGACTATTTTAGATACCTCATAGAAATGGAATTATGCAGTATTTGTCCTTCTGTGATTGATTGGCTCATTTCACTTAGTTCAATGCCCTCAAGTTTCATCCGCATTGTTGCCTGTTGCAAAATTTCCTTCTCTTTTATGGCTGGGGAGAGGTTGGCTTTTTTTTTTTCAAATATTCCCCAAATCTAGTTTATTATTTTTATTTTGATAGATCTAATGCTCCGAATCTAATGCAATCAGGAAGTTTGTGTAAGGTATTCAAAAGCACAGTCAAACATAAACACCAATTGCAAATTACTATCTTAGGAATCAAAAATATAGAGACAAAGGGAGAGTTACAAGTAAATAGTTACAAAAAAGCAACCAGCATCTTTTCATGTACCTGTTAGCCATTTGTATGTCTTCTTTGGGAAAATGTCTATTCAAGTCCTCTGCCTATCTTTTAATTAGATTGTTTGATTTTTTCGCTCTTGAGTTCCTTAGATGTTTTGGGTATTAACCCTTATTAGATAGATGGTTTGCAAATATTTTCTCCCATTCCATAAGTTGCCTTTTCATTTTGCTGGCTACTACTTTTGCTGTGCAGGAACTTTTTAGTTTGATGTAGTCCCACTTGCTTATTTTTGCTTCTGTTGCTTGCACTTTTGCTATAATATCCTAGAGGGGTTGACTTTTAAGACTGTATCTGTCACACAACATGGCCCCTAAATGATAGCCAGCTTCATCTGATGTGCAACTGAAGAACTAAAAATGCCTTTTAATGTCACAGGAAACACTTGCTTTGTGCAGGATTTACCAAGAGAGGCTTTGTGAGCCTCCAAACTGACATTGCTCCAAGGGGTCTCCGAGGGACCTTTGGACTGTGCAATTCCAGCCTTACTCACTGACTTGAGAGCAAGTGTAAGGTGGGCTCCACCCTCCTCCTTCAGCTCTGTGCTTTTTAAAAAGTTAACAGGATATCTTTTTTTTTTTTTTTTTTTTTTTTTTTTCCTTTTTGCGTTATGTGGGCCTCTCACTGTTGTGGCCTCTCCCGTTGCGGAGCACAGGCTCCGGACGCGCAGGCCCAGCGGCCATGGCTCACGGGCCCAGCCGCTCCGCGGCATATGGGATCCTCCCAGACCGGGGCACGAACCCGTATCCCCTGCATCGGCAGGCGGACTCTCAACCACTGCGCCACCAGGGAGGCCCAACAGGATATCTTGGTTGTTCCACACCAGCGTATAGAGACCTGCTTTCTTCTTTTGAATAGCTACATAGCAATTCCATTACATAAATGTATCAGAGTTTGTTCAAAACCAGTCCTCTACTGATGAATACTTAGATTGTTTTCAGACTTTTGCTATTACTATTATAATGCTGCAAGGAATAATGTATCTTTTTATAATAATACCTTTTGGGGAGCTTGCATGACCAAGTGACCATAGAAGAACAATTAGAATACTTTTGCTATATTTATTGAAAATAAGGACATTGTTTTCTTTTCTGGTTATTTTTGTATTGAAACCATTTTGACCCTAATTCCTATGATTTTGACTTTTCAAAATTGAGTTTAAAAGATATCAATTACCTTTTAAAAAATCCCAATTAGCATAATTTAAAAATCCACTTAATGGCATTAGGATTTCAAAAGATAGCTTATTATTTCTAGTAGTTAGTGTTTATTCAACAAATATTTCTTGAGTGCTTCTATGTACCAGGGATAATGTTAAGGGTTTGAGATTTTATGCCTGCTAGTATCATTGGAATTCTGCTGAAATTTAAGACTAAGAAGTATTTATTTGATAATTGCTTATTTATTCCATTAAGTTTATAACAAGACATTTCTATATCGGTGAAGAAGAAAGGAAGGGAAAAGTAACATATTGATATTTGTATTAAAAATTGTATTTTAGGGCTTCCCTGGTGGCACAGTGGTTGAGAGTCCACCTGCTGATGCAGGGGACATGGGTTCGTGCCCCGGTCCGGGAAGATCCCACATGCCGCGGAGCGGCTGGGCCCGTGAGCCATGGCCGCTGAGCCTGCACGTCCCGAGCCTGTGCTCTGCAACGGGAGAGGCCACGACAGTGAGAGGCCCGTGTACTGCAAAAAAAAAAAAATTGTATTTTAACCTATTTCCAAGGTAGCAGCTGTAGAAACTGGTTTCTTTCTTTCCTTTAAAAAAAAATGACTATACTGAATATTATGGCTTAACATCAAATGGTTTTGGAAGATTTGAGTGTCCTAGATTCTAGGATGAAGTTTTCAAAATATACCACATTATAAACTATTTTCTGTTCAGAGGTATAGCTAATCACAGATTAAGGCTGTAAACCTAATACATGTAAATGGATACCAGATATTTAAATGCAATTGATATATGCTTCCCTTAACTTTATAGAACAGATTATTACAGTCTTCATTTACTCAAATAATGTCTATGTATTAAAATTATTTTATTTTAAAGTTTTTGAATGGGTTATACATGTATCTGATATAAAATTTAAAACAGATACAAAAGGCATCTAATTCTGTTCCACAGAGCCAACCAATATAGCCAGTTTCTTCTGAGATGTTCAGGGCAGACCCTGACAATTATATGTTTGCCTTTCTCCCTCCATCCATCCCTTCTATCCTTCTCTCCCAGCAATTTTAATAATTGGTATGATCAATCCTTCCTCATTATTCTTTTTATTTTTCCCTAGATGCTTTTTCCTGGCTCTTATTGCTTATTTAGTTTTATATAGGATCTTAAAAATCACTTGCCTAGTTTGAAAAAAATCCTACTAACCATTTTGGGAGTGGGAGGCCCAATATTCATAAATTAACTTCTGAAAGAATTGACATCTTAAGATGCTGAGTCTTTTTTTTTTTTTTTTTTAACAGATATACTTTTTTTTTTTTTTTTTTTTTTTATGGGTTTTTTTTTTTATATATATATTTTTTTTATTTTACAAATTTAATCAGTTATACATATACATATGTTCCCATATCCCCTCCCTTTTGCGTCTCCCTCCCACCCTCCCTATCCCACCCCTCCAGGCGGTCACAAAGAACCGAGCTGATCTCCCTGTGCTATGCGGCTGCTTCCCACTAGCTATCTACCTTACGTTTGGTAGTGTATATATGTCCATGCCGCTCTTTCACTTTGTCACAGCTTACCCTTCCCCCTCCCCATATCCTCAAGTCCATTCTCTAGTAGGTCTGTGTCTTTATTCCTGTCTTACCCCTATGTTCTTCATGACATTTTTTTCTTAAATTCCATATATATGTGTCAGCATACAGTATTTGTCTTTCTCTTTCTGACTTACTTCACTCTGTATGACAGACTCTAGGTCCATCCACCTCATTACAAATAGCTCAATTTCATTTCTTTTTATGGCTGAGTAATATTCCATTGTATATATGTGCCACATCTTCTTTATCCATTCATCCGATGATGGACACTTAGGTTGTTTCCATCTCCGGGCTATTGTAAATAGGGCTGCTATGAACATTTTGGTACATGTCTCTTTTTGAATTATGGTTTTCTCAGGGTATATGCCCAGTAGTGGGATTGCTGGGTCATATGGTAGTTCTATTTGTAGTTTTTTAAGGAACCTCCATACCGTTCTCCATAGTGGCTGTACCAATTCACATTCCCACCAGCAGTGCAAGAGTGTTCCCTTTTTTCCACACCCTCTCCAGCATTTATTGTTTCTAGATTTTTTGATGATGGCCATTCTGACTGGTGTGAGATGATATCTCATTGTAGTTTTGATTTGCATTTCTCTAATGAGTAAAGATGTTGAGCATCCTTTCATGTGTTTGTTGGCTGTCTGTATATCTTCTGTGGAGAAATGTCTATTTAGGTCTTCTGCCCATTTTTGGATTGGGTTCTTTGTTTTTTTGCTATTGAGCTGCATGAGCTGCTTATAAATTTTGGAGATTAATCCTTTGTCAGTTGCTTCATTTGCAAATATTTTCTCCCATTCTGAGGGTTGTCTTTTCGTCTTGTTTATGGTTTCCTTTGCTGTGCAAAAGCTTTGAAGTTTCATTAGGTCCCATGTGTTTATTTTTGTCTTTATTTCCATTTCTCTAGGAGGTGGGTCGAAAAGGATCTTGCTGTGATTTATGTCATAGAGTGTTCTGCCTATGTTTTCCTCTAGGAGTTTGATAGTGTCTGGCCTTACATTTAGGTCTTTAATCCATTTTGAGCTAATTTTTGTGTATGGTGTTAGGGAGTGATCTAATCTCATACTTTTACATGTCCCTGTCCAGTTTTCCCAGCACCACTTATTGAAGAGACTGTCCTTTCTCCACTGTACATTCCTGCCTCCTTTATCAAAGATAAGGTGACCATATGTCCGTGGGTTTATCTCTGGGCTTTCTATCCTGTTCCATTGATCTATCTTTCTGTTCTTGTGCCAGTACCACACTGTCTTGATTACTATAGCTTTGTAGTATAGTCTGAAGTCAGGGAGCCTGATTCCTCCAGCTCCGTTTTTCGTTCTCAAGATTGCTTTGGCTATTCGGGGTCTTTTGTGTTTCCATACAAATTGTGAAATTTTTTGTTCTAGGTCTGTGAAAAATGCCATTGGTAGTTTGATAGGTATTGCATTGAATCTGTAGATTGCTTTGGGTAGTAGAGTCATTTTCACAATGTTGATTCTTCCAATCCAAGAACATGGTACATCTCTCCATCTATTTGTATCATCTTTAATTTCTTTCATCAGTGTCTTATAATTTTCTGCATACAGGTCTTTTGTCTCCTTAGGTAGGTTTATTCCTAGATATTTTATTCTTTTTGTTGCAATGGTAAATGGGAGTGTTTCCTTGATTTCACTTTCAGATTTTTCATCATTAGTATATAGGAATGCCAGAGATTTCTGTGCATTAATTTTGTATCCTGCAACTTTACCAAATTCATTGATTAGCTCTAGTAGTTTTCTGGTAGCATCTTTAGGATTCTCTATGTATAGTATCATGTCATCTGCAAACAGTGACAGCTTTACTTCTTCTTTTCCCATTTGGATTCCTTTTATTTCCTTTTCTTCTCTGATTGCTGTGGCTAAAACTTCCAAAACTATGTTGAATAAGAGTGGTGAGAGTGGGCAACCTTGTCTTGTTCCTGATCTTAGTGGAAATGGTTTCAGTTTTTCACCATTGAGGACGATGCTGGCTGTGGGTTTGTCATATATGGCCTTTATTATGTTGAGGAAAGTTCCCTCTATGCCTACTTTCTGCAGGGTTTTTATCATAAATGGGTGTTGAATTTTGTCAAAAGCTTTCTCTGCATCTATTGAGATGATCATATGGTTTTTCTCCTTCAGTTTGTTAATATGGTGTATCACATTGATTGATTTGCGTATATTGAAGAATCCTTGCATTCCTGGAATAAACCCCACTTGATCATGGTGTATGATCCTTTTAATGTGCTGTTGAATTCTGTTTGCTAGAATTTTGTTGAGGATTTTTGCATCTATGTTCATCAGTGATATTGGCCTGTAGTTTTCTTTCTTTGTGACATCCTTGCCTGGTTTTGGTATCAAGGTGATGGTGGCCTCGTAGAATGAGTTTGGGAGTGTTCCTCCCTCTGCTATATTTTGGAAGAGTTTGAGAAGGATAGGTGTTAGCTCTTCTCTAAATGCTTGATAGAATTCGCCTGTGAAGCCATCTGGTCCTGGGCTTTTGTTTGTTGGAAGATTTTTAATCACAGTTTCAATTTCAGTGCTTGTGATTGGTCTGTTCATATTTTCTATTTCTTCCTGATTCAGTCTTGGCAGGTTGTGCATTTCTAAGAATTTGTCCATTTCTTCCAGGTTGTCCATTTTATTGGCATAGAGTTGCTTATAGTAATCTCTCATGATCTGTTGTATTTCTGCAGTGTCAGTTGTTATTTCTCCTTTTTCATTTCTAATTCTATTGATTTGAGTCTTCTCCCTTTTTTTCTTGATGAGTCTGGCTAATGGTTTATCAATTTTGTTTATCTTCTCAAAGAACCAGCTTTTAGTTTTATTGATCTTTGCTATCGTTTCCTTCATTTCTTTTTCATTTATTTCTGATCTGATTTTTATGATTTCTTTCCTTCTGCTAACTTTGGGATGTTTTTGTTCTTCTTTCTCTAATTGCTTTAGGTGCAAGGTTAGGTTGTTTATTCGAGATATTTCCTGTTTCTTAAGGTGGGATTGTATTGCCATAAACTTCCCTCTTAGAACTGCTTTTGCTGCATCCCATAGGTTTTGGGTCGTCGTGTCTCCATTGTCATTTGTTTCTAGGTATTTTTTAATTTCCTCTTTGATTTCTTCAGTGATCACTTCGTTATTAAGTAGTGTATTGTTTAGCCTCCATGTGTTTGTATGTTTTACAGCTCTTTTCCTGTAATTGATGTCTAGTCTCATAGCATTGTGGTCGGAAAAGATACTTGATACAATTTCAATATTCTTAAATTTACCAAGGCTTGATTTGTGACCCAAGATATGATCTATCCTGGAGAATGTTCCATGAGCACTTGAGAAAAATGTGTATTCTGTTGTTTTTGGATGGAATGTCCTATAAATATCTATTAAGTCCATCTTGTTTAATGTATCATTTAAAGCTTGTGTTTCCTTATTTATTTTCATTTTGGATGACCTGTCCATTGGTGAAAGTGGGGTGTTAAAGTCCCCTACTATGATTGTGTTACTGTCGATTTCTCCTTTTATGGTTGTTAATATTTCTCTTATGTATTGAGGTGCTCCTATGTTTGGTGCATAAATATTTACAATTGTTATATCTTCTTCTTGGATTGATCCCTTGATCATTATGTAGTGTCCTTCTTTGTCTCTTCTAGTAGTCTTTATTTTAAAGTCTATTTTGTCTGATATGAGAATTGCTACTCCAGCTTTCTTTTGGTTTCCATTTGCATGGAATATCTTTTTCCATCCCCTTACTTTCAGTCTGTATGTGTCTCTAGGTCTGAAGTGGGTCTCTTGTAGACAGCATATATATGGGTCTTGTTTTTGTATCCATTCAGCCAGTCTGTGTCTTTTGGTGGGAGCATTTAGTCCATTTACATTTAAGGTAATTATTGATATGTATGTTCCTATTCCCATTTCCTTAATTGCTTTGGGTTCGTTATTGTAGGTATATTCCTTCTGTTGTGTTTCTTGCCTAGAGAAGTTCCTTTAGCATTTGTTGTAAAGCTGGTTTGGTGGTGCTGAACTCTCTCAGCTTTTGCTTGTCTGTAAAGGTTTTAATTTCTCCATCAAATCTGAATGAGATCCTTGCTGGGTAGAGTAATCTTGGTTGCAGGTTTTTCTCCTTCATCACTTTAAGTATGTCCTGCCACTCCCTTCTGGCTTGTAGAGTTTCTGCTGAGAGATCAGCTGTTATCCTGATGGGGATTCCCTTGTGTGTTATTTGTTGTTTTTGCCTTGCTGCTTTTAATATGATTTCTTTGTGTTTAATTTTTGACAGTTTGATTAATATGTGTCTTGGTGTATTTCTCCTTGGATTTATTCTGTATGGGACTCTCTGTGCCTCCTGGACTTGATTAACTATTTCCTTTCCCATATTAGGGAAGTTTTCAACTATAATCTCTTCAAATATTTTCTCAGTCCCTTTCTTTTTCTCTTCTTCTTCTGGAACCCCTATAATTCGAATGTTGGTGCGTTTAATGTTGTCCCAGAGGTCTCTGAGACTGTCCTCTGTTCTTTTCATTCTTTTTTCTTTATTTTGCTGTGCAGCAGTTATTTCCACTATTTTATCTTCCACCTCACTTATCCGTTCTTCTGCCTCAGTTATTCTGCTATTGATCCCATCTAGAGTATTTTTTATTTCATTTATTGTGTTTTTAATCGATGCTTGATTCATCTTTAGTTCTTCTAGGTCCTTGTTAACTGTTTCTTGCATTTTGTCTATTCTATTTCCAAGATTTTGGATCATCTTTACCATCATTATTCTGAATTCTTTTTCAGATAGACTGCCTATTACCTCTTCATTTGTTAGGTCTGGTGGGTTTTTATCTTGCTCCTTCTCCTGCTGTGTGTTTTTCTGTTTTCTCATTTTGCTTATGTTACTGTGTTTGGGGTCTCCTTTTTGCAGGCTGCAGGTTCGTAGTTCCCGTTGTTTTTGGTGTCTGTCCCCAGTGGCTAAGGTTGGTTTAGTGGGTTGTGTAGGCTTCTTGGTGGAGGGGACTACTGCCTGTGTTCTGGTGGATGAGGCTAGATCTTGTCTTTCTGGTGGGCAGGTCCACGTCTGGTGGTGTGTTTTGGGGTGTTTGCGGACTTTTTATGATTTGAGGCAGCCTCTCAGCTAATGGGTGGCGTTGTGTTCCTGTCTTGCTAGTTGTTTGGCATAGGGTGTCCAGCACTGTAGCTTGCTGGTCGTTGAGTGAAGCTGGGTGCTGGTGTTGAGATGGAGATCTCTGGAAGATTTTCGCTGTTTGATATTATGTGGAGCTGGGAGGTCTCTTGTGGACCAGTGTCCTGAAGTTCGCTCTCCCACCTCAGAGGCACAGCACTGACTCCTGGCTCCTCAATTTGGGATGATTTGTTGTCTATTCATGTATTCCACAGATGCAGGGTACATGAAGTTGATTGTGGAGCTTTAATCCGCTGCTTCTGAGGCTGCTGGGAGAGGTTTCCCTTTCTCTTCTTTGTTCTCACAGCTCCTGGGTCTCAGCTTTGGATTTGGCCCCGCCTCTGCGTGTAGGTCGCCGGAGGGCGTCTGTTCTTCGCTCAGACAGGACAGGGTTAAAGGAGCAGCCTCTTCGGGGACTCTGGCTCACTCAGGCCGGGCGGGAGGGAGGGGCACGGAGTGCGGGGCGAGCCTGCAGCGGCAGAGGTCGGCGTGACGTTGCACCAGCCCGAGGCGCGCCGTGCGTTCTCCCAGGGAAGCCGCCCCTGGATCCCGGGACCCCGGCAGTGGCAGGCTGCACAGGCTCCCGGAAGGGCGGTGTGGACAGTGACCTGCGCTCACACACAGGCTTCTTGGCGGCGGCAGCAGCAGCCCCAGCGTCCCACGCCCGTCTCTGGGCTCCGCGCTTTCAGCCGCGACTCATGCCCGTCTCTGGAGCTGCTTTATGCAGCGCTCTTAATCCCCTCTCCTCGCGCACCAGGAAACCAAGAGGGAAGAAAAAGTCTCCTGCCTCTTCGGCAGCTCCAGAGTTTTCCCGGACTCCCTCCCAGCTAGCTGTGGCACATTAGCCCCCTTCAGGCTGAGTTCTCGCCGCCAGCCCCAGTCCTCTCCCTGCGCTCTGACCGAAGCCCGAGCCTCAGCTCCAGCGCCGCCTGCCCCGGCGGGGGAGCAGACAAGCCTCTCGGGCTGGTGAGTGCCGCTCGGCACCGCTCCTCTGTGCGGGAATCTCTCTGCTTTGCCCTACCCAGGTATGTGGGGAGTTTCTTGCCTTTTGGGAGGTCTGGGGTCTTCTGCCAGCGTTCAGTAGGTGTTCTGTAGGAGTTGCTCCACGTGTAGCTGTATTTCTGGTGTATCCGATGCTGAGTCTTTTAAACCAAAAACATGATATGTCTTTCCATTTGTTTGAGTCTTTTAAAAAATAACTATCGAGTTTATCTTGAGGAATTTTAAGCTTTTTGGGTTTTTTTTGGTAAATAGAGTGATTTCTTCTACTAGATCTTCCGGATGTTGTTTGTATGTATGAAGACTATTGATTTTTCCATATTATGTTTTTCACCATACTGGAGTCTTTGTTGTTTGTAATAGTTTTTCAGCTGATTCTCTTGAGTTCTCCAGCTAAACAAATATTTTATTTATACATACTTTCAGAACAATATTAAATTATGGTGATGTTAAGTTGTATGGCTAGTAACAAGTTATTTCTGTGCACATTTTCAAATAAAGTCTCTCTGGCTAACTACTTAATTGATAAGCAATATAAACTGTTAAATATGAAGACAAAACAAAACATCCAAACTTACAGTCACCACAGAAACAAAACCAACAACCAACCAACAAAAACTGTTCTCATTTGCAATTGCCTGTGAATCAGACTTATCTCAATTTAGTGAAAACAAAACAACAAAATGAAATTTTGAGATACTGAGGTTAAGATTTGTATCACTGTCATGAATAACCTCCAATTTCAATTCTTTTGTATTCCTTAAAATTCACCATTTTCATTTATTAATCTTATAATAAAAATGTAACAAACTTGAACCAATGAAATATTCTAATAAAATATTGCTTTTATTATCTGTTGTTTATGTTGTAGAGCCACATGAGATTTCATTTGCAAACTGAGTTTAGTTGACAAGAAAAATGGAAAATACTGGAATTACTTCTCTTGCCTCTTCACTTTACTGGCATAGAGCTTATCATGGTAGACCCAGTGTCAGTAGGTCAATGACCCTACAGTCTCCGTCTTTTGTGCTGGAAATAACTGCAGAGAGGGAACCTTAGACTCCTAGGAGTGAAATTCTTAACAATCCTAATTGTTTGCTTACCTGCAATGTAGGAATTGTTAAGATAAAGCAGGGTGGAACTTGACCTACCCAGGCATACCTTTCATTTGAATATGAAGGAAATGATTCATTGACGCTCAACCAGAAAGACCTTGCCTGGAAAACACAGCTCAGTATTGTGTAATCAAGCATTTGAAAACAAAGTGTATGAGAAAATAATTTGGAAATCAATTCCCATCCCTTTCTCTTATTAGTTTAACTATTTGTTTGCGTTAATAGTAGAAACCGCTAATGTGTTTTGTCTTGCAGTTTATTAAGTGTATTCGCAGTAAACTTGTGAGGTGGTGAGGTAGGTATCATCACTCTCATTTTACAAGTGAGGAAAGTAAAGCTCACACTTGGCCCAGGGTTGCATAGGCAGAAAGTGGCAGAGCCAGGAATTACTAAATCTAGGTCTGCCTCGGAGGTGGGAGGGCATGGATTATATAACTTCATCTTCTATAAACTTCTATTATGCTCCGATGGAATGAGCATAATAGTCATTTTGCAGTGTTGCTATAAAAATGAAATGAGAAAATATAAGTAAAACATCTAGGTCAGTATTTAACATATGCCTGGTTTCGCTACATATTTATTTCATTTACTTTTTAGCTCTTTACTCTCAGTGCCATGTTTATAGTTCTATAGCTATGGCCTTAATCAGCATATTAAAATTTCCACTGCCTAATTCCCATATACGATAATAGTAAATTAGGGTATTACTATATTGAATCCTCCATATAATACTTTTCCAGGAATTAACTTACAGCAAGTTTCTTTTGGTATTTTAGTTACTAACATCTTCCCCCACTTTGAGGCAAAGGTCCAAGAGTATTTTGAAGGGATTAAGATGAACTTACAGTTTATTGAATCGGGCCATTAAACAAGAGTTAGAGTGAAGTTACAATACAAAGTGACACATCTAAAAAAGTGTCTAAAAAAGTGTCACATCTAAAGTGACACATTAAAAAAAAAGTGGGCGTAAGCAAAATCATAAAAATCCATTTATCTGCCAACACATTTGTGTAAGAGATTACACTACTGGTCAGGAATTTCCTGCTGTATGTCATTTTTTTTTTTTCATGGAACTTTTCAATAGCTTGTAATGGGCTGTCGTGCTTCCTCTCCAGGCTTGGCTCTTATCACTTCCACTCAGATATTCCTTCCTACTCAGTTTGGAATGTTTTGTGACACTTATGAGTGAGTGCATCTATTTTTTAACAATTAGAATGTTGATTTACATCACGGGAGACTCATCATTTCTGCTTCCCCACACACAGGGCTGTGGTAAGAATTTACTCTTCAAGCATACATTTATTATTTGAACCTCCAGGAAAAGGATGCCATAAAATCAAAAGCCACATGTGAATTTTATAAGAAATAATTTCCTACTAAAATAATAGGCAAAGGTAGCGATTAAGAAAATTTTCTGGGCAAGTGAGGAAACACATTGGAGTGTTTCTAATTATGTAGAAAAGACCAAGTAAAAGGGACAGCACTGTGGAGAGAATATTTGATGTGAAGCAGAAAACCAGAGCTTGAGACCGGACTCTGCCACCTACGATATGAGCATGTGCAAGACACTTAGGGCTGCCCAGTCTCATTTCCTTCAGTTGTAGAAATGTGTACTGTATCATTGCTCTTAATCCCTGATTTATTTTATTAGGACAAATGAAACTCCTCAGAAAATCTTAGTTTACAAATGTGGTGTAAAACTACTCAGGCAGCCTTATTTCAATGTGGTTGGATATACAAATTAAATCTGTAGCTATTTCAATGTTTGTACAAGTAATTGGCAAATAGAAAGTAATATAAAAGAAATAAGTAAATGTAATGTTTTCTAACTTTCAATGGAGAAACATGGTTTTATGTTTTATCTTAAAAAAATAGATTCACCAGTAGCTGACTCAGTGAATTACTTAGGCTCCTAAACCTCAACCAACTTCAATCTTCTTTTCTTTTTATCAATTCTGCATCAACAATCTGCCAGCAAAGAGAAAAAAATTAATATTTTCTCAATATGACTTTTACATCAGTGGTATCCAACTGATGTCAATTGTATCAAATCAGATATTTGGATCATATCAGATAAACTGATACCTAAGTTAAAATTTCAGGTATATTATACAGGCATAAATTAAAAAATTTTTTTAATGACTTTTCTTCTTGACTATAAAAATGGGATTAATTTCAGCAGTTAAAACGTTGGTAAATACAGGGACTGTATTGGAAAACTTCACTGTGCTAATAGATAAAAGGAGAAAATGAACTAAAGACATATATGTTTGGAAAAGAGATGGCAAAATTTTCGATGGCAAAATTTTCACTATCTGTGGGTTACATGATTGTCTACTTGGTAAAACTAGAAAATCAGTTGCAATAATCTCAGAAACAGTAAGAGAATTTAGTAAGAAGACAGGTTAAAATTAAGTACACAAAACTCAATAGCTTTTTTGTATACCAAACATTACCAGTTTAAAAATATAAGGGAAAAAAGAATTCCATTCTCACTAGAACATAAAGTCCATGAGGGCAGAGAACAATTTTTGTTCACTGCTGCATTCCCAGCTCCTAGAACACTGCCTGGCACATGGGAGACAACAAGAAACATTTATTGAGTAAGTGAATGAATAATAACAAAAACATCACAGAATGACTAGGAACAATATTAATATGAAATTCTTAAGTCCTTTACAAAGAAAATCATTAAACTGCACTGAGGGACATAAAAGAAGACTTGAAAAAATAAAGAAATAACTGGATCTTACTTGGAAGTATTCAAGGCTGTACAGTTGTCAATTCTTCCTAAAATAATCTATTTATTCAACATTAGGCCAATCAACCTGGTCAACTTAATACTATATTTCATGGAAGAATGGTTGTATAAAAAGAACTAGTGAATTCTCAAAAAAGGGGTAATGGTTGTATGTAGTATGTTTCAACTGGATAGTCTTTCATTCAACAAATTTTTTGAGAATCAATTCTGTGCTTGGCAGTGTTCCAGGCACTGGGGATACAAAAGTGAATACAAGAGAATAAAATCCTTGTTCTCGTGAAACATCATTGCATGGAACTTAGTTTAGAGATACAGGCAATATGCAAATGACTAAGTAAAATACATAGGATGTCAGATGGTGACGTGTGTGCTAAGGAAAAGAATAAAGCAGAGACTCCATAGTGGTGGAGCGCAGGGCAGGGGTGAGGGTAGAAGGAAGCTGCAGTTGTAAATAGGATGCTTGGGAAGGATCTCACAGAAAAGGTGGTATTTGAGTAATGACCTGCAGGAGGTGAGTCATGAGGTTATCTGAGATATTAAAAGCTACAGTAATTAAAACAGTGTGGTCTTAGCTTTAAAGAGCCACGGAAAAAAAATGGAACAAAGTACTGAGTTCAGGAATTGGCCCAAATATGTATGAAGATTTAGCATGTGATAAAGTGGCCAAAAAGGATCAACTGTTTATAAACGGTGCTAGAATAACTTGCAAGCCATTTGGAAAAAAATAAGTTGACGTTTTACCTTATACAGACAAAAATTACAAATGGATAAAAGACTTCAGTGTTGAAAAACATACATTAAACTGCTAGAAGAATATTTAAGTAAAATTTTTTTTAATGCTCTTTGACTAGGGAAAGCCTGCTAAAACATGATCACAAGGTCAGAAAACAAAATAGAAGGACCACAGAGTTCACCATATAAAAGTTTAGTGTGGCAAAAACAAAACAGAATAAACCAAAAAATTCAAAATCCCCACCCACAAAAGTTACATTTTTTTTGAAAAAGAACACACATCACAGAAACACTGAATTTCTTTATTTTGTTTTGTTCACCCTTCCTGAAATTAGTATATACATTTAATGTGATAATGTTTCTTTCCCCTTGCTCTTAGGAGCACTTAAATTGATAGTACATATTCTAATAAACTGCCTATTAGAAAGCAGAAATGAAGTATATAAAGAGTTTTAGAAAGCAAAAATATTTTTTTGCATACTCCAACAGCAAAAGTAAAAAGAAAATGAACACAATTCACAAAGAAAGAGTTAGAAATATCCAATAAAAGTGAAAAGATGTTTAACTTCTTGAGTAATCGAAGAATCAAAGAAAGATAAGCTGAAACACATTGAGATGCAATTTATAAGCTGTTGGGTTGGTAAGGTTGAGGAGGATTAATTATGAGAGAAAAAGGGGAAACAGCATTCTCATTTACTCCTAATGGGAGAGTAAATTTGTATAGTCTTCCTTCAGAACTAAATATGTTCATGCCTTATAAATTTTCTTAGATTTTTTTGCCCAGATATAATTAAACAAGTGATCAAAGACATATGTATGCAATGTTTGTCTCAGCATCATTTGCAATAGTAAAAAATTGGAAATGCCCTTGATGTCTATTAATAGATGAATGGTTAAATAAGCTACAGTATATACAGAGTATGGAATACTATGCAATTATTATTTATTTATATGGAAAGACGTCTATAATAAATTTTTGATTAAAAAGCAGATTACAACAGTTATTTTAGAAGACAGTTTGGCAGTTTCTTACAAAGCTAAACGCGGGCTTATCATATGACCCGGCAATCACACATCTAGGTATCTATCCAAAGGATTTGAAAACTTACGTCTGCACAAAAACCTACACGTGCCTATCTATAGCAGTATTATTCATAGTTGCCAAAAAAATGGAAGCAGCCAAGATGTCTTTCAGTAGATGAATAGATACGTTAACTGCAGTATATCCAGACAATGGAATATTATTCAGCAATTTAAATAAAAAGAGCTATCACATCTTCAAAAAGACAGAAGAGACACAGAGGAAACTTTAATGCATATTGCTAAATGAAAGAAACTAATCTGAAAAGCTACATGCTGTATGATTTCATTTATATGACATTCTGAAAAAGGCAAAACCGTGGAGACAGAAAAGATCAGTGGTTGCTGCGGGCTGTGGGAAAAGTGAGGGAGAGATGAATTGGTGGAGCACAGGGGACTCTTAGGACAGTGAAACTATTCTGTATGATACTCTAATGGTGGATTCATGACACTATGCATTTGGTAAAACCATAGAAGTGTGAATCCTAATGTAAACTTTAGTTAATAATAATATATCAATATTGTTTCATCAGTTGTAACAAATATACCATACCAATGCAAGATGTTAATTGCAGGCAGAATGGGTGTGTGTGGGGAGGAATGAGTGTATATGAACTCTCTGTGCTTTCCGTGCATTGTTTCTGTAAACCTAAAATTGCTCTAATAAAGTCTGTTAGTTTAAAAGAAAACAGACTATGAAGAACATGTATGTTTGATTCTCTTTTTGTAGTGTGTGTGTGTGTGTGTGTGTGTGTAGGGGAACATGTAGAAATAAACTCAGAAGGACTGCATCAAAATGTTAACAGTGGTGTCTGCCATTGGGAGGTTTTCTAGTGATTTTTGCTTTTTAATTGGTGTCTTTCTGTACTACCTAAATATTTTACAGTTGTTTTTTTTTTCTGTGATACGCGGGCCTCTCACTGTTGTGACCTCTCCCGTTGCGGAGCACAGGCTCTGGACGCGCAGGCTCAGCAGCCATGGCTCACGGGCCCAGCCGCTCCACGGCATGTGAGATCTTCCCGGACCGGGGCACGAACCCGTGTCCCCTGCATCGGCAGGCGGACTCTCAACCACTGTGCCACCAGGGAAGCCCTACAGTTGTTTATATAATCAGGAATAAAAAAAGTATTTTTGTTTTGAAGAAAAATAAGATAACAGCAACAAACTAGAAAAGGAAAACTGACAACAGAAAGAAAGGAAAATTAAATAAAAGTAAGATAAAAAATAATCCATAATCCCACCACCTAGAGATAACCACTATTAGTGTTTGGTATATATCCTTTCAGGCCAGCTATAATAAAATATGTACTATGTGAATATATACATATTACATGTAATTTTACAACACAGTTATACTTTTCATATAATTTTGTTCCTTTTGTATTAAGCTTACTTTATTAGTGTTAACATTTACCATGTTCTTAAAACTCTTTTGAAAGCATCACTTTAGAACATGTTGCATAGTATTCCATCCTAGGATACACTATCACTTACTGAATACTTAGAGTTTTTTTCCCCCAATATTTTGATGTCATAAATAACATTGTGGATGAACATCATTATATAAAGAGTTTGTATTATGTCCTTATTATTTCAGGACCAAAAATATTTCTAAGGTGATTCATAGGGATCAGTTCAAATAAATGGCAAACAAGGTAACAAAGTCTTTAAGATGGGAAGGGATATGAAGAAACCATTTCATCCCATCCCTGTTTGCATGGAAGCATTGCAACCAACCAGTTTAGGGCCACATTTTCCTTCTAACCTTAAATTTTTCCAAATATACATGATGCCTTTATGAAAAGAATCCAAAAATGGAAATCTGAACTTATATACATTAGAAGTGGATATTTGCTTTACAAAAATATGTGATCACAGTTCAGTCAAGATACCAAATTATTTTAAAATGGTGGTATTTAATTTGGGGGGTGGGGCATGAAAGAAAACAGGAACAAAAGGTCCTTTGGAGAAACTCATGAAAACTATAGCCCCTCCACCCAAAAAAAAAGTCCATGTGCAGATATACTTATAGTTTTGCATACCCTGTTGGCAGTGACGATGGTCCATCAGTGTTTCTCAGGTTAAGACCCTATACTGTAGCATTTGAACATGACTCAGGACTTCGGTTCACTCAAGCATTTCAAACAAAATTACTTGTATTTTAGAGAATATTTTACAAAATTCTTTCCTATTTGAAGTTTCATTCAAGCACCCAACCTTCTGAAATAAATAAGGGACATAATGTTTATTCTAATTTTAATAGCTGAGAAGATTAAGGGCTCAGCTCGAGGTTAAGTGATTTGTTCAAGGCCTCCCTCTCACAGAGGGTTTGCTCCAGGGCTCAAGTCTGTTCTTTTGACTTTGATTCTGTTTTTCCTCTGTTCTGATGGGCCACTCTACTGTACAGGCTTGGGGCTCTCTAGAGTTTAGTAGAATAGTATTTAACAGGACCTTTGTAGTCTCTGATTTGGTGTCACTCTAGCACAGTATTTTTATCTAAACGGAATAGGTACTCAATCATGGTTTGTTGATAATATTTAAATCTCATTTAGCACCAAATTCTGGTGTGTTACATACTGTCATACTTACCTACCCAACTCTACGCAGAGTCAAGATTTTGGTAATTATCTGGTTATTCTGTCGAGGCAGGTACCTAGTAATTGATGTTTTAAAGCATCAGTTTTTCTCCCTGAATTACTGGACAGTGAAATCATGGAAAATCAAACAGTAGCAAACATAAGACGTACATATTTGGAGATAGTTAGATTTTTAAATAGTTTTACTATTGAGATTTTTTTTCTTGTCAGATATTATTTATGAAGAGTGTTAAGGGCAACCAGAGAGGAAAAATGCCACAGAGAACAATTCCCTTGGGTTGAGTCTAGGAGGTTCATGTTGTATATTAGCTACCTCTTATCAGCAACACCGTTTCTTCTTTTAGTAAAACAAAGCAAGATTTCTTTTGACCTATTTGAGTTATTTATTGGTATCAGAGAGGTCGTCCCTTATGTATGTGTTTATTCATATCTTTTCAGAGTACACGGTACAAAGTTCAAAGTACAAACTTCTTTTGGTACTGAAGGAATTGTCTACAGAAACCTACAGCTTGAGGGTATTCCCTTTAAAGATAATTTTATTGACCATTGTGGATTGGGAGATTAACTGAGTCTGTGCCTAGAGACCAATTTAGAGAAGGGGACGAAAGGGATGGAATATAGTGTGAATGGGGTAGAAGTGGAGGAGGGCATGTGGGCTGTTTGGAAATTGGGGCACGAGAGCATCTCGAAGGGTGTGAACACTGCTCCTGAGGTTTCCTGTGCTTTTCCTGCTCTGTGCTAAGTGCTCTGCATACATCTTCTCATTATTCTCCTTAACAAGACTGTGAGGGGGCAGATATTATTATCTGTATTTAAAAATGAGGAAACTGGGGCTTCCCTGGTGGCGCAGTGGTTGCGAGTCTGCCTGCCGATGCAGGGGACACGGGTTCGTGCCCCGGTCCGGGAAGATCCCACATGCCGTGGAGCAGCTGGGCCCGTGAGCCATGGCCGCTGCGCCTGCGCGTCTGGAGCCTGTGCTCCGCAACAGGAGAGGCCACAACAGTGAGAGGCCCGCGTGCCGCAAAAATAAATAAATAAATAAATAAATAAATAAATAAATAAATAAAAATGAGGAAACTGGCTCAGAGAGATTTAAGTAAATAACCCAAGTTGTCGCAGCTGGTAAACAAGAGAATCGGGATTCCAACTCAGGGATGTTTGGACTCCAAGCCTATGTGTGGTACCATGATGCATATGCCCATCAAGGAACCTGACATTACAGTAATTTTCCCCAATTTGGCTTTGGTGAACTGCCCAGAATTTTTTTTAACACAAGTGGCACATGCTTCAGTTTATTTTTATTCAAAGATAAGAGTCTGTAGAGAGATGTAGGTGCTTTTGTGGCTTGTTGAAGTTTATTCTGTATTTAGCCCTTGTGTGCATCAGGACGACCTTATGAGTTGAAAATAGACTCCTTAATTCCTGCGTAGGGTTGGGAAAATGTACTCTGTAAATTTCTAATTTCTCTTTTTCTTGGAGTGGGGTAATTTGCATTTATCTCTATTCGTATGTTTTTGGCAGTAACCAAAGACTTCAAGTATTAGACATCAGTGAGTTACTGCATATGATTTTCTGTATTGTATGGGAGAAAAAAAGTGGTCTGGGGGACAGATGAGGGGAACAGGACAGAAATGGACTTGTCCTCTCTGAACTTACCTCCTAGTGGGAAGAGGCAGAAAATAAATAGTTAAGTAAATAAATAAACACAATAACAGGCCAAGAAAACCATTACGTAAGAGTCCTTGGGAGGACTCTCTAATGAATGGATAAGAATGATGATTAACTTATATCTGTTTCAAGGAAGAGAAGTAATGTTTATTGAGTACCTCAGTTTCAGCTAGCTTATCTGTATTATTTCATTTAAATCTTGTAATAACCTTGTGAGTAGGTCCTTGTGAGTAGGTCCATAGATGAGAAAATTTGAAGGTCACAGCAATCAACTAACTCCCATTATCCAACTGGCATATTGAAGAGTGGACTTTTAATTCTAACCTCCTATTTCTTTCTCATTCCTAACAATCTCTCTCTCTCTTTTTTTATAAATTTATTTATTTTATTTATTTATTTTTGGCTGCATTGGGTCTTAGTTGCTGCGCATGGGCTTTCTCTAGTTGCGGTGAGCGGGGGCTACTCTTCGTTGTGGTGCGCAGGCTTCTCACTGCGGTGGCTACTCTTGTTGCGGAGCATAGGGTCTATGCGCACGGGCTTCGTTGCACCGTGGCATGTTGGATCTTCCCGGACCAGGGCCCGAACCTGGGTCTCCTGCATTGGCAGGTGGATTCTTAACCACTGCGCCACCAGGGAAGCCCCTAACAATCTCTTTTTAAATAGGAAAACCATGTATCTTTCTGTCTACCCTCAGCTCTACACATCCTCTGTTATGCTATTTTTTAGGTGATAAATTATTTTAGAATAAAGTTACATTTCCGCTTTCCCTTCCCCGTAAGGGCAGTACTCTTTAGTAAGCAAAACACTGAACTTAAGTTCTGGAGAATTACCTTCAAACCACAGTTCTGCTACCTGAGAGCTGTGTGATTTCTGGCAAGTCACTTAACCTCACTGAGCCTCTGTTTTCAGGTTTGACGATTTCAAAATTTGAATGAGTGGGGTGTGGCTTAATGAATATTACTACACTTTGCACGCTGATATTGCACACTGATATGGATTCTCTCCCTGGTGATGTGCACAAGGGTTTGTATAACTCAGGTCACTCCTCAGGATGGTGGCTCAGAGCCCTTGGAGAACTAAAGACCTGAATTCCTGGGTCTGTGGAAGGATCTCCCTTTCCTCTGATTCTCACTCTCAGTAATTTTTCAGGCTGGGGAAAAGTTTGCCTGTGGTTCACTCTGCCCTTGAGGGTAAAGGGGGCTCAGAGTGACTTCAGAGGTTCCTCAGTGAAGGTGGAAGCACCAGGAATGATCATTTTCTTTTTCTTCATCTGCCCGGCTAAGTGTAGCTGTAATAGATTACAGTTCAGGAGGGCAACTACTTTGGAAGAAGCCTGGAAAGTGATTCAATTTCAAGTCACAAGATCAATTATATAAGGTTCTAGAACGACAGATACTGAGTATTACAGCAGATCCGTGGCACAGGTTCAGAAGGTGATTCAGGATGTCTCTTTCTTTGGACATTAAAGCTCATTACCTGAAAATTACTCAGCCTTGGCCCTTAGGGAAATCTTAAGTGCCCAGCCCAAATGGCATAATCCTATTCGAAATACCAAGATCTCATGATAATGAGCAACGTAGAAAGAGAAAGGGCACTTGTCTGGGTTAAAGCTCATCAATTTGATAATTTCTAACCAAGAGCACACATCTCTAGATAACTATATGTCTGTTATATCGGGAATCTGTGGACTTTTAATTGTGTGCTGAGAGCAAATCATCTCAAGAAAACTAGGCAGCACGTAGAAAAGGGGGAATAAATTCTCACTTCGTAATGTTCTTGCCTATAAATACTCTCAGACAGAATGGACTCCATTTGATGACAATTTCTATTCTTGCCTGAATATTGGAAATATTAAATCCTACCTCCCAGGGCTGTGATGCAGGTAGCATGAGATCAAGTAAAGACCTCACATGCTGTCTGGCACACAGTGGGTGTGGAGTGGATGTCACACCTCCCCTCACGCCCCGTTCACCCCACATTTATCTGACGTCTGTTAGGTGCCAGGCTCTGTGCCTTACGAACCATACGGGAGATATGTCAGCTTGTCCTCAACAAGCACGTGGTCTAGGAAGGAAGATGAAATGCATAAGTAGACAACTCCTCACAGGGTCTGAGGGAGCCCAAGAGATAGCACCCCTTTTCCTGGCTGAGTTGGGAACTGGGAGATTGGGAGAATGACCCAGGTGGGTTCTGGAGAATGTGGCCTGGATCTGTTAGCACAGGGCACCCACTGGCCCTTCAGTCGGGCTCTGGGTGGACATCCCCATGTGCAGGCACTGGCAACCTAAAGAACCACAGCCTGCTGTGGGAAGCAGGATGTGCAGGAGGCTGGTCCGCAGAGTGGGCAGAGGGTCTGTGGGAGGTGGGCTCAGAGAGGGGGTGGTATTCCCACCCCATGGAACCATGAGACAGGGGAAAGGTATCAGGAAAAATCCCCAATCAAGTGTATTCTCAATTTAAATTGAAGAACTGACATTAACACTAATACCTCATTACTGGCTGATTTATTTTCTTCCCCATTCCTGGCTCTGTGTCAGAATCACCTACAGAGATTTAAAAAGTTACAAATACCCGGCTCTACCTGTGGGGATTCTAAATGGGAGGATTGGGGATGGGGCCCAGATAACTGCATAAAAAAAATGACCTGGCCTTCCATAGGTCACTCTGACGCATCCAGGGTTTTGACACACAGCATTGAGCAATGGTGGGCATGTTTAATCTTAAAAACAAAACAAAACAAAACAAAACAAATGATTAGAGAAAGACCAACACTAATTGCATTGTGCTTCTATGAGAATAACACCTTCAGATTTATTTGATTGTTTGACAGAACAGGTAAAAGAAGCTCAAGGGAGTCAGCAGATAAAAAGGTTAAGTACTCCTTCTTCTGTATAGTTTTGTGTAGAAATGAACCCACAGATTTATTCTTGCTTATCTTTGTTCTGTACTTTGTATGATTGAAGCCCTCATTTCAAAAGGTGGTCTTCCCAAGAAAGATAAATGGGAATATAACAGAATCTGTTGCAGCTTTACCTAACTTTTAGGGCCTATTATGTGCTACTACTGTGCTAGGTAATTGCATGTATGGTTCCTCAAGTGAGAAAGTCAGGCTATAAATGTCGTAGGATTAATGAAGACATTGTGAACTGGTGGGACTGTTCAGGCACCACGACTTCATGAAAGTTTATCTGCATGTGATGCTCCGTATCACATGGTGATGCTGGGCACGTATACATCACTGAATACATGGAAAATTGGTTCAACTTTTTTTTGTGTGTGTGTTACGTGGGCCTCTCACTGTTGTGGCCTCCCCCGTTGTGGAGCACAGGCTCTGGACGCGCAGGCTCAGCAGCCATGGCTCACGGGCCCAGCCGCTCCGCGGCATGTGGGATCTTCCCAGACCGGGGCACGAACCTGTGTCCCCTGCATCAGCAGGCGGACTCTCAACCACTGCGCCACTAGGGAAGCCCTGATTCAACTTTTTAAACATACATTTGGTTATGTATCTTAAGAACTAGAACTATGTAACTGTTCTTACCATTTCACTCATTAATCCAATTTCTGGGAAGTATCTTAAGGAAATTTTTGTTTTTTTAACTAATATGCTATAGGTGAGAAGAGAATAATTACTCTATTTTTAAATTACAGCAACAGTTGGAAATTGCAGAAATATTAATCATTAAGGAAATGATAAATAAATCATTACATAATGACTAATGACTTAATTAAATGTTATATCGACCCTTAAAACTGATCACTATAAAGTCTATGTAGCAACGGGTAAAATGCTTATGACGAAATGTCAAATGAAAAAATCTGTGCCAGGATATCATATAAAAGTTATTCACTAGCACTGCCAGGGAATGTGAAGGTGGCAAGTGGTTTGTGTGTTGAACCAGCAGAATTTGGAGTGGTTTTTCCTTTGTAGATGTGGTAGACAGATCTTGTTCGGGTTACCCAGCAACCCTTCCCACCCTATATGGAACCAAGAGGGAAAAGGTAATTCCCACCTCTGGCTAATGAACTGGGATGATGTATGCCTGGAGTTGTTGGCGGTTTTGCCCTTTTTTTCCTCTGCCAGATGGAGAACACTTGCCTGCAGTAAGAGATGATCAAAAGCTAGACAGATTGGGAGTCAAAGAGATGGACGTGTGGATGCATAGATAAAGGAATAAATAGATTGATAGACCCACCTGATGAGTTTGTCATTTATGTGAGCCCACAAAATTCCTTTATAAATCTTATACCAGTTATCCTTCTGTCAGTCTCTTGTAACGGAAAGAATTCTGACAATAGAATTGATTTGGTTTTAAAAAGTTCTTATTCTGTGTTAGAATTTGTCAAGATTGTTGTTTGTTTGTTTTTAAATAAACCTTTTAACTTTCTGAAGTCACTGGAACATTTTGTACTTGTGTGTAAATACTGCATTTGTGAATCATTTCCCACTACATTACTGACAGACTTTTGTGCCCTATTGAACTGTCATTTCCTCCTGTGTCTCTTTCTCAGCTTTTCCTGCAACATTAGCCACATTAACTGTTTCCCCACATCCTGCTTCTGACAATAGCTACCCTGAGAATGCTTTCCAAAGGGTGGTCTGAACTACAATGTGAATTGAAATCTGTACAAGGCAGGAATGTATGGGGAATTTTGAAATAAATCAACAAACATTAAATGAGCACCTACTTTATGCCAGGCACTGGGGTTACAACAATGAAAGTAAAAGTAGACACAGCCCTGCCCTGAAAGTGCTTCTCTCTGTGGGTGTATACATCTATTCACAGGGGTAGGTGCAGGGGAGGTCCACTCTGGGAATTTATTTAGCACTTATTACTCATTTGTTGAATATCTCTGCACAAAGGCAACAGGATAATAACCAACGCTTATTGAACTTTTACTCTGTGCCATACCTATATGCACAAATTATTATTTTCTCCATTTACTAGATGAGGAAACTGAGGTGCAGTGAGGATACTTAATGTGCCCAAGCAGCAGAAGTGGATTTAACCCGCGGCAGTCTGGCAGACAACGCTGGCTTACTCAATATTATAAGAAATCTGCTCAAAAATTCTGGATCTGGTCCTTAAATCAATTTTTCAATTTTTTTGAAACAAATTATTTTAAAATTTTATTAAATTAAATTTTGGTAGTGAAGTTTCCAGATATCTAGCCAGGCTGAGATGAAAGAAGAGTCTCTTCTCACCTTTTTAGACTTTGAGCGATGAGAAAAATGATCTGAAAAAATGAGTTCATCTGTATGTTCATCTACTGAGTAAATTTTGTAGGAAGCCCTCAGTTTGGGAAGGGTAGATGAAAATCAAACAAATCCCTAAAATATACTACAGTGTGGTAAGTCCTGTAATAAAGGAATTACAAAAGTACTGTGAGGGCACTGGGAGGTGGAGGGAGAGGAAGGGGACTAGGAAATGCATGGAACAGTTGACAAGTAAGCTGAGCATTGAAATATGAGTAGGATTTCTTTAGTGGACATGGCAGCCGGGTGGGGGTGGTGCTAGAAGAAAGGCTCCTGGGGGAGGATCCCTTCTAAGCTCACTCAAGAGGGTCTTGAGAATTGCAAGTGGCCCTAAGTGCAGAACTAGAAAGATAGGTGGAAGCTGTGCAATCTAAGGGAAAGCACTTGGACTTATCTTTGAGGTCAGGTGTATATAAACTGTTTCAACTGCATACACTTATGAGTAAAAGTAACTTGAGCATGTACTCTTCAAATAGGTAGTTCTTTAATAATTTATATGGACACTTAGTTACTTATATACGTGAACTCTCATACTAGTTTGTTATATATCTTACAAAATACACAGAGGTAAGATTATAGAGACAATATTTTAAACTTTTGCTCCCACAAAAATATTATTAAATATTAGCATGAGCAATGGGCTTGAAAATGTTATATATTTCTGAAAACTTTGGTTAAATACTTTGTGTTAGGGTAATTTAAAGGACTGGCTCTAAGTTCAGTTTAATTTTTAGTTTTAATCAAAACAAGATACTTCACAAAGAGGCAGAGTTTCAACTGAAGAAGTGTTTTTTTGGCATGATTAACCAAATCGTGACACTATTTTTTTCAATCTCAAGCTCTATGCTCAGGTTGTTCTTGAAATTTAATTAATAACTTTTCATGGGCTTCCTTGGTGGCACAGTGGTTAAGAATCCGCCTGCCAATGCAGGGGTCATGGGTTTGAGCTCTGGTCCGGGAAGATCCCACATGCCGCGGAGCAACTAAGCCCGTGTGCCACAAATACTCAGCCTGCGCTCTAGGGTCCGTGAGCCGCAACTACTGAGCCCGTGTGCCACAACTACTGAAGCCCGCGTGCCTAGAGCCCATGCTCCGCAACAAGAGAAGCCACCGCAATGAGAAGCCCGTGCACCGCAACGTAGAGTAGCCCCCGTTCACTACAACTAGAGAAAGCCCGTGCTCAGCAATGAAGACCCAACACAGCCAAAAATAAATAAATAAAATAAATAAATTGTAAAAAAAACAAAAAAACTTTTCATCTTCCCTGATGTCAATCAGTCATTCTTGCAAACTCTTTGGAATGTGTTGCATTTTTGTATTTTTAGCAGTTGGTTCAAACACATTGATAAACTTTATCTGGGATATTTTAAAATAGACTAGGCAATTCGGTTTCTAATTTTTTTTTTTTTAATGTGCAGATGGGAGAGTTTTTTGTTTTCTTTTAAAGGAAACACATTCACATGATTTTAGCCATCAGCTCATTAATGATGGGGAAACTTTCCCCAATTGCATGCGTTATCTATTGCTGTGTAACAAAGTATCCCTAAAATTAGTGGCTTAAAACAGCAGACATCTATTATCTCATGGTTTCTGTGGTCAGGAATCTGGGAGTGGCTTTGCTGTGTTCTTTTGTCTCAGGGCTGCAGCTGAGGTGCCCGGCCAGTCCTCCAGTCAGCTCAAGGCTAGGTTGGGGGTGAATCTGCTTCCAGGTTTACTCACATGCCTGTTGGCAGGCCTCGCTCGGGTTCTCACTGGCTATTGCAGAGACAGTACTTCCTTGCCGGTGAGCTTCTCCATAAAGAGAGCATAAGACAGAATTCATAGTTTTTTGTAACAATCTCAGAGGTAACCTTGCTATATTCTCTTTGTTAGAAATGAGTCCCGAGGTCCAGCCCACACTCAAGGGGAGAGGGATGACCCAAGAGCAAGAATACCAGGAGGAAAGGATGGGAAGGGGCGAGAGGGGAATCTCAGAGGCTGCCTACCACACCCATTTTCAAAACAGCAAATTAATTTAGAAACGCAGTTAATTTCTCATTCACCGTTAAAATGTCATCTTTACCTTAAAGAGACCTGTTAAGCATATTTATTTTTCTGAAAATATCTGCATAATCCTGGCAGCCACTAGTCCTCACAGGAAAGGTCAGACAACTTGGGAGCCTTGTCATTTGCAAAAGAAAAATATGCAAGTCATCTTGTAGTTGGATAGCTCTTTTTAAGTATTTGGATACAAAATAACTAGCAGAGTGGTATGGGTGTAAAATTTTTCATCTTACTTAGAAGAATTGCAAAGAATCTACTTTATGAAGGACTCAATTTTATAACCTAACCATTAATGGCATCTGATAGCCTGTAGAATGCAAATCATGACCATACACAGAAGGTGAAGAAATGAATGAGGATGCAGTATTGCCCCTTGTTTGTGGAATTCCTTTCTTCTTTAGAGAACCTTAGATGTGTTAGGTGAAAGACAGACAGGGCAAGGGCACCAGTGTCATTTCATACATTCGATATTAGTATACATTTAAATTACTTCTTAATTATATTCTTTTTACTTTTGTTAAAGATGAAGAATATATAAATACAAAATTGCTAATATTGCTTTTTCTGTACCACCATGGATCATCTAATGTACCCCTGGGGTGCATGCACACCACTTTGGAGACCTCTGCTCTAGACCAAGGATGCTTAACTCAAGATTTATTATTTACCCTGAGTGATTCGCTTTCAAGGAGTGAAAAAAAGTGACCAAAGCTCTAATCAAAAGTCCCCAAACTATTAAGAACCTCTGCTCTAGGTCATGGGTAGCCACCGAAAAATTTTAAGGAGGACACAAAGAGATTTAAAATTTAGGATGCTACTTGGGTAGCAGAGTGGAGGGTGGCTTGGAGAAGGTGAGCCTGGAGCACTGGAGGGCAGTAGCTGCCAGTCCCTCTGAGAGGCAAAAAGCAAGGCGGGAATAAACCAAAGCAATGCAAGTGCAGTAGAAAGGGGAGGCCTGTGGGTCCTGAAAATCTGCATGTTTCCTAACGAAAGGGGTCATTAAGCCACTATTGAGCATGTGTTCATAAAGGCAGGTTAGAAAGAAATTATGCTTCAAAAGGGAATTCTGAAATCAGAATTCAGATCTAAAGACCTTTCTTTTTTTTGGTCCTCTCCTTTATATTTGACTTAATTATTACTATTATTATGTTTCCTACAAAGGAAGCATAGAGATGCAAGCTGGGACAGAGGGAGAGATTCAGAAAGATGATTTATCAATATTTTTTAAAAATCTAGTGAAAAAAGTAATAGAAGAAGGGTATTTGGAAAGAGGGGCTATAGAATGATATTGGAGTTCCAAATAAATTTGCAGCCGGGTAAACATTTTCTGTATTGGAAAACATAATTGGTGTGAATTCGGCAGCTGTGCCTTCTTTAAGAAGGGCGCCGTGTTTTTAAGTCCCGCCCCCGCTTTCTTCTAGATTTTTAATTTCTTTCTGTTGTGATCAGCATTACTTTGATGTCGTCTAGGCTGTGCTGTATCTCCTGGCCAGTCTCCTGTCTCGCATGATACAGGCACATTTTCACTGCTTCATGCTTCACCCAGCCTCTTCACCTACACCTTCTTAACGACTGTGGCATTGCTGGGATTGTCCAGCTGAGCTAGAAATGTCATTTTCAGAGCGTTGTGGTCACAGTGAATTCCCAAGGTTGTTTTCTTGGAGGTTCAGAGAAGAAAATGAGGGGTGCAGGAGCAGTGGGCGTCACCCTGGAAGTCACTGCAGGGCCCAGGAGAGGCAGCTCTGTTTCAGCGAGGGCACTCTGCCAGTCCCCAGGTGGCCTCCTGGTTTCTGAGGTCCAGACTTGCTCACCGTTCCAGAAACAACAACTTGAACACGCTGGCCTTTCCCCGCTGCTGCCTCCGTGGAGGCTGATGTTATTCCTGCGCGCGGGCCAGGCTCTCTCCCGGGGCCCAAGGATGAGGAACCAGCGGGGCCAGCGGGGTCCTGGGAGGCCAGGCGGGTGTTGAGGTTGGCGGCATCTCTCCGCCCACAGGCGCCTCCCCGCTGCCAGCCGAACGGTGTGGGGGAGGGGAAGGTGGCGGGGATGGGGGGGAGATGATGTACGAGATCCATCTTTCTGAGTGGCAGGTGTCTGCAGGGCATTACGGATTGTTTCCTATGAGATTGTCTTGACTAGTAACATTGATTCTGGCTGCCAGTGGCAATGAAGCCAGAGCTCAGACTGCAGTTATTTTCAACCTCTGGTGTCAGACCTGGACAGCAGAGCTCCTGGCACGTGGATGGGATGGAGGCGTTGGGGCGCCTGGAGAAATCTGACCTCCTTTACTCAGGGGGTGGGGTGGGGGAAGGGCTCTTAGTTGCCTTCAGAGTCTGGTTCCGATCTTGTGTGGTGACCGTTGGAGCTTATTTACTGGGCATTTAATTTGCTATTTGAAAAACGATTTACAGGTCTACAAAGATAGTTGTTTTCATTTGGGGGTTTGTTTTGTTTTTTAATTTAAAGTATAGGTTTAAGAGATTTCTTCGTGTGATTTGTCTGATTCATGGGTAGGATTCCCCCAGCACCTCCGTGTGGAATTAGGGAGAGCGGGACTGTCGTCTCCTTTCAGTGAGCTTATTAATTATGTAACTTGGGAACACTGTCTCTCTTCGCGAAGCCCGAAGATGCTCATCTGGAAGATGAGTTTTCTCATCTGTAAGGACATCCTCTTTATTACAGGGTGGGACTCCTTAATCAAGGATTGGAGATGCTGAGGAAGGCACTAGAATAGTGCTTGTCACCTCGAATGTGCGCATTAAAGGAGATATTATTTTACTATATAAATTGTCGCCCACGTGGCCCACGGGGCCTTCGTGGAGGATCAAATCAAGGTTTCCTGAAAGGGATATGCGTATGAGTCTTATGACCTGAGTCAAGAGCACGACCAGCTTAGTGAACGAGTATTTATAAAAGTCTCCACTGACAACACGGTGCGGCTGGATTAGACATCAGTGTTCAAAGAGCAAAACTGTAAACCTTCTAGTCATTAAAAACTTGCAATCATATGTGGCAAGATATGTTAACAAAATTATTTCTAGAAATTTATTATTTTTTTAAATTATAGGTAGTTCTGTAGTTAAAAAAATTCTACCATTCTTCCTAGATGTTTCTGCTTTTCAGTGATCCATGTGGGGCTAATAATTCCCTTCTGGGGTTTTGAAGTTATTTGTTTGACTTTGAGGCATTCACATTCCCACTTGTGATAAATAAATAGAAAGCAAATTCATTGCTTGATTAATACAGACGAACACGTAAGGGGGAAAAGTGGGCAACATAATTATGTCTGCTTCTAATCAGACTTATTCAGTTCTCTGGTTCTCTGTGACTACGTGGGTATCAAGGTGTCCTGGAAAAGTTTGCAAATTCCCTCACTTTTGCTCTCTGCTCCCAAGAGGTCACTTTTTCTGTTATCTCCTGCCATCTCCACTTTGCTACCTCTTGTCAACTCTGACGTGTGCCTGTCAACACTGCCCTTCAGAACTCTTTTCCTTGAAGCCTTTCCAAACAGGTGCTATTTTGCTTCACTCTTGACCGTCATCCTGCTAACCCCTGTGTCTTACAGATGTTCCCCTTCCTGAACAGTGACGAGCCTGTCTTTTTTTTTTTTTTTTTTTTGCGGTACGCGGGCCTCTCACTGTTGTGGTCTCTCCTGTTGCGGAGCACAGGCTCCGGACACGCAGGCTCAGCGGCCATGGCTCACGGGCCCAGCCTCTCCGCGGCATGTGGGATCTTCCCGGACCAGGGCACGAACCCGTGTCCCCTGCATCGGCAGGAGGAGTCTCAACCACTGTGCCACCAGGGAAGCCCGACACGGCTGTCTTTATATAGCCCTAACTGCCTTGGTGTGTCCATGCCCGTCACTCCGTGTTTACCAGCACTTATCCTAACTCCTGCAGGAGAGCTGAGAGGCTCGGGATCCCGTCTCTGTTTTCACGTAGCACCTCGCATTGTTATGGCTTAAAGGAATTACAGAGACAACAAATAAAGGGTATATGGGGGAAACTCTCAGTACACTTCTTTCTGCTTTTCAGTTTAGCAATTCTCATCTTAATCTGATATCTTACAATTAACTATAAACTTATTAGGCAAGGTTCTGAAGTTTTACTTGCAGGAAGGTGTGCAAGTTTGGACTGGTGGATGACTCATAGAGTCTAAGGAATTTAAAGCCATGGTTTAGTGAGAAAACCTCAGAGAGAGAGAGAGAGAGAGAGAGAGAGAGAGAGAGAGAGAGAGAAAGAGAGAATTAGGAAGCCCTGCAAACAGAACCCACTAAGTGAGTTCTTGCAAGGCCACTTGTAACTTACCTGTAACTCTCTGCGCTGATATGGTTCAGAAGGCAGGAGGTGAGTGCTCTGAGGCCACCTGATGGGAGAGTGAAGAAAAAGGGACAAAAGTACTTCTTCTCCCAGCCCGATTTAGTCAGTAGTAGTGCTCACTGCTACCACTTATCCATCCCCTTGCTATGTCCAGACACTAAGTTATTAAAAAAAAAAAAAAAAAGTCCTATCTCATTTAATTCTCACGCCTCTGAGGAATTTTCAGTTTTACGGAAGAGGACTCAGAAGCCCAATGTCACGCATTAGCAAAGTGTAGAGACAGACTACGCATCCAGGTCTGTCTAACCTTAAAGCCCGTCCAAGGCTTGTCCTTACCTAAGAGCCTGTACATTTTGACTTTTGATCTTTTTTTTCCCCATTGAGGGGAGAGAGGAACATTTTTTAGCAGATGAGAATTGACCTTCCACCTGGGGCTTCGCCTGCTAGCAGGTTCTCAGTACATTTTGGCTGAATGAGTGAGGGAGTCTGTTCCAGTTGCTCTGGGATGGAACATGCAAGGGAACAGAGCAATGTCAGGGAAAGGGCCCTGGTGAGTAAGTAGGAAGGAGGCCTCTCTCACTAGCTGTGTAATCAGGGTCACGTGGCTTCAACTCTGTGGGCCTGAGTGTTACCTGTAAATCACAAGGAGGCTGAGGGACAAACAGTGTGATGGCTGCTATATCCCTTTGGGCATGTATGTCACAGTAAAAGAGGGGAGATAGAGTCATCCTTCCATGCCAGGGAGTCAGGAATTCTGCTCTCTCTTTTTATCTCAGAAGCCTGTATTTAGGGTTTGCATGGAGGGCAAGGATGAGGGGATTTAGGGGAAGAGTAGTTCAAGAGGGCAAAGAAGGATTTTGCGTCTTCTCTTCTCAAGGTACCTCATTTGGTAGAAGCCTGTTTCCTTGTAGAGAATTCTAGTATGAGAAGGATTTGTGATGGATCTTGCTTCCAGGTGTCTACTTCAGAGATCTCCGTGGTCTATTCTTTCTCCTCCTGTGTTAGCTTTCCTGTGTCCAGAAGGTCCTTAATATATCTGACCTTCATTCTTTCTGCTGTAATTTAAGCTTATGCCCTCTCCTGCTACTGTTTAAACTGATCTCTCATGCAACACTGGTTAACCCTCAGAAAGAGCTTTAGACAAAAGAACCTAAAAGCAGAAACTAACACACCATTGTAAAGCAATTATACTCCAATAAAGAAGTAAAAAAAAAAAAAAAAAAAAAAAAAAGAACCTATTGAAACACCCTCTTTTGGCCTTAGTTGTCTTCGTAATCCCTTTTATAGGGGGACAGGTTATCTTGGTTTCTCCCACAGTTGGTTTGGAAGCCTGCTCAGCTGCCCACATCTCTCAGCTCTCAAGGGTCACTTTTGTCATCAGCCGAATATTAAAACAGGTGGAACCTGCCACCCGTAATGTGAGCCACAGTGGAAAGAAAGTGACTCAGTCCTGGCAGCTCAAGTCAGGTTTGAGAGAGGTGACGGTGGGAATCCAGACGCTTCCTTGTGACCTTTGCAGCAAAGGGTCTCTGAACGGCTTCCTTCTTGAAGAAGGTGGCATTCCAACCTGATAAATGTGACCGGTTCAGTGCAACTGGACGTTCCCCTCTGTAGCCTCTTCGCACATAGCCACCTGCCCCGATTTGGCTGCTGGAGAAGCTGGTCTTCTGGCTCCTCCAAAAACACACGGGAGGGCTGGCATGAGGGGCAGACACAAAATTCAGGGCCTGAGCGGAAGTTTCAAGTGAAACTAACACAGAAAGAAATTTGTTAGAAAACACTCCTGTTTCTCATCATTTCTGACACAGCTTGATTTGGCTGCTCTGTTAATAGTAGTTACATGTTTCTCACTGAATATCACAAAACATACACAGTGTTCTCAGCCTCACTTCTCTTTCTTTCCAGCCTTAGAGTCACCGGTGGGTCACGTTAACCCAAACCTCCAAAAATGTTCTTGGAATTTGCCCAGGTAGTCAGCCTGTCCTGCCCAGCTGTCAACCTGACTGCTTAAAGGACTGCTTCCTTATGTAAAGGAAGAATAATCTAGTAGGAAAACACCCTACTATATTAAGGAAGATAAGAGTTCTAAGCAAGTTTCATAGTCATAGTTAGGTGACTTTGTCTTTTTTGGACAAGTCCCTTCATCCCCTAGTACCTCCAGTTATAATTTTGTAGGGTAAAGATAAGATGCTAGTCCCATGCCTATGGACAGGGATGCTCTGAAAATGAATAAACCAAGGCATGCCAATCCAAGAACTACTTTGAAGTAAATCCTATGTAAAGTCAGAAAATTGAGGCTATTGTTGCAATGATGGAAATAGATGTAAATGCTCAGCAAGTCTTAACTACATAAACATAGGGTAGTAGGAGAGATGTGTTTTCTGTGCCCCCCAAAATAAATGACCAACACCTCCCCCATCTGTTTTTCTTATTTCCAAGGTGTGTGTGTATTAATATTTTTTAATTGCCCAATTCCTTATTGTGAAACTTTTGTTAAAATAGTAAATTTAGTTTATCTGGTGAAAAACCATATCCTCTTGTTCTTGATGTTTTAAAACATTTAAGTATTTTGACCTAAATGCTAAAGAACAAAGTCAATTGTTTAACTAAAAAGGCAGAATGTAAATATTTAGCTTAAATATTCGAAGTATCTATTTTCACAATCACAATACTTTCTTGCACATGTTTGAGAGAGAGTTATAATATGACTCTTTGAAAAGCGTGGGAAGTTAAAGATGAAATAAAAACCTGACCATAGACTTCCTTCCTCAATTTTGAGTGAGATCTCAATAAGTTTCTCTTGTAATTGGATGTGGACTTTATTAGCTTTTTATGTCACTTCATACAACTTATTTTTGGAAAATAATAATTGCATTTTAATAGAGATGTCGCTTACAGCGAATTAAGTGAAATGCATTTCTTGGAAAGTAAAAAAATGTGGTTTCCATTTTACTCCTCTTTAGAGGAATTTATTTTCAGGTCCTGCAGATCATTTTAAACTTCATACTTTTGTTTATTAGTCACTCACTTTCTTGTTTGAGCTTTTGATCATTTATTCCTTTATTTGGCCACTCATTCATTAGTTTATACATTTATCATCAAATATTCAATGATCTAATAATATGTGCCAGTTACCATTCTAGGTGCATTTATATTTTATAAAGGTGTGGGTTTTCGTTTAAGCAGATTTCTGTTACATCTGGCAAACCAATTTGTTTTAAAGCACAGCCTGAACACTGGCGAGACACATGAATCAGCCTTAATGGTAATAAGTGAATGTCTACAACTCAGGTTCTTGGCCATCTTGGGGAAGGAAGGCCACGGGCAATAATAAAAATAGTTTACACCAATAGGACCCTGCCATGGGCACCTGGTGCTAATTACAAGTGTTTCCCATGAATAAACTAGCTTAATCTTTATGATGATCAGTCATGTTCTCATTTTAGAGAGGAAGAAACTGAGGCAGAGGGCCTCAGCTTCAGTAATGTCGTAAAAGATACAGAGCTTTTTAAATGCTTGATCCAGAAGAACAATATTACATATCTCAAAGTGTTTTCGTGAAAATTAAAGCAGAAAAATCATGTAAATTGATAATATCTCAATCAACATGAAGAAAAAAAGACTACAGAATAATTGTTTTTGTAATCGTACCAAATGACCAATTTAAAATGTGGCCTCTAGAGGGGATTTGAATCTGCCACCTACTAGCTGTGTGACCTTGGGCAAGTTGTTTCACATCTCTGTGCCTCAATTTCTTCATCTGTAAATTGAGGAGAGTGATTATGAGGATTAAATGAAATAATAAATATAAATAATTTAACATGCATCTGGCTCATGATAAACACTTAATATGTATTAGTTGTTTTTTTTTTTTTTTTTTTGCAGTATGCGGGCCTCTCTCATTGCAGAGCACAGGCTCCGGATGCGCAGGCTCAGCGGCCATGGCTCAGGGGCCCAGCCGCTCCTTGGCATGTGGGATCTTCCCAGACCGGGGTACGAACCCATGTCCCCTGCATTGGCAGGTGGACTCTCAACCACTGCGCCACCAGGGAAGCCCTATCATCATTATTTTACTGTCACTATTTCTACTCCTCCCTGTGAGAGAGGGGGGAAGCTGGTAAAATAGCAAATTAGATTAAGATAAAATCTTTGATTTAAGCAAAGTCAGCAACTTGAACCTCATGCAACTGAAACATCATATTTTATAAAACTGATAAAGTTCCCACAACATATCATGCAAATTACTGTAGTGCCCAGATGAAATCATGCCAAGAAGAAATTTATCAAGGAAGAATAGAACTGGTTAGAAAATAACCGATTCTTTGCAATTCAGTTTGTATTTAGTGAGCATCTTCTGTGTGTGGAGCACAGTGCCTGGCCTTTTGGGGGATAAGGCAGGTGGCTCAAAACAGGGGACGCAGAGATGGTTCTTCCACCCAAAACTGTCAGTCTTATGGGTAAAGCAAGTCACATATAGAAAAAGGTTAAATAGCAAAACCTGACAGGAAACAGAAAGTGATGTAGTCATTGCTTTGGCCTGAAAGGTAGAGGCACTGTGTTCAGAGTCTTCAGGAAAGCTCCCTGTAGAGGATGGAACCACTTTTAGCTGCAAAGAAGTGAGAAGTGCATCAGAGGAGGCAAATAAAGCTATGGCGACTAAGAGTTGAGGCAACTACAGGAGATGAATTTGACCCAGCAGGTCAAGAAAGTTGAAATCAGTTCTCTGCAATTAACATCTCTGAGCTCAGATTTTATTTTTTGAGGTATATATGGCCTAGGTAAAACAAGCATGATTCAGACAGGGTTCACATCTCAGTCCTTCACTATCAGCTGTGTGACCATATCCATGTATTTAACCTTTTTTGAGCCTCAGTTTCCTCATCTGTAAAATGACCATAATTCATGCTCTACCTAAGTAGGTAATTGTGAGGCTCCACTGAGGTAAAGGACATGACAGTGCCTAAAGAGCCATAAAGAATTCTGTGAATATAATGGAATTTTCTAGCAGTGCCTGTTTTTAAAATTCCTACCCTTTGCTGGGACCCCTACTTAAAAAATATGTAACCTAAATGGTATACAGAGCAAGTTTTTCCTTGTGCAGTCTTTTTTTTTTTTTTCCATTAAACATTTCTGGGTTCCTGCTGATTCTTTTGTAAACCACTTCCTTTTGTGGAAATCTTGAACTAGTCTTGATGTAGAAACTGGCTGCTGGGGCAATGGTGAATGAGCCAGTTTATTAAAGTTATTGCCCGAGCTTTGGAGAAAGGTGGTCCCTTCTGGCTCTTTGTCATAGATTGCAACTCCCTCCCAATCATAGAAACTTCGTCCTTAAATACTTTTAATTGACTGCATCTTGCTGTTCTGTAATTCTAGCTTGCAAAATAAGCTCTTCCTAAATATATCCTCTGATGACTACTCCAGCTTGCTATGCTTTCAATTTCTCACATCTTGGGTTATTTGAAGAAGTTTATATTTATCTAATCCCCCAAGCAGCCCCAAGGGGAAGCAGGCTGCCCCCAGGCTCCACACACGGTCTGCACTCCTCGGCCAGAAGGGACAAGATTCACTTCCCTTTATTTTTCACACAAGTCACTATGGTTCTGACTCAGCCACATATCTCTTCCTTTGCTGTACTCTTACTTGAATCACTGCTACTCTTGATAACCAAATGCTGGGTTACTTTTATGCCTCTGTGTTCTTTTCTTTTTTCTACTCATTGGAAAGTGTAATACCTTGCTCCTTTTCGTCCCCCACAAAGAGTAAAACCTAATACAAACTGATCTTGAGGTTCTATGTCTGAGAATTTAATTAGAACAGTTGGCATTATCTCACAGGGTTGGGGGATTGAAGGAAGGAGAAAGGAAGCTGTTATTATAAAACTGGAGTCTATGTTTAAAAACAAAGTTATACTTTTCATTTTTTTCCCTGTTCTTAGAAGCAATGTATCTTGTACTTCAGGGTTAAAATGTACCTTCCTCTTTGAAATCTTGGCTATAAACCCTGGCTCTATAGTTCTTTTTTCTTTTCCAGGAAGACACTTTGCAGCCAAAGCAGCTGTTGTATTGACCAGCATAGTCCAGGCAACTTTTACTCTTAAAGGAAGATCCTGATGGAAGGATCAAAGCTTTGATTGTGCTGTGATGTCTGATCCATAACCAACCTTCACCCACACCTCCCTCCCCCTCACACTTTTTCCTCTTTATCTCCTTCTGATTTGCAGTGCTCTTCAGATACCTTTTCTTCAGGCCAAGTGGGATCTAGCACTCCAACATGGCACCCTTCTAACTTACAGTGCCCTCAGCAGAGTCCCTGTCAGCCTTAGATGGAATAGTCTGGAGCTAGAGGTCTCTCATGAACATGATATTTTGGTGTGTTTGCATCAGATTCCTGTTGCAGAGTTTAGGAAGCGAATCTGGTAACCACCTAAACGAAAACACTTCCCTTTACTCTCTACGCCAAAGAGAAGTTACCTGAAATGTTTGTCAACTTTGAGGAGTGAAGACAAAGCTCTGTATTTTAAGGAGGGCTCAATGAATAGGACAAGGACCTTGGCTTCACTAGCTGGACCTGGTTACACAACTTAGCTTCAGTTTCCTCTTATATCGGATGAAGAGATGCTGTCTCCCTCGCGTAGTGTTTATGAGAGGGCAATGAGATAATTTAAATGAAGGAGCCATTTCTCTTAGGCAGAATCACTTCTGTTTTGTTTACATGCTGTGGGCTAGGCCTCCTTGGAGTTTGTTTTTTGAGTTGCAGTCATGTGATTCATATTTCTGGTCAAGCCCCAGTGCTCTGGGTAGGTGTTTATGTCCACCTCCCCCCAGCTCCTTGGGGGGAAGTGAGGCTTGCCTGCCGAGCTTGTCCTTGTGCTGGAGTAAGAGCCACGGAGGGCAGGACTTAAGAGCTCAGGCTGGAGCTGGGCTGCCTGGGTTCCAGCGCTCCTCTTCAGGATCTAGCTGTGCCACCTCGGACAAATTACTCAGCCTCTGTGTGCTTCAATTTCCTCATCTGTAGAATAGGGAAAACAGTGTATCCCATAGTTTGGAAAAAAACTACAGGAAAAAACAAACAGGCAGGCTCATAGAGGCTGTAAGAATTAAAAGAGAAAATTCCTGCATATATGTAACAGGCTTAAGACAGTGCCTGGTTCCCGATTTGCTGTGACTGTTCACAGGACCCACCAGACTGCCCACCGCGTGGTGAGTGCTTTCCAGATGCAGGCTTGCCGACAACAGGCAGGAGAGCCCTCCTCTCACCCTGCCCCCTCCCTCTGTAGGGACCCTACATACATACGCAAACTGCACAGGCTGATAAGAGGTACAGAGTACTGAGTAGAATTCTGGTTTCTGCTTCTGGGAGAGCGGTCCCAGGAGCTGGGACAGCAGACGGGAACCCGTGCGCAGAGTCTGGCTCAGTGTGTGAGCCTCAGAGCACCTCCTATCGACGTCGTTAGTGTCATAGCAAGGCTGTCACCTGCACAGTCACTGCCTGGCCTCAGACTGGGCACTGGGGTCATGCCGAAGGCATGTGTGGGCTCCCCGAGGCTCAGGCTCTCAGCCACAGAGGTTCTGTTTCTCCCGTTCTTCCCCTTGCCCTGTACAACCCTTCCCTGAACTTCTCCTTCACTTGGAGAATTCCTACTGTCACATCCTGGATGGAACTTCTTCTGGAAAGCCTTCGCTGGCCTCCAGTGATCCTCCATAGGCCCCTCTAATTCCCTCCCATTTGGTAGCCCAGGGCTCCTGGCCATATCCATCTTGGCGGTCAGTTCTGCGGGGACGGGGCTATGTCCAACTTGCTATGCTGTATCTGTAACTCCTGGCCTCTGGTAGAATAGATTCTAAAAATATGTTTAACAAATGATACATGGAACACTAGAAAGTACTACAGGGCATAAGCAGTTTCCAAGAGGCATCCGCTCACTCTATGGGGTCACCCTGCCTGCAGGGGGGAGGGTGGGGTTGGAGAGTGACAGGAGAACACGCCTTTATAGGGAACAACCCCGGACGTTTACAATTACAGGAGCAAACAAATAGGCAGGCTCATAACGCCTGATTTAGAAACTAGTCCTATTATACATAGTATTAACCCCAAACCTCAGTTTTCAGTTTAGGGTAGAATTTAGGGCTTAAAAACTGAATGGAGATTCAGCACAGAAAAACCACACATTAAGGACTGATTAAATATTGTACATTTTTCTCAAAGCTATCTTAAAATAGCTGTTTCTTGCCTCTTAATTGATGGTGTAGTATCTAAAGGAAAGGAGCCTGGGAAGGCTATCCCATTGTATTTTTAGAAGTACTTAAGTGAACTGTAACAACTTGAGAGTCATGGCAACGTCCAGGACGTTTTGTATCCTCCCCGGGCAGATGATATATTACTGCCTGCCAGACGCAGTGTCTGAAGGAATTCTGCAGATCAAGGGCCAGACCTTGACAGGAGACTTGTTCTAAAACAATCATCAGCTGGGCTGAAACAACATTAAAAATATTTCTAGGCTTGCTAAGAGCGCTGTTCATAGCATCTCACCCCAGATTTTTATCCTCTGCTTTTTGGAGTTGTTTCCATGGAGGCCACGCCCCCATGTCATACGTGACAGCTGACAGGGGCATCGTGTAAGGTTGAGTGGTCAACTTTAAGCCTTTCTGCTTTAGCAGGAAAATTTAAAAAAGAAAGAAAGAAAGAAAGAAAGAAACCTGGAGATTATCATACTAAGTGAAGTAAATCATACGGAGAAAGACAAATATTATGTGATATGGCTTAATACAAATGAACTTATTTACAAAACAGCAACAGACTCACAGACTTAGAAAACAAACTTATGGTTACCAAGGGGGAAAGGTGGGGGGGAGGGATAAATTGGGGGTTTGGGATTAACATATACACACGACTAGTTTTAAAATAGATAACCAGCAAGGACCTACTGTGTAGCACAGGGAACTCTACTCAATATTCTATAATAACCTAAGCGGGAAAAGAATTTGAGAAAGAATAGATATGTGTACACATATAACTGAATCACTTTGCTATACACCTGAAACTAACACAACTCTGTAAATCAACTATACTCCAATATAAAATAAAAATTAAAAAAAAAGAAAATCTTTGTTCATCTTTTTTTTTTTTTTTTGCGGTACGCGGGCCTCTCACTGTTGTGGCCTCTCCCGTTGCGGAGCACAGGCTCCTGACGCACAGGCTCAGCGGCCATGGCTCACGAGCCCAGCCACTCCGCGGCATGGGGGATCCTCCCGGACCGGGGCACAAACCCGTGTCCCCTGCATCTGCAGGCGGACTTTCAACCACTGCGCCACCAAGGAAGCCCCTTTTTTCATCTTTGACTCTGGGTTCATAAAGTCTTTTATGCCCCAAATAACTTATCTTCCAGATAAAATGTGAATTGCAGTACACACAATGATGTGTATTAAGTATAAAAATGTGCTGGGATTTTGGATCCATCGTGAGGCTTTATTCAACTGTATATATTGGGTTGGCCAAAAGGTTCATTCGGTTTTTTCTGTAAGATAGCTCTAGTAGTGCTTAGTTGTCTTTAACTTCGTTTGAAACAGTTTTGTTAGATTGTATCGTTACAGCTGTCATATTAGCATGCATTTAAAAACACACATCAAAATTGGTGAATTTTTGTGTAGCCATTTTAATATTGAAGATGGAAGAAAAAAGCAACATTTTCAGCATATTATGCTTTATTATTTCAAGAAAGGTAAAAACGCAACTGAAACGCAAGAAATAGATTTGTGCAGTGTATGGAGAAGGCGCAGTAACTGATCAAATGTGTCAAAGTGGTTTGCGAAGTTTCCTGCTGCAGATTTCTCGCTGGACGATGCTCCACGGGGAGACCAGTTGAAGTTGAAAGCTATCAAAGTGACACGTTAATTGGGAACAGTCAATGTTATACCATGCAGGAGATAGTGGACATACTCAAAATATCCAAATCAAGTGCTGAAAATCATTTTTACCAGCTTGCTTATGTTAATCGCTTTGATGTTTGGGTTCCACATAAGTTAAGTGAAAAAAGCCTTCTTGACCATATATATACATGCGATTCTCTACTGAAAAGTAATGAAAATGTTCCATTTTTAAAACAAATTGTGATGGGCGATGAAAAGTGGATACTGTACAATCATGTGGAACAGAAGACACCGTGGGGCAAGCAAAACGAACCACCACTAACCACACCAAAGACTGGTCTTTGTCCAGAGAAGGTGATGTTGTGTATATTGTGGGTTGGAAGGGAGTCCTCTATTATGAGCTCCTTCTGGAAAACCAAATGACGAATTCCACCAAGTACTGCTCCCAATTAGACCAACTGAAAGCGGCACTTGACAAAAAGCGTCTGGAATTAGTCAACCGAAAACTCATAATCTTCCATCAGGATAACGCAAGACCGTTTCTTTGATGGTCAGGCAAAAACTGTTACAGCTTGGCTGGAAAGTTCTGATTCATCTGTCGTATTCACGAGATATTGCACCTTCGGATTTCCATTTATTTAGGTCTTTACAAAATTCTCTTAATGGAAAAAATTTCCATTCCCTGGAAGACTGTAAAAAGCACCTGGAACAGTTCTTTGCTCAAAAAGATAAAAAAACCTGCCAACTGCGTCTGGCAGTTTTGGGAAGATGGAATTATGAAGTTGCCTCAAGAAATGGCAGAAGGTAGTGGAACAAAATGGTGAATAGGTTGTTCAATAAAGTTCCTGGTGAAAATGAAAAAGTGTGTCTTTTATTTTCACTTTAAAAACCGAAGGAACTTTTTTGCCAATCCAATAGTTTTATCATTTTAACAAATGACAGGAAATTTTATACTTACTAATGAAACTCCCAGTTCTTGTTTTTCTTTCTCAACTGGAGGAAACTAAAAAAAGAAAGACTATTTTTGCTTTGGGATTGGATTTATTTTCAGCTTATTTGTTGATTTGAGGGCCCATTACAATCCCCCGTGGGGCAAGGAAAGTCCTGAGTCTGTGGACCAGACTTTCCCTCCTGCCTCTGGCACTGACCAGGACACACATGGGGGGACATGTCACTTAACTTTCTGATGGGCAGTTTCCTCATCTGAAAAGCCGGGGTAATATATCTCCCTCACTTGGTTGATGTCTATGTTCAACACATACTGGACAAGAAGAATTTTTAAATCTGAATTTAGGTTGTTTTTTTTTAGATACACATTTGTAGGAAGAAAACTTGGATTGAACCATAAAACCAGAGTCTGTGTTCTGCTGCTTCTTAGCTCTGAACAAGTTAACTCAGAAACAGAACCTCTGGGGTCTAAGCCCCCTTGTCTTACAAATGACAAAACTGAAGTCCAGAAAAATGAAGGGCTTTGCCTAAGGCTATGCAGTAAGCTAGTGACCAGGCACTGACCATAAGCCAGGAGTCAAGGGATGCCTGGTCCCAGGGTTTTCCAGTCATATGTCCTGCCTTCAGTAAAGAGCTATGTAGATTTATTATATTAATTTTTTTCAGTGTCTACCTAATTTGGTATTCTGAATTCCAAAAAGCCTGCTTTAGATGAAAAGAGGAAAATGGCAACCATGACTGACCAGGAGGAAATTATAGAACAGAGAGCCTTAGCGCTCAGAGATAGCTCAGAAAACTGAGACTCGGAGAGGTGAATATTAGTTTGGACTTACACATGGACACACAGGCCAGCTCCTGATTCCCCATCTTTCCCCTCACATCACAGCTGCCTCATTTTGATGGGAAATGGCAAGGTGACACATGTACTATACGTTGTTGGAAACCTTCAGTGGCTGGTACAATGCTTAGCACCCCATAAGTCTCCCTAGATGCCTTCAAAAAATTCTGCTACCAGAGGTTTCAGTATAGAGTGTTGAGTGGGATTTACAAACTGAATTCACTGGTATAATCACCACCCCGATCCAGAAACAGAGCATTATCAGCATTCCAGAAGCATCCTGCATGTCCGCAATCAATGGGGGCATCCAGTCCTCACTTCTGATAGCATACATTAGCTTTCTCCTGTTTTTGTGCTTTAGGTATAAATGGAATAAAATAGTATGTACTCATATGTGTCTGGCTTCTTTTGGGGAATATTTTGATGTTGACTTAGATCCAACAGAAGTAGAGGGAAAAAACTCTTTTGCATATTGCCGTTTCATATTCATGATGAAAGCTGGTATCAATATAGCAGTTGATTAGAAAGAGTGTGTAGGTGAAATTGAGTTGCAAGCCATCCTTTTTGCCAAGATTTTTGTACCTCAAGTGATTCATTTTACACTAAATTATACTTTTTAGTTAGGCCCGTTGATGTAAGTAATACAAAATTGGGGAAGGAAAGTGAAAAATAAAAAACTCTTTCTCTTATGTGCTTCTCTTGAATTTATTATTTTTAAACAAATTTTTGGTTTTATGGTATGTTCAGAAGAGAATAGTGAATTTTCTAAATAACTACTCTATTCCAAACCAGTAGAAACCCTTGAATAAAGATCCCAGATGATTCTGTCTAAGTTATCTTTGTATTCCTACCATCTAACTAAATGTCTGGCATACAGTAGATATTTCATAAATAATAGCTGCTAGAATAAATGAATGATTAAATAAGTTAAAAGAAGATGGCGAACAAAGAGTCATGACTTTCTTATTCTAGAGAATATGGACCATCAGAGTCCTGAGGAAGAATAAGAGACTTTCTAAATATTGGAAGAGCGAGTTTTGGAAGTAGTTTTGCCTTTGGGATCTGGAGTGAGGCAGCTGTAATCCTCTGGTCCTCGTGTGGCAGAGACTGCTCACCATCTCCTAGGGTCCCTTTTCCTTTGCTTCTTCCAGTGATGGGATTCCTGAGTATTAGCAAGGCACACAGCTACTCAGCTAGAGACAATATTTCACAACATCCTTTGTAGCTACAAGACTAAGTTCTTGCCAATGGGAAGTCACCAGAAGTGATGTGGCACCTTCTGGATACTACTTTTATTAAAAAAAAAATTTTTAACATCTTTATTGGAGTATAATTGTCTTACAATTGTGTGTTAGTTTTTGCTGTATAACAAAGTGAATTAGCTATATGTATACATATATCCCCATATCTCCTCCCTCTTGCTTCTCCCTCCCACCCTCCTTATCCCACCCCTCTAGGTGGTCACAAAGCACAGAGCTGATCTCCTTGTGTTATGCGGCTGCTTCCCACTAGCTATCTATTTTACATTTGGTAGTGTATATATGTCCATGCCATTACTTTTTTTTTTTTTTTTTTGCGGTATGCGGGCCTCTCACTGTTGTGGCCTCCCCCGTTGCGGAGCACAGGCTCCGGACGCGCAGGCTCCGGACGCGCAGGCTCAGCGGCCATGGCTCACGGGCCCAGCCGCTCCGCGGCATATGGGATCCTCCCAGACCGGGGCACGAACCCGTATCCCCTGCATCGGCAGGCGGACTCTCAACCACTTGCGCCACCAGGGAGGCCCCATGCCATTACTTTTAAAAGACAATTCCTGCTGGCTGGGAGGCGATAACACTAGAACAGCTAGTTCTAGTGTCCCAGAGATGAAAGTCACATATTGGTAGCAGAGTCTCCCTGCTTGCCTCTGCACTGTCAGGTGAAAGACAAACAAGCTTCTATGTTATGAAGACATTGTATTTTGGGATTTATTTCTTGTTTTTAATTGAAAAAAGACCTTAGCATGTATCCAGTTAATACAAAAATTGGTACCAGAATTGGGATGTGACCACATAAAAAACCTAAATTTTGTGGCATTGGATAGCAACAAGCAGAGGTGACATGGGCACAATATTTCATCTAGGAACATTGGCAGCACTTGTTATTCTGTGGAATACCATTTGCTAAGACAGTTACCTATTATAACTAGGAAGACAGGCTATGGGCCTACTGACCTTCAGCTCTAAGAGAACAACTCAGAATATACATATATGTTGGCTAGTCCTCACTACTGTTAACAATGCATTATAAGAGAAAAGGGAAGTCAGGTAATTATTAGTCAGTAAGCAGAGATAGAAGGGAATATAGCTCTGATAAGGGAATATAGCTCTCATTTATGGTTTGCAATCTAATATGGCTCAGAGCTTAAAAGTTGGGCCATGCAGGGTTGGAAGATCTGTGTCCCCAGACAGCAGTAGATAAGTTTGATGATGGAGGTCTTTCTCATGGACCTGCTGTTAAGTATTTTCCTTGGCCAGAAAATGGAAATCAGGCCAAAGCAAAGACTGGATAAAAGACATTGCCTTCCTAACTGTTTCAAATGGTTGCCACTAAAGGTAGCCAACATTAAACTGAAGCAAAGAGGGAAAGGCTGAACAGAGAGGCCAGTAAATAAAAGAGGAGGCTTGGCTCAAGAGCTGTGACCAGAGAGATCTTTGGCTACTGTTACTTTCACATGGAAGCCAGTAGATTAGAATTCCACTTGGGTTGTGTGATCTATTTGCAGAAACAAGGTTAGGCATGACTATCAGGCAGAGGGGTAGACATGGAAGAGGGTGATGTTACCCTAATAACCATTTTTCCTTTCTTTCTTTTTCTAACAAAATATCCAATTCCCCCTGGCAAGTATTAGCAGGGCACATGGTTGCCTACCTCATCACTATATTCCCTCAGCTTTCTTTGGGATTAAGTTTACTATGTGACTCATTTCTAGCCAATGGTATGTGAGAGGGAGTTTTGTATGTTTGAAAATCATTGGTTATTTACTCTCTCTCCACACCCCGCCCCCTTTCCCATGTCTTTGAAATAGACAAAAACTGGAGCTTCCCTGGGCCAAAGAGAAGAGCTGCATATTGATGACAATAGAGCCATCCCACTTGTGTGATATCATCCACTTCTGGACTGTTACACGGAAGAAAAACAGACTTTGGTTTTATTTAAGCCACACTATTTTTTAAGTGCCTTTGTTTCAGCTTAACCTCTAGTCCAATGAACACGTAGGCTTTTGCACACTCTCAGGTTCAATACAAGAGAGGAGAAACCACTTTAAGTATTTTAAACTGAAAGGGTTTTAATATAGGGGATTAAGCACTTAAAAAGCATTAGAAGGGTTGAAGAAACAGGTTCTGGATTGTTCCAAAGTCATCCAGAAATGACCACAAAACTTTACAAAACTGACCCACTGGAGGTTACTACCTCTGAGACAAGCCACAAAACTCTGCCAGGATCAAGAACTTGCTGCTGTCTCTACACACCAAGGTATCTATAGAATGGATGCTGGAGCACGGTGCCAAGGAGCCTTAACTTGTTTGCCAGAAGAAACAGTCAAGAAAGGATAAGAAAGTGGTTTCTGCCTCACTTCTGCCTTCTATATCATCATGTCTCACTTGCATGTATCTGCCTTTTGGGACACAATTTTCTTCCAGTACCCTAGCTGGAAATGTAGTTTTTGTCTTTGCAACCTCTTCAGTGAGAATGCATGGAAATTAAGTGAGCAGATTCAGTCCCAGCACCCAGTTATCTCAACTCTATTCAATAGAATGGAAATGGTATGTTACCTACCTCAAAGGGCTCATGGGAGAATTAGATGAGATTTAATGTATGTGAAGCACGTATACATGACTGGCACATATTTAAAGCTCAAAAACTTGTAGCCATTATATCATAAAATCATCTAGTAACTTAAAATATGTGGCTCTTTGCCACATTCATGTCCTTTTCACCAAAATGATTCATTGGTTAGGGATCGACAAGCTTGATAAAGATGCTTTTTCTGTATAGTAATATAAAAATGTCCATCTCCTATTATTACAAAAGCTAGCTGCTACCTGAGCATTATGAAAACATAAATTTTCTTTAGCGAATGCTCCAGAAAGTAAGAACACGCCATGGTTTGACAATAGGGTGAGGCATTAAGGCTGGAGAAAGCAGTAAGAGTCCAGTCATTTTTAGATTCTCTTCAAGAGTCAGCACTGTATTTTAGAGCAGTGGGGATCTATTGAAGGATTTTAAGTTGGGGAGAGGCATTATCAGACTTGCCTTTCAGAAAGCTCCCAGATTGCTATCTCAGAACCCTGTCAGGGGAATTTTAGGGTAATGGAATAAATTTATGTTTTCAATTAATATATACAAAATGTCTGTAGGTGCTTTTGTATACTTATTACCTTCTGTGAATTAAAAGCCTGATCCTGATTCATATAAATAAATGAGAGGAAAGAAAGAAGATGTCATCTTCTGTTGGTTTATAACTATGAAGGAAGCAGGTATTATATAAGATTTTCTATGAATTGGATCCAAAGTTCTCTAATAGTTATTTAATGGCTGAGTGTGAAAGACTTTTAAAGCATAATTTTGCTGCACCGTTACCTATTAGTGACCAAAATGTTGGTAAATTTCTTTATGTTACATGACCAGACATTGGAATGATTCAGACATTTTTCTCAGGCTCTCCTAATGAGACACCTCACACAGGGAGACCTCAAATTGATGTACAGAGAATGGTCGAGCTACATATGCTGAGGATAATCTTGCTGGACTGCCGTTTCATTCATCTGTTTGGATCTTCAGTCAAGGGTAACAAAACTATGGTAGTATTCTTAACAATTCCTTTTAAAAGGAGTAGATTAAATATAAAGTGTGGTGTGCCTTGTTTTAAAATCAATGATGTCTGAGGTAATTTTAGGACATGGCAAAACTGCAGGGATAGATATCAGGTCAAATTAAAAAAAGCCATTCAGTTGCTGAGCAAAGAGTGCCTGTCAGCTCTGTTCCACGACACTGGTGGCAAATGCCAGTGTTGCCAGTATCATTACAGGTAAAATGTCAGTCACAGTCCGACTTCCTTAGTCTTGAGTGTTTCCTGTGCAGTCTAAAAATACACTGGGAGAAAGTCGACTGAGTTCACGGGCTGGGAGCAATCTGCTTCATTCTGAGAAGCCAGACTGTTCATTCAGTATCTAACTGTGGAATACTAAAATAAATTAAGTCATTTAAACAACCCCCAAACTATGATTTAATTTAAAAAGTGGTTATTGGATTTGATGCATCTTAAGGTGTTCTTGGTTCTTTTTCTTCCACTCTGATAATCTAAGAGTTAGTTTCCATTCTCCCAGTCCTCCTTGAATCCAGTGAAAAAAGTACAATTCAGAGTAAGTGTGACTTTCTGAAACAGTATCTTTGAGCTGTTAAAATTTTTAGAACTTTAACTCCTAGAGATATCATATGTCTGTGAGTTTGGTCAGTAATTTTACCAGTTTGATTTACTTATCGCATATTCACTGAATGCCTACTATGTGCTGGGCTGTCTTGAGCAAAGATTTTCAGGGTGTGTACTCTACTGAGGACACATTTTTCTGAACCTTCACAGTCTCCATATTACAGGCATGGAAACTGACTCCTGCCCTGCCAGGAAAGATGAGTTACCCGTGGTGACAGAGAGGGTCACTTGACTAGAGTTCCATGGATGAGCCAGATGAATTGTTTACCAACCACCCCCTCTTCATTAGTCATTTTCAAGTCATGCTTACATGACCTGGAATAATGTAAACTAGTTACAAGATCTAAAATGTTATTTTAAATAGGTATTCTTAAAAAAAACATGGCAGTATTCTTATGTTTTACAAAGTCTCTAAAAAGATGCAAGTTTAGATTAGATTCTTAAAAAGAATACACAAAGAAACAGGAGATATTTATTAATAATTAATAGTTTATTAAAATTCTTAAGAAATTATTTCCAGTTTTAAAATCATACAAAGGTGATAGAAGGGGAAAACAAGTAGGAACATTTAGGAATCCATAAATCAATCAAAGTTATACACATTAACAAAATGAAGGATAAAAATCACATGATCATCTCAGTAGATGCAGAAAAAGCATTTGACAAGATTCAACACCCATTCATGATAAAAACTCTCAATAAAGTTGATATAGAGGGAATGTACCTCATCATAAAAAAGGTTTTTTATGACGAACCTCAGCTAACATACTCAATGGTAAAAAGCTGAAAGCTTTTCCTCTAAGATCAGGAACAAGACAGGGATGCCCAGTCTCACCAGTTCTATATAACACAGTATTGGAAGTTGAAGTCACAACAATTAGACAAGAAAAAGAAATAAAAGACATACAAACTGAAATGGAAGAAGTAAAACTATCACTAATTTGAAGATGACATGATACTATATATAGAAAACCATAAACACTTCACCAAAAAAGCTACTAGAACTAATAAATAAATTTAGTAATGTTGTAGGATACAAAATTAATATACAGAGATCTGTTGCATTTCTATACACTAATAATGAACTATTGGAAAGAGAGCTCAAGAAAACAACCTCATTTACAATCTAATCAAGAAGAATACAGTATCTAGGAATGAATTTAACCCAGGAGGTGAAAGACCTGTACTTTGAAAACTATAAGATATTGAAGAAAGAAAATGAAGATGATACAAATAAATGGAAAGATATACTGTGCTCATGAACTGGAAGAATTAATATTGTCAAAATGTTCATACTCTCCAAAACAATCTACAGATTCAATGCAATCCCTGTCAAAATACTCATGGCATTTTTCACAGAACTAGAACAAATTAATCCCCAAATTTGTATGCAATCACAAAAGATTTCGAATAGCCAAAGCAGTCTTGAGAAAGAAGAAAGCTGGAGTTATTATGCTCCCTGACTTCAAACTATGTTACAAAGCTATAGTAATCAAGACAGTATGGTACTGGGACAAAAACAGACACATAAGAACAATGCAACAGAACAGAGAGCCCAGAAATAAACCCACACTTATATGGTCAATGTCTCCTATGACAAAGGAGGCAAGTCCATACAATGGGGAAAAGAGAGTCTTTTCAATAAGTGGTGTTGGGAAAACTGGACAGCTACATGGAAAAGAATGAAAGTAGAATATTTTCTCACACGATATACAAAAATAAACTCAAAATGGATTAAAGACTTAAATGTAAGATCTGCAGCCATGAAACTCCTAGAAGAAAACATAGGCAACACTCTCTTTGCTATTTGTCTTAGCAATATATATATTTTTTGGATCTATCTTCTCAAGAAAGGGAAACAAAAGCAAAAATAAATAAATGAGACCCAATTGGATTTAAAAGCTTTTGCATGGCAAAGAAAACCATCAACAAAACAAAAAGACAACCTACAGACAAGATCCAGTGCATTCAGGGAGGTATGGCCATAGAAAAGACAACCTACAGAATGGGAGAAAATATTTGCAAATAATGTTACTGACAAGAGGTTAATATCCAAGATATATGAACAGCTCATATAACTCAGTATCCAAAAAACAAAAACAAAAAAACAACCAATGACCCAATCAAAAAATGGGTGGAAGGCCTGAATAGATATTTTTCTAAAGAAGACATATAGATGGATAACCAGCACTTGAAAAGATGTTCAACATAGCTAATTATTAAAGAAATGCACATCAAAATCACAATGAGATATTACCTTACACTTGTCAGAATGGCTGTCATCAAAAGGACAACAAATAACAAGTGTTGGTAAGGATATGGACAAAATGGAACCTTAGTACATTGTTGGTGGGAATGTAAATTGGTAAAGCCATTGTGGAAAACAATATGGAGATTCCTCAAAAAATTAAAAATAGAACTACCAAAGCATCCAGCAATTCTACTCCTGGGCATTTATCCAAAGAAAATAAAAACACTAATTTGAAAAGATAAATGTGCCCCAGTGTTCATTGCAGCATTATTTACAATAGCCAGGACATGGAAGCAACCTAAATGTCCATCAACAGAGGAATAGGTAAAGAACACAATGGAATATTACTCAGTCATAAAAAAGAATGAAATCTTGTCATTTGTGACAGCATGGATGGACCTGAATGCTTAGTAATATAATTAAGACAGAGAAAGACATATACTGTATGTTTTTCCTTATATCTGGAATCTAAAAAAAACCCAAAACAAATGAACAAATATAAGAAAACAGAAACAGACTCACAGATACAGAGAACAAACAATGGTTACTAGAGAGAAGAGAAGTGGGGAAAGGAGTGAAATAGGTGAAGGGGATTAAGAGGTATAAACTACCAGTTACAAAGTTAATAAGTCACAGGAATGTAACGTATAGCACAGGGAATTTAGTCATTACTTTATAATAACTTTGTATGGTGTGTAATCTATAAAAATATTGAATCACTTTGTTGTACATCTGAAACTAATACAATATTGTAAGCCAATTAAAAAGGGTTTCTATGGACCTCCCACCCAAGAAAGGATGCCGTGAGTAGAGCAGGATGAGGTACATCTAGATAGCATAATTGAAATGGGGCATCAGAAGAATAGGACTGATTTATATTTTAAGTTACTCTTTTCAGATTTTCCCATTAAAAATATTTTTAAAAAGATAATTCCGTAGACAAGTAAAATTGCATTTCCTGGTTTAAAAAGTAGTGGTATGGATCAAGGATAACAACACAAAATGATATCTTGTTCAGGTATGTAGGAACTCCAATTAACTTCTAGGAGAAACAAGTTTGTTTCTATGTTTCTTTTTAAGAAGAAAAATTAACATTTTAATGAAGCTTATATGTAAATTAACATCCTTACTTTTGATAAATATTCACTTTTATTCAAAAATATTTTATGGTTTATTCAATTGTCATTTAATGCATAAGCTCATTTTTTGTTTTTCCTAATTTGCAAAATGTTTTTGTATTTTTTAGCTTATTGAAAATTTCAGTTTTATCTGGTCGAGAATTTTAATGTTTTCCAATGTGTTTATTTCCATTTTGCTAATGTTATTTCACTTACTTAATTTTCCTTTGGATTCATTTGTTATTTCCCCCACATGAAATTCAGTGGATGTTTAATTTAATTCTTGTTTCACTTTCATTCTTAATAACAAAGAAACTATATTTCTAAAAAAAACCTAAGAGAAATAAAATGTCTCATTAGGATAAGTTTTAACTCTTCTAAGTGTCTTCCTATCTATCTTCTAATTTGATCCTCAGATTAACCCCTAAAGTTGGAGTTTATGATTATAATTTATCTCCACATGTCAGATGAAGAAACCAAGAGGCCAATAAGTTAAGTAAATGACTTGTTCAAGGTAGAATAGCTAATTAGTGACAAAATACATCTCATGACAAAATTAAAATTAAAATTAATCAAAATTAAAATAGTGTAATAATAATACAGATAGTCTACTTTGGGAATGCTGACCAAAATTATAATGGATATATTTTTTGATCTAAAGGTGTTCTCATCCAGTTGCGAATACTCACCATCCACATGCTAACAACTCCCACATTTCTATTTCTGCCCTGACCTCTCCCTTGAGCTCCAGTCTCACATATTCAAGTACTTACTTGATGCTCCTCTTAGGTGCCTTGTAGGCATCATGATTGGAACAGAACCAAACAGTGAGTCCCATCCTCATCCCCAACATGTTCTTCCAGCAGAGTTACCCATGACAGTAAAAGGCAACTTGGTTTTTCCAGTTGCTTAAGATAAAAATCTTAGTGTTACTATTGCCTCCCTTTTTTGCTGACACACCCTCTATCACATCCATCAGCAAATTTAGTTGGTTTTACCTTCAAGACATATCCAGAATATGAGCAATTCTGTTATAGGTTGGGATTGGGAAGCTGGCTCAGGAAACAATTAGCATGTAGGAAGTTCTTAGGGAGAGCTCTTGGGATCACCTATCTGTGGATGGGAGGGGTGGAAGTAGAACAGGGCAGGGGGAAATTGGGCTGCAACTCAGGGAAGTTCTCCACCAACTCTGCAGGGAGATCTGAGACTGGGCTGGTTTTTCAGAGATGCCTTCATTGTGGAGAATGGGCTCTTCTTTCCACTGTTGCATAGACCAATCAGTGGATACAGACTGACCACAGGAAGGGGGTATAACCCTGGGTGAGACAGCTCTCTTTAGCTAAAGACAGTCAAAGGAATGATTACTGCTATGGAGGAAATAATCAGGGTGATGTAATCAAGAGTCTGGGATTAGGAGCCTACTTCAGAAAGAGTGGTTCAGAAATGCTTTTTTGGGGAGTGCTGACATTGAATTGAGACCTAGAAAACTAAATGATGGGCAGGATTGCTGGCAAAAGGGAGTAGGGGGAGTTCGGTGGGTAGAAAAGTCAGAGTGAAAGCCAAAGTGGCTGGAGGATACTGAGGGAGGGGAGGGTGATAGGTGATGGAGTTGAAGATGTAGACATGGGCTTGATTGTGAAAGGCCAGGCTGAGTCTGGGTTTTACCCTAAGTGTAAAGGAAAGCCTTAGGAAGTTTGAGTTATGCAGTGATCTTTCTGGTTGCTAATGGAGCATGGCTTTGAGGAAGGCAGGAAGGGAAACAGAAACAAATTTTGGCAGCTATTGTAGTGGTCCAGGAGAGAGATGATTTTGGCTCAGACTAGAACAGGGGCCAGGGAACTGGGGAGAGGTGGGAAAATATAGGATATATTTTGTGTTAGAGCTAATGGTGGATTGGGTGTGGGATTGAGGGAAAGCAGGGAACCAAGGAGACTATTGATAATTGTTTTGGGTTTGAACAACAGGGCGAAGTGTAATTTGATGGAAGGATTGGTGACCATGTATGTAAATGAATGTTAATAGTATATTATAGCTCATATTTATTTTCATAAAAATAATAATTAGTATATATTTTTGTAGTTCCAGATATTGATGTCTCTTATGGAATTTAAAAAATTGGTGGGCATTAGTTTAAATTAGATTTATATCTCCAGATGTGGAGGCCAGTGACAATAGAATCTAGTTATCTGTTTATGTTTAGATCTCACATGCAGTAACTGCTTGACTTCCTTGTTTTGTCTTGGATCAAGTTCACACTTCTACATTAACTGAGCAACTATATGGAAAGTTTGTCAAAACAATATGGATTAGCCATATTAAACATTTCAGACATATTTACGTTCCAAGATCTGTACCCCTCACTAAGTTCTGGTCCTCTTAAGGGAGTGAGGAGGGAATACACACCCATTTACACTAGGTCCTGAGAATAGTGTGGTTCATTGTGTATCTGGAGAAAAGGAGGTAACTCTTATTTTATATGAAGACTCTCAAGAACAGGAGGAGAACTTGACAGAAGCCACCAAAGGACCCCAGAAGGGGCTGTGGAAGAGTCCCCTTCCTGTGGCGCTTCCACTGACTCTTCTCACCCCAATCCAGGACGTAGTCACCGTGGCTCACAGATATGGGAAGGTCATAGGATGGAAGTGTGACTCTGAGGCACTCTGAATAATGTCCCAAGCTGTTCAAAGATCTGACTTAATAGTGTCACTATGATTGATGTTTACTGCAGTCGTGTCAGGAGGTTTGCCCGATGGCCCTGAAGACCAAAATCTTTTCTGGGCAGAGCTATCTGGCATGTGTGACAGCACCGGAAATGTCCTCCAGAACAGGTCAATGTGTGGGCTCTGTATTGATTTTTTAGGGATTTGAGGGCGTGTCATCAGCCATGCTCTTTTGATCTTTGGCTCCTTTGCTGAATTCTTAATTAAATGTGTAATATACATTAACAGCACCAGAAGAGTGACCTAACTAGGAGAGCTGTTATACATGGGTTTGTGTTGCCAAGGTAGGAAGCACGGTCCATTTTCTTGATGGCTTTCCAGAATCCTTCCTGGCATCTCAGAGGTGAGCAATGCAATGTTATGTCTGCTCTTATGCCTGGTTATAAAGCAGGGTGATTTGGGTGGACACAAAGTAAAACGTGGAGAGGGACCACTAATACAGTGTGGGGGACGTAGGGTGCACAGTCATATCTCAACTTCCCATTCATAGAGATTCGCCAAAGGAAATAATCAGATTCCAGTCTCATGCAGATAATCCACCTATCAGTAAAATATTTACTAATTTCTTGCCAAATGTAAACATGTAACAAAATACAGTCAAATTAAATTGAAGGTAAAAAACTTATGAGATGCCACCTAGTATGTACTTCGATTTGGGTCTGATCTATTTACCTAGTTTGAAGGCAGTTGTTATTTCTGCTGCTTCTTTTTATATACACAATGTCCAGTTTCAGAGTCTCTTTTGCCTGTGAATTGAGAGAGATGGAATCATGGGAGACTCTGGGTTCTGGCTCTCCATCTCCTTTGCAGCCTTCATTCATCTCTGACATTCTTACTCCTATCTATTCAGTAAAGACAATGGCTCACCGAGTCACAAAACAATCAGGAGCAAAGATTGAAATTTCTCTTTTTCCAAAGCCAGTTAGTCAGTCAACAAACAATACCATGTGCCAGCTAAGCACTGAGTGGGGCTCAGGAGATGCAGAAGCAAAGACAACTATGATTGTGAAGGAGCAACTGCTTTTCCATGAGGTTACTTGGATGACGGCAAGCAAGACAGAATGAGAGGAGACAGAGAACTGGCACATCATTGATATTTTCAGTTAGATTTTTAAAAATACACTTAAGGCTTGGGAGTCAGCATCCTAAATCTAGAATAAGGGACCAGGCAGGCCTCTGCTTGATGTATTAAGATCATTGATAGAGGGTTCACATGGAGTCCTGTGGGAGGAGGGTGACTGTTATGGGTAGAACAGGTTGAGCAGCAGAAGAAGCCTCAAGAAAAAGGAAGAGAGAAAAGAAATGTCCCCAAAGCGTGTGTATGGTTGCAGTTTTGCATTTTTATGAAATTGTCTATATATACAGAGCAAGTATGTTTAAAAAAGATTAATAATTGTTAGAGCCAGAAATGACCCAGAGGTCACTGAATTTAATGATTCTCTAACTTGGTGGGCATCAGAACCTCTTGGGGAGTTGGAAAAAAAAATGTAACTGCATAGACCCTACTACAATGGCCAAGATACCTGGTCCCCAGGTGATTCCAGAACACGCTATGGTTTCAGAAGGACTTACTTGTCCAGTTTTCTTATTTTACAGAAGAGGAAACTGGCATCCTGAAGTGCTTGTCCAAGGACACCAGTTTAATCTTTATTGGCTCTACACCAGGCAAGAAAAAAAATGCATCCGCTTTGGGAAGTATCCAGGGATAATTTTTTTTCTTGTTTAATGGTAGAAAAGAATGGAAATGTGCAAGCAAATGAGGGGAAAAAATCACTACGTATGTATTTGTGAGTATAGTTGTTTTTTCTAGCTATAAAATTTTGTGATACACAAAACGACATATTTTCTACTTTCTATTTTTGCCTACAATTTTTAAAAGATATTTATTTTTATGAGCTACTTCTACCAGAATTTACATGGCGTTAGGCACAGTAAACTGAATTTCACTACAACCCTAATATAGGTAGTCGAGGCTTAATTTTTTAGATGAGAAAATAGAGGTGTCACTACAGCTCAGTAAGATAAATTATTAGAATTATAAGGGAAAGGGAAATTGCCTGCCACATGTGTGCTGGGCCCATAGCCTCATTGTTCACCTATGACCTAGAGTCCAAGGTACTGAATTTTACCAAAATAAGTTTGTATTTAACTTCGTCAAACTACCTGCATTCTACTATTGCCTTTGTGGCAGTGATGAACACTAGCGTCTAGTGCGTGGCCTAAAGTCTGTTCTTACGACTCTCTTACCAAACAGAAGTTCCTCTTTTGTAGTAAGCCAGCCTCTAGGTGTTTGTAGCACAGGGAACTGCTGCTCGAGGGGTGGAGATACAGAGCTCAGCAGCCGGGGGAAACAGCCACCTCATAATGTAACTGCTGGAGGAGAAAATGCAAGAAAAGAAATCACTTCCCTGTCTTATAAACAGTCAAGTGTGTTTTACAACAGTGAAACCAGTGCTGCAAATCATTCAACTTGAGTAAGTGTGGTTGAAGGTCACTGTGAGGTTTACTTGGGAATCATATTAATCCTTGTCTTGGACATAAAGTGCCAGATTTCTGTGATGACAAACAGTTCACAAAGGGGCCTAAGTACCGTCTTGGGAGCGAGGTTTTAATCAGACTCAAAAATAATTCAGAGGCTATTTTGGCTTCTCCTTGAGTGGGCCAGAGGAAATGCTCCTCTAGTTTGGCTCAGGACAATGTGGGGATTTTTTTTCCTTTGATTGTTTTACTTTTTGTGATTATATTTATTCAAATCATTAAAAAATTAATTTTCAATTGAGATTGGAAGTAAGCCAGAGTCACATAATGGTGGCTGGCAAGGAAGCATCCTTGACTTGTAGATCAGCTACTTGAATTGTTCTAGTCTGCTCACCAGGAGCAGTGGGGCTATTGGTCACTGCACATATGTGTTTTCTGCACTCACAAGAACGTTAAGTTGTAATGCTCAGCCAGAATTCATAATTAGAGATGAACTTCAGGCTTCCATATTTTGGGCTCTAATCTTTTGGAGGTGATTCCAACTGATCACTGATCAGACTTCCTATAGTTTTTTTTTTTTGTGTGTGTGTGTGTGTGTGTGTGTGTGTGTGGTGCACGGGCCTCTCACTGTTGTGGCCTCTCCCGTTGCGGAGCACAGGCTCCGGACGCGCAGGCTCAGCGGCCATGGCTCACGGGCCCAGCTGCTCCGCGGCATGTGGGATCTTCCCAGACCGGGGCATGAACCTGCATCCCCCTGCATCGGCAGGTGGACTCTCAACCACTGCGCCACCAGGAAAGCCCTTCCTATAGTTTTTTTTTTTTTTTTTTTTTTTTTTTTTTTGCGGTATGCGGGCCTCTCACTGTTGTGGCCTCCCCCGTTGCGGAGCACAGGCTCCGGACGCGCAGGCTCCGGACGCGCAGGCTCAGCGGCCATGGCTCACGGGCCCAGCCGCTCCGCGGCACATGGGATCCTCCCAGACCGGGGCACGAACCCGTATCCCCTGCATCGGCAGGCGGACTCTCAACCACTTGCGCCACCAGGGAGGCCCCCTATAGTTTTATACAGTGTTAAGTGAGCTTTATGTTTATAAGAGTTGGTGGTATTCTTGTTTAGTTCGCTGGACATTGATAATTTTAATTGGTTAGCACCTGTTAAAAATTCAAAACACCTAGCAATATTTTTTTGGATCGGTCCCCTAAAGCAAAGGAAATACAAGCAAAAATAAGTAAATGGGACCAGATTAAACTTAAAAGCTTTTGCACAGCAAAGGAAACCATTGACAAAATGAAAAGATAACCTACTGAATGGAGAAAATATTTGCAAGTGATATGACCAATAAGGGGGTTAATATCCAAAAAATATAAACAGCTCATGCCACTCAACATCAGAAAAACAAGCAACCTGACTTAAAAATGGGCAGAAGACCTAAATAGACATTTTCCCAAAGAGGACTTGCAGATGGCCAACAGGCACATGAAAAGATGCTCTATATCGCTAATCATCAGGGAAATGCAAATCAAAACCACAATGAGATATCGCCTCATGCCTATCAGAATGGCTATCATCAAACAGAACACAAATAATGAATGTTGGCGAGGATGTGGAGAAAAGGGACCCTTGTACACTGTTGGTGGGAATATAAATTAGTGCAACCGTGGTGGAAAACAATATGAACATTTCTGAAAAAACTAAAAATAGAACTACCATATGACCCAGCAAATCCAATCCTGAGTGTATAACCGAAAAAAAAAAACCCCAAAACATTAATTCGAAAAGATATCTGCACCCCAATGTTCACAGCACTGTTATTTACAATTGCCAAGGTGCGGAAGCAACCTAGGTGTCTATCTACAGATGAACAGGTAAAGAAGATGTGCCATACACACACACAATGGAATACTACTCAACCATAAAAAAGAATGAAAATTTGCTATTTGCAGCAACATGGATAGACTTGGAAGGCATTCTACTAAGTGAAATAACTCAGACGGAGAAAGACGACTACTGTATGATATCACCTGTATGTGGAATCTAAAAAATAAAACAAACTAGTGAATATAACAAAAAAAGAAGCAGATGCACAGATGTAGAGAACAAGCTAGTGGTTATCAGTGGGCGGGGGCAATATAGGAGTGGGAGAGTGGGAGGTATGAACTATTGGGTATAAGGTAGGCTCAAGGATGTACTGTACAACACAGGGAATACAGCCAACATTTTGTAGTAACTATAAATGGAGTATAACCTTTAAAAATTATGAATCACTATATTTTACACCTGTAACTTATATAATATTGTACATCAACTATACTTCAATACAAAATTTCAAAACATCCACGTAGAGATATTGAAGAGCAAATTTTCCTTTATCTTCTAGCCATCAAATTCCTCTCCCAATTACTGTTACTTTATATATATATATATCTTTTTAGAGTTCTGTTACATATTTACAAACATATACATATATATGTATATGGTGTATATATATTCATACAGATGATAAGTATATGTATATATATATACATTTTTTTCTTTTCATACAGATGGTAGCATACTCTATACACTGTTCTGAACTATACTATTTCCCCCTTAACTATATTTTGGAGATCTATCCATCTCAATACATAAAAAATTGTCTCAGTCTTCCATGGAAAGGCATTTATGTCATTTCCAATCTTTTGATATTACAAACAAAGGTGCATTTTCACCTGTGGGAATACAGTTGTGAGATAAATATCTGTGAGTCAACAGCTGGTTTGAGCAATATGTGAACTTTCAATTTTAGTGATTATTGTCAAATTGCTTTCCAAGTGGTTATGCTAATTTATATTCCCACCACCAATGCAGGAATGTGTCTGTTTCTATAAATACTTGCCAACATAGTATTTTCTAATATTTTGATCTTTGCCAATCTGATTGTTGAATGCTGTTCTCACTATACAATGATGGAGGAAGTTTTAAAAATTTGATTTAGGACAACTCCAAACAAGTTTTTGAGGGTGTGAGATAATAGAAAATGTATATATTGGTTTCTGTCCCAGTTCCTGGCACAGAGCTCCTAAAACCCTTGTAATTTCCTGGGTGATAAGAGCACTAGAAGCATCTCTTGTTCTAATATTTGGTCTTTCACTACATCCCTGACACAGGGCTCCTAAAATCCTTGTAAATTCCTAAGTGATAGGATGGGGGCTGGTCACCAGAAAGACCAAGCCATGGTTAGAAGCTTGGAATTTTTCAACCCCACCACCCAAAGAGAGGAGAGGGGCTGGAAATGGAGTTAAGAATTGCTTATGCTTACAGGAGGAAGCCTCCATAAAATCCCAATAGTAGGGGATTTGGAGAGCTTCCAGGCTGGTGAAAAGGTGGAGGCGTGGGGAGAATGGTACCCCCTGAGAGGGCACGGAAGTTCCACACCCCTTCCCACATACCTTGCCCTGTGCATTTCTTCCATCTGGATGTTCATCTGTATCCTTTATTATTTCCTTTTTTAATAAACCGGTAGATGTAGTAAACTGTTTTCCTGAGTTCCGTGAGCTGCTCTAGCAAATTAATCAAACCTGAGGAGGGGTTGTGAGAGCATTTGGTCTATAGCCCATTGGTCAGAAGCACAGGTGACAATCTGGACTCACTCTAGCCCTCTAAAGTTGGGGACAGTCTGCTGGGACTGAGTAGTAGCATGTGGGATCAGATACCTCTCCAGGTAGACAGAGTCATAATTAAGTTGTAGGATACCCAGCTGGTGTCATGGAGAAGCGCTTGGTGTGGGTAAAACCTCCCACACATTTGGTGACCAGAAGTGAAGTGTGCAGTGAGAGTAGTGAAGGAGGCAGACAGGAAAGAAACACCCAGTAGGCAACAAAATGTTTTTTTTCCCGACTCAGGAGGTAGAGTGAACTGAGATTTTATAATACGGAGGGCTTATGTTTCTCTAACTTTAAACAAACCTTGGAATACTAACATCATCTTAGGTACCTATAAGTGCAAGATTGGAAACTTTCAATGAATGCATAAGGCAAAAGGAGGGTGCAAAAAGGGTACAAGTTTAGTTTAGATTTTTATATACTTGAGGGTCTAAATCCCACAACAATGGCTACCTTGATTATATTTTTCTTCTGCTCTCTGCTGGAGGTTTGTTTCTTTCAGCGTTTAGTTTTCTCGGGAGGAATGAGGTCAGGTTCTTACTGCTCAAATCTGATGTGTTAAACAGCTCAATTAGAGTCAGAGATTGTCCAGGCATTTCCAGGAAGTTTGCTGACTGGTGTCACTGACCGTTCACAGGCTGCGGCTTCCACGGGGCCCCTTTGTGCTGCCCCCCATTCCTGCTTTCTGGGTCAGCCCTGTCAACCATTTCACCTGATCAGAGTACCCTTCTCTCAACATTTTATAGTATCTCTCCTTCAGGGCACTGTGATGGAGGGAAGTTTTGGCTTTCTGATTTAGGAGAACTAGGAACAGGTTTTTGAGGGTTTATGCACATGTGAATGTCGATAAAATCTTGTTGTTTATTTTTTTAAAATACCCTTTCCAAAAGAATAGATACATGTATATGTATAACTGAATCACTGAAATGAGCACATTGTAAATCAACTATACTTCAATAAAAATAAATTTAAGAAAATACTCTTTCCACGCTTTTTTTCCTGCTCTTCATTCATAGCACTTCTCCTGTTTCCCAGAGGATAGAGACCAGTGGGGAGAAGCTCCGGCAACCTCCTGCTTCTAGTTTGTCTCTGACCCATTTCTCGACCCTCCCTTTCCTCCTTGTTAAATCAGAGGGACAGTCCTCCCTTTATCCAGAGCTATCTCTCCATCTCTTCCCTGGATTTCATCCCCTCCTGTACACTCAGGAACTCTCTCTTTATATCAACCTCTCCCTTCGCATCAATATATTATCGTGCTCACAAGGTCCTATTTTGAAAATAACTCAGCAGTAACTCTGCCTCGACTGCACCTCATTTCCTCCCAGCCAGCGGAAGCGTAGTTCGCCTCTCATTTCCTCTTCAGCCTTCAGTGGTAGGTTCTGAACCCACTGCTTCACTGAAAGCACTCTTGATAAAGTCTTTAACAACCTCTTCCCTGATAACTTTACTAAAATTTGCAGGCTCCATCTTCCTTGAAGTTTGGACCCCTTTGTAGCGTCCACCACTCCCTCCTTCCCGACAGGCTCCCTCTTCCTACTTGAGGCTCTTCTCTGTCTTCCAGACTCTTCCTCCTTGGCTCATCTCCCAACGCCAGGTTCCCTCCCAGTCCTCTCCAAGCTTCTCGTCTCTTCTCCCATTATGTAAGCCAGCCACATCCCTGGTTAAAACCACAGTATATAGAGTCAGCCAGATCCAGATTTGACACTTAATTCCAACCCTTTTAAGTTTTGTCAACTGGACAAGTCATTTAACTCTCATAACCTCCATTTTCTCGACTTTAAAATAAGCATAATAATTCCCACTTCACTGGGGTGTGAGTTGGGAGTCAAAGTCTTCAGATAAACTATAAAACGTTTTATTGATTGATTCAACAGAAATTTCAAAAAATAACTTGAGCTCATACTATATTACAGGTACTATGTACAAGGTTTTTTGGACTGTGACATACAATAAGAAATACAATTTATAATGCCACTAGGACATACATACAAACAAATTTTCCTTCAGAGATTCTTACTCTTATGTCTAATGTGATATGCTTTGTTATTTTCTATTCTATTTCACAAACTTATACTGGTTACTATCTACTAGATTTCCCAATCCTCAAATGAAACATGGCCTACAGTTTAGAAAACATTCTTCTAGGCTCTGGGGATATGGAAGCATTGGCCACATGGAACTTGCTTCCCAGAGCTGAGCTGTCCATTAGAATTTTCTGCAATAATGGAAATGTTCTATATCTGTCTTGCCCAATATGGTAGCCACTAGCCACATGTGACTCTTTAGCCTTTGAAATGTAGTTGGTGCCCATGAGGGACTGAATTTTCAAATTTTATTTAATTTTAATTTATTTAAATTTACAAAGCCACGTGTGGCTATGGTATTGGACAACAGTTCTAGAGTGTGGGTGACAAACGTAAAAAGTAAATGAATAAAAGAACAAGATAATTTCCAATAGTTATCACTTACCAGGGCAGTGATGATGTTACTTAGGATGGAGTGATGGAGAGTGACTTTGGGAAGAGTTTAGGCTGGGCGGTCAGAGAAGACCCCTCGATGGAGGTAATGTCTGAGTTGACATCTGAGTTACAAGGAGCCAGGCATCTGGCCATCTGAGGGAAGAGGATCCCCGCTGCAGAGAACAGCAGATGCAGAGGCCTACAAGTGGAAATGAGCTTGGTGTATTTGAGGAAGAGAAGTCCTATGAGGCTGGATCATAGTGGCAGTGAGTCAGTACTAAAGGAAGGTAGCTGTGCTGCTGAATATCCACACCTATGCCCCGCCCCCCACAAGCCAAGAGTCCTGCAGGCCTTTCAAACTCAGCTTATTCTGTACTGAACATCCAAAAGTTGTTCCTCCTCTGTGTATCCTATCTCAGTGACTGGTACCACCATTTAACCTGGCATCATCTTCCTCCCCTCCCTCTCCCTCACTCTATCAATTGTCATGTCCTGTCATTGTTCTAAATGGCCCTGGAATATGACCACTTCTCCATAGCCTTGTGGAATATTTTTTTGATTCATGGACTCATAATGGTTTCTTTGCCTAGATCTATTCTTCACACAGCAGCCAGAGTGATCATTCTAAAATACAAATGCAACCATGCCACTCTTTGGCTTAGAATCTTACCGTGTTCCCCAAGGCACTCAGATTAAGACAGCAACTCTTTAACAAGGACTTACTAGGACCTTTATCAGCCTAATGTGCCTTGCTCAAACCTGTTTTCAGCAACTTGAAAATGCCTTGCTCTCTATTCTTTGAGCATCTGTAAAGAGTGTTTCTTCTGCATAGGATTTTCTTTGCTCTATCTCCTCCAACCTTTGGATGACATTCTCGGGATATAGCTTAAGCAACATTTCATCCAAGAAGACTTCCATGACTCCCTACCCCATGTCTGATGTCCTTCAGGTGTTCTCACTGCACTCTGAACCATCCCCATGTAGTACTTATTTCACCATCCGGTAACTGTCTATTTACAAATCTGTTGCCTGCACGAGGGCAGGGGTCAGTCTCCCATGTTTGTTTGTTTTTTGTTTTTTTTTTTTTGCAGTATGCGGGCCTCTCACTGTTGTGGCCTCCCCCGTTGCGGAGCACAGGCTCCGGACGCGCAGGCTCCGGACGCGCAGGCTCAGCGGCCATGGCTCACGGGCCCAGCCGCTCCGCGGCATATGGGATCCTCCCAGACCGGGGCACGAACCCGTATCCCCTGCATCGGCAGGCGGACTCTCAACCACTTGCGCCACCAGGGAGGCCCTCCCATGTTTGTTGATGCATAGCCAGCACTTACCACAATGCTGGGCATCAAGGAGATGCTCAGTAAATATTTGCTGGATGAATAAAAAATAAATAACAATAATTCAGATATTTTTATTGACAATTAATTATTACCTACTGATTAACAATAATAACTAGCATTCATTGAGTATGCTTAGCATTTTACTCTATCTCCTTCGTCTCCTCTACCACAACCCACTAAGATAGGCGTTCTTATCCTCATTGTATAAATTGAAAACTGAAGCCCCTGAGGATTTAGAATAACTTACCTGAAGTTACACAACTGGCAAGTGAAGACAAAATCAAGAAAACCCTGGGAGCACCCAAGTAAAAAAAAAAGCAAAATCCATTTTCTTAATCCCAACACCAGGTGTGATGAGCTTTCTGGATTCCCTTGTTCTAACAGAGACTTCACAGACAGCAATGGGTTTGTAACTGCAGAGGGATGCTGCTTACATCAGAGTGGTCCTGAGCTGAGTCATTATCCTAGACTTATAAAGCCAACTTTCATTTGCTGAACTTGAAATAAAGCTCAAGACTAAACTATTTCCTTCAGTTTGGTTGGGTGGATCTCGAAAAGGTTTTCTGAGAGTAAGCTCCTAAGGGGTGCTGGCTGAATACCTGCAGTGGGCTCTGGGGCACCTGAGGGGCATTGATGGGTGCTGTCCATGGAGAAAGGGAAGCCAAGAACTTGGGAACTGGGGTGTTGACCATGCTGTGGCAGAAGGCATTTTACATTTTCTTTGTGATCACTAATCCATTAGGGGGGTGGCCTTGTTTTTCATAATATTTCAGGAACTGCCACACTGAATTGTGATCCTGTAGCTTGGTAGAAATTCTGACAGACTATTGTTTGAGGACCATTTGGGGATTTGTAGTCCAGTGACTTGATGTGACTTTGGGGATTTTGGCCTGTGCCTGTCATGTTTACTGTGGGTTGAACAGTTAAGTAGAGCGTCTACCTCCTGTAAAACTCCAGGCGCTGGCCAGATTTCATCTTGCTTATTCTTCACTACATCTGCCTTTGGCAGGAGAGTGACAATTGTTGGCCCTTTCATAATGAGAAGGACAATGGGGGCCAGAGAGGTTAATTGGCTTCCGTCGGTGAAGCACTCAGGCTAGAGTAACTCAACATCATAGGATTATGTTTCTGAGTTAGACTGTTCAATCTTACTGGGGAAGAAATGCATGTTTTATATTTAAGGATCCATATACTTCCATATGTATTCATTCATTCATTCAACAATTATTTATGGAGATCCTACTGTGTGCCAGGAACTGGTTATAGTGGGGAATAAGACAGACATGCTGTCAAGAAACTCACATTCTTATTGAAGAGGGAGAACAGACAGAAAATGTAAACATATACACGAATTTTTCATTTCAAATACTAATTTTCTACAGACAAAATAAAAACAGAGTAAGAATATGTAGAGTGCTTAGGGTGGATGAAGAAAGGATTATCAAAAGGCTTCCATGAGATGGTGTCTGGTAAACTAATAGCAGAAGGATATAAAAGAGCCCAGCTTGAGAAATCTGGGGAAGAGCACTCCAGGCAGAGGGAACAGCAAATGCAAAGGCCCTGAGGCTAGGACAAGAGTGTCATGTTGGAGGATAGGAATGCTGAGTACTTAGAGGTTTTTTAGCAGAGGGGTGATGGGATGCTCATTTTTATTATAACAAGATCTCTGTGATTGCCACGCAGAGGTGAACTGAGGAAGGTAAAGGATGAAACAGGGAGAACAGGAAGAGATTACTGCAGGCGTTCAAGGATAGATACTTTTTTTGAGTTCCTACTATGTTTCAGACATTGTAAGTGCTTTCCATGCATGATCTTCTTTAATATTCATAACAATTCTATAATGTAATTATTATCTTCATTTTTCAGATAAGAAACTAGAGGCTCAAAAGTTTAAATATCGGGCTTCCCTGGTGGCGCAGTGGTTGAGAGTCCGCCTACTGATGCAGGGGACACGGGTTCGTGCCCCAGTCCGGGAGGATCCCACATGCCGCAGAGCGGCTGGGCCCGTGAGCCACGGCCGCTGAGCCTGTGCGTCCGGAGCCTATGCTCCGCAACGGGAGAGGCCACAACAGTGAGAGGCCCGCGTAATGCAAAACAAAAAACAAAACAAAACAAAACAAAACAAAAAGTTTAAATATCTTATCCAAGGCCACTCAACCTAAGTGGCAGAAGTAAGGTTTAATTTCAAAGTCTATACTGTTAAGTGCTTTTCTAGCCCTGGCATATCTTTTTTTTTTTCTCCTATCTAGGATTGAAGGCTTTAATTAAAACAACAATGACAAAAACTAGAGATTTTCACCATGTGCTTCCTATTTTTACTCCCTGTTCTTACAACAGAAATATAACACATCTTTAAAAAAATAAAAAGAGTGTTTATGGATTAAAAAAGCAACTGACCCTACTAATATTTCTTTACCCATGTATTGTGATATTCAGAAAAACTCAGATTACAGTGAATTTACTTGGCGATCTTTGTGTTTTTACTCTTGACCTTTCTATTCTAAACGAAGTGTGTAGCCCTGGCATATCTTTTTTTTTTTTTTTTTTTTTTTTTTTTTTTTGCGGTACGTGGGCCTCTCACTGTTGTGGCCTCTCCCCTTGCGGAGCACAGGCTCCGGAAGCTCAGGCTCAGCGGCCATGGTTCACAGGCGCTCCGCGGCATGTGGGATCTTCCCAGACTGGGGCACGAACCCGTGTCCCCTGCATCGGCAGGCGGACTTTCAACCACTGCACCACCAGGGGAGCCCACCCTGGCATATCTTTATGGCCTGCTAGAGTGATCCTCATGGATATGCCCCAGACACTTTAAAACTGTCAGGCCTAAAACCAGAAGTTCACTGTCTCATCCCCCAAACCTTTCCTTTTGGTTCCTCAGCTATATTAATGACATCATCAACAACTCAATAACCTAGGCTAAAAACTTAGTGTCTTCTTAACTCTGTCTGGACAGGTGTTTTTCTTCATTAATCTGCATCAAATCTGTTGCATCATTTGATCCATTTTTACTCTGTTACCTATTTGATTTCTATGCCTGTCGTCATTGCCTTGGTTTGAGCCAGTTCAGCTATTCCAGTTGCTTCTTCTTCATTTCCTGATTCCAGCCAATCTCTACGCTCTCCAGTTTATTTTCCTCTAGCCTCTAGGTGTAGTTCCTATCTTAAACCCAGGTTACATTATCCCTGTTCTTAAAAATCATTCTGTGGTCCCCCTTGCCTCCAGAATCAAGTTCATGAACTTTAGTGTGGCAATCAACTTACCAGTATTGAGTCGTTCATTTGTTGGTCAGCAGATCACTTGTTATTGTAGCACTGGACTTATTTGTTTTTGCAGCTGATAACTTTTACCACATATAACCAGTCATGTGAAGAGGAAAGTTAGGAACACGCAGTCCAGCTGATTCTGGATTGAACTATTTAGAAGTCCAGCATGAACCGAGCTAACTAATCAGTGGGTGAGAGGCATCATTCAAGGGCCAATAAGGTGTTTCCATAGCCTCCTGGTAGAGCCTGTTGACTCAACAGCTCTGGGAAGTCACTCAGCTGGATACATTTTTGTTGGACTGACTTGCATGGAAGGGACACAGGAGAGACCTGAGTTCTAAGACAGATAAAGTCTAAACTAGCCACAGGCCCTCTTAACCTCTTAATGGCATTCCAGAGGGCAAAGGCAGCCAGTTCTTAGGGATAGGAATCAGTTCATTTAAGAAGCAAGTGGAAATTTCTGGACAGAAGGAAATGCCCCTTCAGTGTGAAATTTATCCTAACCCTACATTGTGTTGTTTACAGGAAATAGGTCCCTGTGAATGAAGCACGGAATAAACAGAAGGGTTAAGAAACAGGAGACTTTGTGGTTATTTTCTGAGTTGAATTTGCAGACCTGTAATTCAGTGATTCAACTCTGGCTGTCAGCACCCAGCAAGCATTCTCTCTTTAAGCATTTGTAGTCACGAGACAAATATACGCTGAAGCATTTTCTGCCCTACTAAGGATTCCTCAAACATAGTGTAGTTTCTCTAGACAGGTTTTCTTGTCTACTAGATAATCAGACAGAAAATTTAGTAAAAATTTATTTTGTTCTATCATTTCTCATTGAAGAAAATAAAATTTTTGAGGCTCTTTCCGTGATGCTGAAAGAGATAAATGAAATTCGTTTCTGCCAATTTTAAGAACTATGCTAGAAGATGTTCCCATTTTGTTTTGTAGAATAAGTAATAGTTTTAAAAGATAAGGTAGAATAGCTCCATATTTTCCATATTCAACTTTAAGGTGGAGTATAATTTTTTTTTTTTTTTTTTTTTTGCGGTACGCGGGCCTCTCACTGTTGTGACCTCTCCCATTGTGGAGCACAGGCTCTGGATGCGCAGGTTCAGCGGCCATGGCTCACTGGCCCAGCGGCTCCGCAGCATGTGGAATCTTCCCAGACCGGGGCACGAACCCATGTCCCCTGCATCGGCAGGCAGACTCTCAACCACTGCGCCACCAGGGAAGCCCGGGGTATAATTTTTAATGTCTGTACTACAAGTGATTATGATTTTCCACCATATTTTAAGCATAATATAAATTTTTAGCTGACAACTGTGTATTGTACAAACAGTACTATAGCAACAACAGAAATCAAGCAAGAAAAAAAGGGAAAGAAAACATATCTCTAATCTTGCCATTCTAAAAACCAGCTGTTTTAAAGTTTCCTCCCAGTTACTGTCAATATATTACCTAATTTTCATATAGTTACAACCTTAGCATAAACGTGACTTTACAATGAGGTTTTTGCTTCTAATGTTACATAAGCCTTTTTTCCCAGTCACTTTGCATTTTGAAGCCCTAATGTGCTTTTATACTAGAATTTCTGGGAAATAATGGGTTTCTTCAAAAAGGTTTGTCCAGGATTGTATAGGATTTCCCATGGATTTAGTATGTGCCCAACAGCAGACACCAAGAGAATTCTTCAGAAAATATTCCCTAGAATAAAATGTTTTCCTCAGAAGACATCCAGAGGGAAGATGACGTGAAAGGAAGGGAGGATGGGACCTACCTCACGAGCCCATAAGTCACAGTTCACAGTCAGAAAGCTGCAGAAGTCACATCCCAGCGAGGGGTCCAGTTCTACATCTGTGTTTGTATCTACAACACAGAAAATTAAGATGGGCTAAAGGAAACCAGGGAGATGGCTCTCCCTCAGTGTTTCTCACTTGACACACAAGATGGCCTTCAGGAGCTTCTGTTCTCTTCTTTCCATTTGACCAATGTGTTCTGGGACTTAATGTGCTAATATTCATAAGCCTTTTTAATTATGAGATGATCATCCTTGTCATCATCTGCCTCAGCCATGGATTACCAAATGTCCTTGATCAATGAGGCTTGCACAAATATGGATTTTACCCCAGACTCACCTTATGGCTAATAACAGTGTACTGTTACTCACAGATGAGATGACACACAGCTTATCTGGCCCTCCCTAAAGCGAGGATGAAATGGCCAAGTGACAAAATACTGGGTTGTTGCATAGCTGATGAGCTGAATGTGCCAACCCTTGCACACGCTAACCACAGCTGGGCCATGTCTGTTTCCTCATTCATTCATTCATTCACTGGACAGGTATTGGTTGAGTGTCTACTTTGGCGGTGGCATGCTAGGGGCTGGGCTATTTGCATGAACAAAGGAGGCAGAGTCTCAAAGAGCCTTCAGCCTGGTGGAGAACACAGACATGATCTAAAAATCTCATGGTAAATGCAACATTAAATCTGTGATGGGTATGAGGAAGGAAGGGTGCAAGGGGGCTGAGACCGTAGACGGCGGGGGGCAGTGACCTGGTCACGGGAGGCATCTCCAGGAAGGGAGGACTGACCCACACTTGGAAAGAACATTAATACAATTGACTGATGTTTACCAAGTGGTTCCTATGTAAAATGTCCAGATTTTAGTGCTTTATATGGATTTGTGTGTGTGTGTGTGTGTTATGGACTCATGTTAACATATAGGTGAGAAAACTCTGGCTTGGAGACAATAATTTGTTTAGGATCATCCAGTAGAAGAATGGGGATTGGAACTCAGTTTGATTGCAAAGTCTGGAGTCCTAACCACTCGGCTATACTGTCTCCCGTCTTGCTTGAAATAGGAGTTCAGCAGGTGGAAAGAATGGCGTGAAGTGATGCCAGGCAGGTGGAACAGCATGTGTGGGACACAGAGGTGGAAGTGAAGAGAGGTGGTGTGGCTGGGTGTACAGGCTAGGGAGAGCGCCAGGCGAGGCCAGGAGGTGAGCAGGGACAGGCTGCAGCCCCAGGGAGGCAAGTCAGGTTCTGGCCCTGCCCTACAGGAAGCCACTGGAGGCTCCAGGCAGGGGTGGATGTGATCAGACTTGCGTTTAGGAAAAGTCACCCTCGCTGTAGTATAGAGGTTAGATGGGGGCAAAGGTGGATTTGGGGAGACAAATTAAAACCTTTTAGTGGTGGTGAGGGGTTTGAGAGCAATTGAGGTGCTGAGATAAGTTCTACGTTTCCGACTTTGGCAATTCGGTGGACAAAGATGCCATGTGTTGAGAAGGGAAGAGTGATGTGGCTTGGAGGAAAAACCATGCATTTGACTCGGGCCAGTTCATTTTGAGGTGCCTTCCTGAACCCAGGTGGAGGTGTCTAGTAGATCATATTACATATAGATCAGGAGCTCAGGAAGAGGTTAGGGCGGGAGATAGAAATGTGTGAGTCATCCCAGGGAGAGGTGGTAATTGTGCCTTTCGGAATGGGCGAGACTGTCTAGGGAGAGAGGCTTTGTGTTTTCACTGTCCCCTTCATGCTTTCTTCTTTCCAACTTGCCTTTGGCCGTATGCACCCTTCTCCTTGCCACTTCACCCCTCCAACTGCACACCTGATTCGTTGGCCCCCTTGCCCATCACTCCTCCCCTCCTCATGCGTGTCTTCATTCTCCGTCCCTCCATCCGTCTTCTAAAGTCTCCTTCCTTCTCTCCACTCGCTCACTTTCTGCTGATGAGGGCTGACTTTTCTGTTCTCATCCTCACTGAAATTTCTTTTTCAAAGGCAGCCAGTGACCCACTCTGCCCTCCCCAAGCACTAGATCCTGTGGCTCATCCCAACTCAGTCTATACCTCCCGGCTTCTCCTTAGCATCTGACTCTTGATACGTCCCCTTTTAAACATTCTCCTGCTTTGCGTTCCCTAGCGCTGCATTATCTCTTGTCTCCTGTCTTCTTCACATGCTCCTCTTTCTACCTCTACCCGATCGACGTACATATTCCCTGGGAATGTTTTCTTCCTCTCCCTTCTATACATGCTACCTCAGCTATCTTGTTCAATCCCATGGCCTTCTCAGTCACCCCCTTGTGGATAGTACCAAAACGTATCTTTCTGGCCAGCACCTAAATGCCGCAGACCCAACTGTCCAGCTGTGGGCTAAACGCCTCCTCTCTGCATCCCGCTAGCATTCCAAACTCAGCATGGCCCATATCAAACATGTCCTGTTCCTTTCAAACAATTCAATGTCCTACACTGTTTACTTTAGCTGAGTCCCTCTTTTTTTTCATTCTCTTTACCCCTCTTAAGCGCTACCATATTCAGAGCCCTATTATCTCTTGCCTGGGACCTTAGCCTCCATTTCTCAACTAGTTTTTCTTCCTCATTTCTTCGTGTTCTGAATGAATCCTATGCGTTTGCGCTAAATGAATCATATATTCAACCCAGGTCCTATCTCCTCAGCCCCAAATCTTTAATAATCCTCTCTTGCCACTGAAATAATTACAACCCCATTAGCCTAGTTTTAAAGACCCTCTTCACTGGTCCTGAGGTAGCCTCCCACCTTTATCTCCTGCTTCCACCTGACACATACAGTCTGAGGCAACTACGTCAACCTCTTCTCCAGGCTGCATGACACTCGGAGGCAGACCTCTGTGACTCAGAATCCTTGTATCACCTACGCTGCCCACCTGGAACATAGTAGGTGCTCACTAAAGGTCTGGAATGTGCATGCAAAAGTATTTGCTGGTTCCTTCAAATGTCTGGTGATTCCCAGACCCTTGCCTTTTCTCCTGGTGAGCTTCCTACATGGAGGGACCTCCTCTCTTTGTCTTAAGAAGTAAGGTGATATATGAAATAATGCCATTTAAAATTGTGCCTTGGGAATTCCCTGGTGGTCCAGTGGTTAGGACTCTGTGCTTCCACTGCAGGGACCACGGGTTCGATCCCTGGTTGGGGGACCAAGATCACATGTGGCACGGCCAAAAAATATTGTGCATTATATATATATATATATATATATATATATATATATATATATATTTGTTATTATTTTACCCATTTATTTAAAATCTACTCAACCTTCAGAACTCATTTCCAGTGCCACTTTCTTCATGTAAACCATTACTTATCCCCCTAAGAACCATCCTTTTTCTGAACCCTCAAGATACCTCTCTTCCCTTTGCTTAAAAAAATTTGGGGGGGACTTCCCTGGTGGTGCACTGGTTGAGAGTCCTCCTGCCGATGCAGGGGACACGGGTTCATGCCCTGGTCTGGGAAGATCCCACATGCCATGGAGCGGCTGGGCCCATGAGCCACGGCCGCTGAGCCTGCGCGTCCGGAGCCTGTGCTCCGCAACAGGAGAGGCTGCAACAGTGAGAGGCCCGCGTACCGCAAAAAAAAAAAAAAAAATTCTTTTTAAAAGCACCAGAGTGGGATGCAAGGATATTTCAAAAGAGATATGGTCCCTAGTCTGATAGGACCAGTTTGTTGTGTTTGATCATTAGGTATGCTTTTGTTATAAAACCTTTGATTCTAAACAGTAATTTGAAGACTCATCTCCCCCATCGCCAACCCGCCACAATCCCGTCCCAGCCATCACTCACTTGACTGAGCTCAGATTTTGGTCCCCTGAGGCACCTAACACACCACCTTGCCCACAGTAGGTTCTTACTATTTGTGGACCTGAATTAGGTGAAGGGATGTGTATGGCTGCCAGTATCTTCCATCTTAAGTGAAAAGTGAGCCCAAGATTGGGAGCTGTGTTTATGTTGCTTCAGTGGCCAGAAGGAAAGCAACAATGCCCTTCTCACAAGTCCAGCAGAAGAAGCAATGGAACCATGTGTGCCACCAGGAGTAGCTGTCTCTGCCACTTAATTTGGGGGATAAATGAAATGAGGCCATTATGAAGGTGGAAACATCAATATTATGCAAACACAGGCATGTTCCTTGTGGAGCTAATCTCTGTGTGATCTTTCATTCCCAGCCCTCTGACTCTGCTGGATTCCATCTGCCAACAAAGCGCAGGGCAGGCACTTCAAACATGTCACTGTCTTGTCGCTATCACAGGGGCTGGGAAGTGAGTTCCATAAAATTATACTTTGTGTTCAGAATCCTGTATTTGTGATTTGAAGTTGGTCTACTCCTCAGTCAGTTAATGGAGAGGGCTATAATTCTCCAATCTTCCTAATTATCCCCATGGATATAAAATGTTGAGGACCTTGTAAGATCTTTCTTTCTAGGACATGATTCATCCCTTCCCCTTTTTCAAAATAAACTGAGAGATGGCCAAAATCTTAGGATGAAAAAATAACTCTGATGAAAGAGTTCTGGACAGCTCTCCCAAAGCAGCCAGTGAACTACGGGAAAAACATTTATAGGGCAAAACCACAGGGCATGGAGGCAGGGTCTAATTCGGTCCTCAATAAGCCCATTGTTTCTATCTTGGGAATTTAATTTTTCCATAGAAGTTCTTTCAAAGGGCTAAAGCATTCAGAGAACCACTTCAGTTCTATGCGGGGTCCCAGAGAACGATTTGGGCAGTAAGGAAGCGGAGAGCTTTTTGCTCGTGAAGGGGACTGAGGCAGGCATTTCCAGGGGCTGATCTGCAGGCAGGTGGACCCTAGCAAGGAGGTTACTCCGAGATGGGGTTGGGTTTCACGTGAGAGTCAGGAGGTCCAAGAATGAGGACCATCAACTCCAAGTGGAAAGCAAGTTACTTTATTTCTTTGTCCCCAGCATAGTCATTTGTAAAATGGGCACACAAATTCCTGGGCCCAGACTACTTTGCAAAGTTGTTATATTGATCAAATCAGAAATGAGGGAGGGAGAAAAGCTAAAGTTGTTATCAAAGCATTTGGAGATGCTGAACTTGTTATAGAAGTAAAACACGTTCGCAGGCTTTCATTTCATTTTTGAAAGAAGCAATATGATTTTCTGTTTACTAAGCACCCGCCCCTGCCAAATTAATGAGAGACCTTCAAAATGATCTGAGCCCTCAGGGCAGAATGAGTGTGAACACAGGAACTGACAGCCTGTCTTCTGCGAATTGCGAGTGGTGGTAAAAAGAGGCCCAGTTCCAAGATGTTGGTCTTGGGTTTGAAGTCTTTGCCTAAACACAAGTATGCAATATTTTGGGAGTCAGTTCCAAGATCGCTCGGATTGCTTATGAGACATTTTGTTTATTAAATAATTTTCTGAAATTTACCAGGTTTTCGTTCCTCACAGATTCATGCAAATGTACATATGACATTTCGAATTATAGAATGAGGTGGGGGAGATCATCTAATTCACCCTGTGTTTTACAGAAAAGGACACTGGGAGCCAGGAAGACTAAATGACTTGCCTGAGGCTGTATGCTGTGTCCATGGAAAAGCTGGGGCTGGAACCCAAACCTCCCAGCTTCCCAGCTCAGTGTTCTTTCTTTCGAAGACATTTTCCATGAATATTCTGGCCATATACCCTACTTTCATGGTCAACGCTAAATCCCTGGAAGAAAGCAAGAATGATTTTTTCCCCTGTGATTTCAAAATAAGAGAAACATTTTGTAACCGTAATACATTGTGTGTGTGTGTGTGTGTGTGTGTGTGTGTGTTTTAACATCTTTATTGGAGTATAATTGCTTTCCAATGGTGTGTTAGTTTCTGCTTTATAATTACGTTTTTAAGAACGTACAATTCTCTGTAGAATTTATAGGTCATAAAGTGCTTTCAAATACATTTAATCTTTATAACAATTCAGGTGAAGATTGTTATTAACACCAGATATGGAAGTGGCTTGGTCAAGGTTTCCAAAAATCAAAATTGGGACTGAAGAAAAGTTTGGGTTTTCAATTGCATTCTTGGAGGGTTTTTTTATGCTACACGAAAGTTGCTACCTGTGTGTTTTTAAGTACAAGTGACCATTAGTCATGGGGACAAGAGTCCCCAGGCACCCCCCACTTGGTTCAGCTCCAAGCTGAAGCTAGGCTCTGCCTCAGTGTATCTTACAAAGTTGACACCTACACCACTGTGACATGCCAAGCCATAGTGGATTGAGTTTTCCAGTTCATCAACCAACAAAAGCTCACTTACTTGAGAAAGGCCTGGCTGACTTCACACTAGTAGCAGCAATAATAATAATAAAAACAGTTGACATGTATCAAATACTTATTGTTTCTAGGTGCTTTACAAGTATTGACTGATTTGCTTTTCCCAGCAAGCCTATGACCATTATATCTCAGTTTTACAGATGAGCCACAGAGAGGTTAAGTAACCTTCTCCTGGTAACACAGCTAGTAAATGGCAGGTAAGTAAAATCTGCATTTTTGTTTTTCTTATTAAAAATGTGTAGTATTTTCATATAATAACCCTAGCTGTTCAATTCTTTGTCTTTGCGCAAAGGTCATTCCCTCACTGAAGCTCAGTTTCTCAGCTCCAAAACGATTGTGTTGAACTAGCAGGTCTTAAGAGTTCGGTCTAGTACTATTGTCCCCTCACCTGCTACCATATGCTCTGTGAAGCTAGGCTGTCCCATCATACCTTATTCTACCTTTTTCTGCTCCACCTTACCCTATTTCCAGAGATAAACAAAACTCACATATCATTATCATTTTTATTTATATATAAATAAGCATTAAACGTACGAACTTTCCAAACATTTTAACTTAGGAAAAACAGGGAAACAATGACCACTCTTTCTCTCCTCCCTCCCCCTTTATTTCTTAAAATATTCATTTGAGCAAACCCTTTACTCAAAGGTAATGCAAAGTCCTCCACGAAGGAATATAAAGTCCCAAATCGCACAGTTCTTTCCTTTGTGCCAACAACTGTACACAGACAGTACTAGGTTAAAATGAACACGAGTGCAACCTGAAATAGAGAAACAGGAAGGTGACATCACCAAATAAACCTCCAGGCTTGTGTACAAGCTTCTGCAGAACAGATAAGGCTTGCCGCTTGCGCGACGCTGCTGGGGTGTGTTCTGGGTGCCCTGTATTATTTGAATTTAAAGTCTTTTTCAATATCAGCTACTGTGGGGCCACCCTCCTTGCTGCCCCTGAAGTGTGAGGTCCCCCCAAAATTCCATCTCTCATTTGAGATGCCCAACTGGGAGTTCAATGGTAAACTTGATGCAACTTGGGAGTGAATCATCACAAGTGATAACTTCCTCCACTTAGAATCAATGAGTTTTCAGAAACAATTAAAGATGTTGAAATTTGTACCTTTTTATATGTGAAAGGCTTTTATGAGGTGCCTTTACCAAGCCTTGAAATACATGCAAGTATTGGGACAAAAGAGAAGTTCAAACCCTATAGAGCGGATTGACGCTGAAAGAAATAGCAATAATTGTTTACATGTCTATTTGACCTTCCAACGAGAAAGGGGTTAAATTCCTGCCTGAGTGGCATTTTCTTCCTTATGAATTAAGCATTAAAATATGCCCACTTCATCACTTTCCTCACACACCTAGCTCTTCCTTTATTATGCCTTGTTTCCACTTGCCTGTAGACAGAGCTCCCCATATTTTGCTTCTGACTCTAAATAACCATGATCACTCATGATGAGAGAGCGTCAGTAATGAGATGCCTGTGAGATGTTGAGAAATTTCTGTTTGTCTCGTAAAGCCGTGACTGTCTCTTTTATAATGGAGCTTTTATCTTCTGACAGAGAGCTTGGAGTTCCGTGTTTTTGTTAGTAGTTGATGGTGACTATTCAAGGATTGAGTTCTCCCTTCACGGAGAGCTGGGTTGAAGATGGGGACGTGGGTGGATGTTTCTCTCTGCTGTTCTGTGTGTCCCACAAGGCTTTTACAGAGCAGGGTAGTAAACTATCTTCTGGAGGAGAGAAAGTTTTATCCTTATACCATATCATGCACCTATTGCTGTGGCCAGGGTGCAAGGCTGATACACACCTCACTTCCAACATGAACATCATTTTCTTCCTTCATTACATATGGGATTTTTGTGACTCAGAACTGGCTTGTCACATAAGAAGGTGTGTGCGTGTTGAGTTTGACACAGGCCCTTTTCTCTAGCTACAGGAGAGCTTTCTAGATGAGGGTCATCAGGACGTTGACCTGCGTTCTAGTTCAATCAGTAACCCAGAGGCCAAGGTAATTACTTGGTGTAGAGTCACTACTTGACTTTTCTGCTTCACTGTATTTACAGTTAGAGAAAAACACATCCCGCAATGCAATACCAACGTGCTTTCTATCAAGGATGTAGCACAAATGTAAACAAAGTGTCCTTTTAAGTCAATACTTGCTGGGAAAAGCACAGGGTGTTCTTGGTATTATTATGGTATGTAACGCTTCACAAACTAATAAAAACATTGAATTTGCTACATATTTATATACCAGTACTATGAAGCATAACAGGAAAAAAGGAGGCCTACATTTTGATAAAATCAAACTCATACATGCTCTGATAGGCAAAAAATTTTATACTTACATAGATCACGGATGAGGTCTTCTGTCCAGTTTTTCATGGGGAAAAAGCAGCTTTAAATATTTTGTTGGAAGATAAAATTGTGTCTTTTTTTTTATTTCCTTCAGATGAAACTGAATTGATGAATAATGTATATGTCTTCTGCCAATTAAAAAAAAGTCCTGTGATTTGTACAGCTGTGACTGAGAGAAGCCAATTGACACTTGAAGGCAAAGGAAGGTGGAAAATGAAAGAATAAATGAATGGAAAATTCCACAACTCAGAATCCCAATGCTTTCTCAAGGACAAAACTGTTACTTGAGAAGGCTCTGTTGACTTTTTGGCATTCTTGCATTATCTCACTTTGAAGATGGAATGTAAATCATGGTTTTCAGCCAGTATCACTGTTCTCTGAAACAGACTCAGTTAGGTTTGCAGGGACTCTTTGGTAATACCAATTTCCCTAAATTTAATCAAATAATTAATGTTTCAAAAGCTTTGGGCATTCCTGATCTCTCTTAGTGGAAAGAGCAGCCTCATCTTTGGGACTTCTGTGGTAAATTCCCTTTCCATGGGACTTTTAGTGTTAACCCAGAAAGAGATACACTCATTCACAAAGACTTTGAGGAGAATTTTGGCTCCTTGTATAGTCTACTGGTAATCTTATGGAGTGTTGTTAAAAGTACATTTGCTATAGAAGTCATGAGAACCGCCAGCAAGTGGGCTTGGAAAAAAACAGACAGGTGCTGGGTGCTGGTGATAAAGATATATTTCTCTGCTCTATCACTATGGCAGAACATTCATTAAAACTTAATCTTGTCTTACTTGTATATTTATTTTTAAAAAATAGAGGGAAGATTTTTTGGGGGGGCTGTTTGTTTTAAAATTAAAATATTCACTCAAACCTCTGGAATTTGAGTTTCTCTTCTTGTGTTTGTGTCAATAGATAACATATATTGAAAGTTATGCTTAAACATAGTTGTTTGTCGCCTTATTCTCAACTAATTAGAGATTTGTGTCTGATGCAAAAAGGTTGGTTTTAGGACACTTAAAAAATCCCTTAGCATAAATAGCATGAGTATAAATAGCAGCATATATAGTAAATATACAGAATAATCAATTAATAGAGACTTAGTACTCTTTCAGAATTTAGAAATATTTCTTACTGGCTTATCACTGAGATTTTCAATGCCTGCTTTAAATTATAAATTAGAGTTTACTTTAATGTTTTCCAATACAGAAAGGATTCTGAAAAAAGGGTTGGTATTCAAAACATACTTGGTCATTGCCAGAAGAACCTGATGAATTATACCCGTGTTTTCACTTAGGGCTAGATTATATGCCAGGAATGCTCTATAAAGGATTGCTCCACTGGCATGGGCCATCCTGTAGATCTTTCAGGCCACGTTCTTCCTTTAGGGTTGCACTAGGTACCACAGCATAGGCTGTGAGTAAAGCATAAAAGTGAGGCTTCAGGGTGTAAGGTGTTTTCCTGTAAGAATGGTTGAGAAAGGTTTTCTTATAAAGTCTCTTTTTGAAATTTAGACTTCTAACAAGATGCAATCCAATTATTTCCCTTTTATCTAACAAGGCATTCTATAACTCATGGAATGAAATGTGCTTAATAATAGAGAATATAGCCTTTGAGAAATTTGAACCAACAAGGAAAACACACTATTGATAGTTTTCAGTAACATTGCTGTTGTATTAGTGAGAAGTGACTTCTTTTGGTGAGAAGTCACAGAAAGTGATGTAAAAAAATAGTGATTTATTAAAATGATTCTGAAGACCCTCAGAGGCCCTAAGCAAGAGTTGCACAGGGAGGGCTTGGGAAGGGGAGGCACCATGGAAATTTCTAGAGATCATGTCAAATGACTCAGCTCCATGGACACCAGATTAACCCCAGATTCCCAGCTCTTGGGAGAAAGAGTCTTATTGGGCCAGTGTGGGTCAGTGTCCACCTCAGATCAACGAGCTGAGGTTTGAGGGGCAGGACCACACAGCACAGACCTGGATTCTAGGAGACTGCCAACACCATGGGCAGGGCCCCGAGAGGGACAGCGCGTGTGACTTACAGTAGCTGGGCAGCCACCATGAGAGGCACTGAATTCAGAAATTTTAGCTTTCAACTTCAACTTGGAATGTTTTGAGTGTGTGTGTGTATGTATGTATATATATATATATATATATATATATATACATATATATATATATATATATATATATATATATATATATATATAGTACAAAATCAGGTGGTTTCTTACATACTCTGTAGCTATGGTTAGCATAGTTGCAGGGAGAAATTATTGCAACACCAGGTAATTAGTTTTGAGAAAAATCATTTTCACTCTCTTGTCAGACTCTTCACAAGGTCACTGGAATAGAAGTGTGATAAATGGGAAACAGCATATAACAGATATTTTGTGAGTAAACATACAAGCTAAAACCCTATATGTGACATCAAAATCCGGATATGCGTATGTCCTTTGCTTCACCTGTGGGTACTTGAGTCCTTGTTAATTCATTCTGTGATTTAATTCACCTTTCTCGATGTTCTGCTTGTGCCAGTCTCTGTATTAATCATCAGGAACTCAACAATAGACTTGTCATAGTTCTGGCTCCCAAAAAGTTTACAGTCTAGAAGGCCATTCAGTTCAGCGGGTTCAAGCTGCAGTTTAAGGTAAGTTGAACACACTGTCAGAGTATGTTTCAGAGATCAACACAGAAGTAGGGGTCTGGGTGCTGGGGAAGGCTTCCTGGAAGGTTAAGCAGAAAAAAAGTGGGAAACTGAAGGAACGTGGAGTTGACAGAACAGACAGAAGGCAATGAAAGAACATTTCAACCAGAAATGTTCAAAATCCCGCAGATGATAGAGGGCATTTTCATTTGAAGAGCTGCAATTAGAACAGTATGCATTATGGAGAATAAGGTGGGAAGATCCTGTGAAGTGAGAAAGATAAGCAGAGGTCAGATAATGAAAGGTATGGTGAGTTACACTAAGGACTTACTTTAATCAGACCTCATTGGCCTCAAAAGAGTTTTAAATGGGGATACATGATAATATTTTTGAACTATGACTATTACTGTGGAGGCTGGACCAGAGCAGGTAAAACTGGAGGTGAGGAAGCTAATTAGGAGAATAACAGGAATGCAAGAGAGAGAGCAGTGGGCTGATCCAAAGTGGTGCTAGTGGCGATGGGAAGAAGCGGATGAAAATGAGAGATCAATACAATGTGCTGTTTAAGCAGCTCATGCAGCTCAATAATAAAAAAACAAGCAACCCAAGCAAAAAACGGGGAGAAGACCTAAATAGACATTTTTCCAAAGAAGACGTACAGATGGCCAACAGGCACATGAAAAGATGCTCAACATCGCTAATTATTAGAGAAATGCAAGTCAAAACTACAGTGAGGTATCACCTCACTCTGTTCAGAATGACCATCATCAAAAAAAATCTACAAACAGTAAAGCCTGGAGAGGGTGTGGAGAAAAGGGAACCCTCCTACACTTGGTGGGAATGTAACTTGGTGCAGCCACTATGGAGGAACAGTATGGAGGTTCCTTAAAAAACTAAAAATAGAGTTGCCATATGATCTTGCAATCCCATTCCTGAGCATGTATTTGGAGAAAACTCTAATTCAAAAAGACACATGCACTCCAATGTTCATAGCAGCACTATATTTACAATAGCCAGGACATGGAAGCAACCTAAGTGTCCATCAACAGATGAATGGATAAAGAAGAGTGTGTGTGTGTGTGTATGTGTGTGTGTGTAATGGAATATTACTCAGCCATAAAAAGAATGAAATAATGCCATTTTCAGTGACATGGATGGACCTAGAGATTATCATACTAAGTGAAGTAAGCCAGACAGAAAGACAAATATATAACTCTTATATGTGGAATCTAAAATAATGATATACATGAACTTATTTACAAAACAGAAACAGACTCACAGACATAGAAAACAAACTTATTGTTGCCAAAGGGGAATGGGGGGGAGGGATAAATTGGGGGTATAGGATTAATAGATACACACTACCATATGTAAAATAGATAAACAACAAGGATTTACTGTATAGCACAGGGAACTATATTCAATATCTTGTAATAAACTATAATGGAAAAGAATAAAAAAAGACTATAGATATATACATATGTATGTGTAACGGAATCATTTTGCTGTACACCTGAAACTAACACAATATTGTAACTAAACTATACTTCAATAAAAAAAATTTTTTTTAAAGGAAGTGTTGTTTGATGAGAAACAGGGAGTGGTGAGTAAAGATGGGGGCAAGGACCAGGCTTCTGGCGTGGACAACCCAGTGGACCACAGGGTCAGTCACTGAGATGGGGACTGGCAGGGCGAGGTAGAAATAGTGAGTTCCGTTTATGGCATGGTGTGCTTTAAATGCTCATGTTATAGCAAGTAGAGGTGTCCAGTAGTTGTTACAGGTCTGGTAATCAGGAAAAGAATGTGGGATGGAGAGGGAGTCAGGAGAGTAGATAGGAGTGCCCTGAGAGAGGTGTTAGAAGGAGCTGTTGTTTCCCTCCGTCTTGATGGGACCCCTAAAGTGTGATGCTATAAAGATATAAGGTTTTCATAGTCTCTTTAGGGGAAGGGTGTTGGGAGTTCTGAGATTGGCACCTTTGAGAATTATCCCTGGTGTGGCTGAAGCAAACCTAAACTGGCCAGGGAACCCTCCCTTTTGCAAGGCAAATTTCTGGTGATGCAAAGGTGAAGAAGAGATTTCTCTTTCCTGACAGAGTACTGTGTGTGCTCAAATGAATTATTAAGAGTGAAAAAAAATCTCTAGTGCATGCTCTCCATTAATATGCATGGAGACTTGACTGATGATCTGGACAAACTGCTTCTCCCACAAGGGCTGGAGAAGGCATTGTTGGAATGCTGATCAGGTGGCTAATGTGGGCTATTGTCCTGTGCTACCTCGTAGGCTCCCTGATGAGATTATATTTCATCTTCATCCCTGTAGACTCAGATCCTTGACCCGGGACCTAGCACGTGGCAGGTGCTCAGTAAATATCCTATTGATTGTATCGAGGTTCTTTAACAGAACACCCGCATAATCTAGGGATTCTCTCTTGTGCTGTCCAATCACTTCTGATTTCTCAGCATGTAGGGAGGATGTCCGGGAGTGTGGATGGAGATAAGGTCCAGATCCTTTTTGGGAAGCTCATATTTTTCTGGTATGGAGTGCTTGGAAATTCTCTGACCTCTTGGGATGCCCCCCCCCCCCCAAGCTGTGAAAAAGGCCCCTTAACAATCTGTCAACAATTCTTCATCGTCAATTTTTGTTTGATGTCTTCCTTAGGGTAAACTAATTTAAAAATGTACTGGTTAAAGGGCATAGCCAGGGGAGGAAATAGCATTAATGGCTATATCAGTTAGGATTCTTCTGGTTGCAAGTAACAGAATATCTAACCCAAAGCAACTTAAGCAAAGCAAAAATATGACTTCAGGTGTGGCTTTAAATAAGGCTCAATGATAAGGCCATGGAGAGTTACCCTTGTCAATTTTGGTTCCACTTTCTCTGGGTTGAATTCATTCTCAGGCAGAATCTTCTTTCATGGTTGCAAGATATTTACTAGGAACTATAGAATCCTTCCAAGTGAAACCCAGAAAAAAGTGAGAGTCCCTGTTGTGGCATCTCCTCCTGAAGCGTTATTGGCTCTGATAGGGTCATTTGACCACCATAAACCTGTCATTATGATTCAGAGAACAGGGAATACTGATTAGCTTGGACCAGGTCTTATGGTCTACTCTGAGCCCTGAGTATATGGGCTGGTTTGGAAGGATGAGTTGTTTCTCAGGGGGAAATCTGGGGTCAGTTACGAGGAGAAAAGTGAATGAATGTCAAGCAGTAAGAACAACTGATGCCCTGTGAGCCACCTTTCTCCCTCCTGGACCCATGGCAGACATTGATCATCAGTCATGGTACATTTTCTCACTGTACCTGGATGTGGTTTTGACAACCTTGTCAATGCAGTGCTGTAGTCAGCCACTAACAATCCAGCAGAGTTGCCAAGCAAGATGCACACTGCCCTTGATGCAAAAATACATGGAAATTCCTAGAAAAAGCTATTCTTTTCCTCACCAGTAAATCAAGGCAGAAACAGACTAAAAGAATTCTATGGTAAGGTGGTTCGCATTAATCACTGATGAACATTTTTCGTTGCCCCCTTTTTGGTTTCTCACTGTGTGTGTTAGCTTATTAATAAGAAATATTTTGGTTTTAGGTCCTGAGAAAACTCTCTGGAGTTGTGGAATAGTTATAAATTTGTTCTTTTCATGGTGGACGTTAAAAGCACTGGAAAACATTCTGTGATTTCAGTGGGCACAATGTGGCCAAAATAACTACGTACTTTCCTACAAGAAAAGTGCAAAACATAAACAAATGAAATCAGACTCAAATAGATGGGTTTCTTTCCGGGGGCGGTGGTCAGAATTTCAGGAATCTGAAGTCTGAACCCTGACTCTGCACCACTGTCACCCAGAACTAGCATGTAGGTGACCACTTGTCCGACCACGGGGCCCCAGAAGGCCCCTGCCTTCCTGCGCCATCATCTCGAAATGCTTCCAGTACTGGCCAGAAATTCTAGAATTAAACATTAATTTTTGTGATTTTTAAAGCTTTCCTTCCTTTGTCTCCCTTTAAAGTGCCCTTAGAAGGGCCCTATCAAGAACAGACCATTGAACTTCCGGGTAAGATGGCGGAAGAGTAAGACGCGGAGATCACCTTCCTCCCCACAGATACACCAGAAATACAGCTACACGTGGAACAACTCCTACAGAACACCTACTGAACGCTGGCAGAAGACCCCAGACCTCCCAAAAGGCAAGAAACTCCCCACATACCTGGGTAGGGCAAAGCAGAGAGATTCCCGCACAGAGGAGCGGTGCCGAGCGGCACTCACCAGCCCGAGAGGCTTGTCTGCTCCCCCGCCGGGGCGGGCGGCGCTGGAGCTGAGGCTCGGGCTTCCGTCAGAGCGCAGGGAGAGGACTGCAGCTGGCGGCGAGAACTCAGTCTGAAGGGGGCTAATGTGCCACAGCTAGCCGGGAGGGAGTCCGGGAAAACTCTGGAGCTGCCGAAGAGGCAGGAGACTTTTTCTTCCCTCTTGGTTTCCTGGTGCGCGAGGAGAGGGGATTAAGAGCGCCGCGTAAAGGAGCTCCAGAGACGGGCGCGAGTCGCGGCTGAAAGCGCGGAGCCCAGAGACGGGCGTGGGACGCTGGGGCTGCTGCTACCGCCGCCAAGAAGCCTGTGTGCGAGCGCAGGTCACTGTCCACACCGCCCTTCCGGGAGCCTGTGCAGCCTGCCACTGCCAGGGTCCCGGGATCCAGGGGCGGCTTCCCTGGGAGAACGCACGGCGCGCCTCGGGCTGGTGCAACGTCACGCCGACCTCTGCCGCTGCAGGCTCGCCCCGCACTCCGTGCCCCTCCCTTCCGCCCGGCCTGAGTGAGCCAGAGTCCCCGAAGAGGCTGCTCCTTTAACCCTGTCCTGTCTGAGCGAAGAACAGACGCCCTCCGGCGACCTACACGCAGAGGCGGGGCCAAATCCAAAGCTGAGACCCAGGAGCTGTGAGAACAAAGAAGAGAAAGGGAAACCTCTCCCAGCAGCCTCAGAAGCAGCGGATTAAAGCTCCACAATCAACTTCATGTACCCTGCATCTGTGGAATACATGAATAGACAACAAATCATCCCAAGTTGAGGAGCCAGGAGTCAGTGCTGTGCCTCTGAGGTGGGAGAGCCAACTTCAGGACACTGGTCCACAAGAGACCTCCCAGCTCCACATAATATCAAACGGCGAAAATCTTCCAGAGATCTCCATCTCAACACCAGCACCCAGCTTCACTCAACGACCAGCAAGCTACAGTGCTGGACACCCTATGCCAAACAACTAGCAAGACAGGAACACAACGCCACCCATTAGCAGAGAGGCTGCCTCAAATCATAAAAAGTCCGCAAACACCCCAAAACACACCACCAGACGTGGACCTGCCCACCAGAAAGACAAGATCCAGCCTCATCCACCAGAACACAGGCAGTAGTCCCCTCCACCAAGAAGCCTACACAACCCACTAAACCGACCTTAGCCACTGGGGACAGACACCAAAAACAACGGGAACTACGAACCCGCAGCCTGCAAAAAGGAGACCCCAAACACAGTAACATAAGCAAAATGAGAAGACAGAAAAACACACAGCAGGAGAAGGAGCAAGATAAAAACCCACCAGACCTAACAAATGAAGAGGTAATAGGCAGTCTATCTGAAAAAGAATTCAGAATAATGATGGTAAAGATGATCCAAAATCTTGGAAATAGAATAGACAAAATGCAAGAAACAGTTAACAAGGACCTAGAAGAACTAAAGACGAATCAAGCATCGATTAAAAACACAATAAATGAAATAAAAAATACTCTAGATGGGATCAATAGCAGAATAACTGAGGCAGAAGAACGGATAAGTGAGGTGGAAGATAAAATAGTGGAAATAACTGCTGCACAGCAAAATAAAGAAAAAAGAATGAAAAGAACAGAGGACAGTCTCAGAGACCTCTGGGACAACATTAAACGCACCAACATTCGAATTATAGGGGTTCCAGAAGAAGAAGAGAAAAAGAAAGGGACTGAGAAAATATTTGAAGAGATTATAGTTGAAAACTTCCCTAATATGGGAAAGGAAATAGTTAATCAAGTCCAGGAGGCACAGAGAGTCCCATACAGAATAAATCCAAGGAGAAATACACCAAGACACATATTAATCAAACTGTCAAAAATTAAACACAAAGAAATCATATTAAAAGCAGCAAGGCAAAAACAACAAATAACACACAAGGGAATCCCCATCAGGATAACAGCTGATCTCTCAGCAGAAACTCTACAAGCCAGAAGGGAGTGGCAGGACATACTTAAAGTGATGAAGGAGAAAAACCTGCAACCAAGATTACTCTACCCAGCAAGGATCTCATTCAGATTTGATGGAGAAATTAAAACCTTTACAGACAAGCAAAAGCTGAGAGAGTTCAGCACCACCAAACCAGCTTTACAACAAATGCTAAAGGAGCTTTTCTAGGCAAGAAACACAACAGAAGGAAAAGAACTACAATAACGAACCCAAAACAATTAAGAAAATGGGAATAGGAACATACATATCAATAATTACCTTAAATGTAAATGGACTAAATGCTCCCACCAAAAGACACAGACTGGCTGAATGGATCCAAAAACAAGACCCATATATATGCTGTCTACAAGAGACCCACTTCAGACCTAGAGACACATACAGACTGAAAGTAAGGGGATGGAAAAAGATATTCCATGCAAATGGAAACCAAAAGAAAGCTGGAGTAGCAATTCTCATATCAGACAAAATAGACTTTAAAATAAAGACTACTAGAAGAGACAAAGAAGGACACTACATAATGATCAAGGGATCAATCCAAGAAGAAGATATAACAATTGTAAATATTTATGCACCCAACATAGGAGCACCCCAATACATAAGGGAAATATTAACAGCCATAAAAGGAGAAATCGACAGTAACACAATCATAGTAGGGGACTTTAACACCCCACTTTCACCAATGGACAGGTCATCCAAAATGAAAATAAATAAGGAAACACAAGCTTTAAATGATACATTAAACAAGATGGACTTAATTGATATTTATAGGACATTCCATCCAAAAACAACAGAATACACATTTTTCTCAAGTGCTCATGGAACATTCTCCAGGATAGATCATATCTTGGGTCACAAATCAAGCCTTGGTAAATTTAAGAAAATTGAAATTGTATCAAGTATCTTTTCTGACCACAATGCTATGAGACTAGATATCAATTACAGGAAAAGAGCTGTAAAACATACAAACACATGGAGGCTAAACAATACACTACTTAATAACGAAGTGATCACTGAAGAAATCAAAGAGGAAATTAAAAAATACCTAGAAACAAATGACAATGGAGACACGACGACCCAAAACCTATGGGATGCAGCAAAAGCAGTTCTAAGAGGGAAGTTTATGGCAATACAATCCCACCTTAAGAAACAGGAAACATCTCGAATAAACAACCTAACCTTGCACCTAAAGCAATTAGAGAAAGAAGAACAAAAACATCCCAAAGTTAGCAGAAGGAAAGAAATCATAAAAATCAGATCAGAAATAAATGAAAAAGAAATGAAGGAAACGATAGCAAAGATCAATCAAACTAAAAGCTGGTTCTTTGAGAAGATAAACAAAATTGATAAACCATTAGCCAGACTCATCAAGACAAAAAGGGAGAAGACTCAAATCAATAGAATTAGAAATGAAAAAGGAGAAGTAACAACTGACACTGCAGAAATACAAAAGATCATGAGAGATTACTATAAGCAACTCTATGCCAATAAAATGGACAACCTGGAAGAAATGGACAAATTCTTAGAAATGCACAACCTGCCAAGACTGAATCAGGAAGAAATAGAAAATATGAACAGACCAATCACAAGCACTGAAATTGAAACTGTGATTAAAAATCTTCCAACAAACAAAAGCCCAGGACCAGATGGCTTCACAGGCGAATTCTATCAAGCATTTAGAGAAGAGCTAACACCTATCCTTCTGAAACTCTTCCAAAATATAGCAGAGGGAGGAACACTCCCAAACTCATTCTACGAGGCCACCATCACCTTGATACCAAAACCAGACAAGGATGTCACAAAGAAAGAAAACTACAGGCCAATATCACTGATGAACATAGATGCAAAAATCCTCAACAAAATACTAGCAAACAGAATCCAACAGCACATTAAAAGGATCATACACCATGATCAAGTGGGGTTTATTCCAGGAATGCAAGGATTCTTCAATATACGCAAATCAATCAATGTGATACACCATATTAACAAACTGAAGGAGAAAAACCATATGATCATCTCAATAGATGCAGAGAAAGCTTTTGACAAAATTCAACATCCATTTATGATAAAAACCCTGCAGAAAGTAGGCATAGAGGGAACTTTCCTCAACATAATAAAGGCCATATATGACAAACCCACAGCCAGCATCGTCCTCAATGGTGAAAAACTGAAACCATTTCCACTAAGATCAGGAACAAGACAAGGTTGCCCACTCTCACCACTCTTATTCAACATAGTTTTGGAAGTTTTAGCCACAGCAATCAGAGAAGAAAAGGAAATAAAAGGAATCCAAATGGGAAAAGAAGAAGTAAAGCTGTCACTGTTTGCAGATGACATGATACTATACATAGAGAATCCTAAAGATGCTACCAGAAAACTACTAGAGCTAATCAATGAATTTGGTAAAGTTGCAGGATACAAAATTAATGCACAGAAATCTCTGGCATTCCTATATACTAATGATGAAAAATCTGAAAGTGAAATCAAGGAAACACTCCCATTTACCATTGCAACAAAAAGAATAAAATATCTAGGAATAAACCTACCTAAGGAGACAAAAGACCTGTATGCAGAAAATTATAAGACACTGATGAAAGAAATTAAAGATGATACAAATAGATGGAGAGATGTACCATGTTCTTGGATTGGAAGAATCAACATTGTGAAAATGACTCTACTACCCAAAGCAATCTACAGATTCAATGCAATACCTATCAAACTACCAATGGCATTTTTCACAGAACTAGAACAAAAAATTTCACAATTTGTATGGAAACACAAAAGACCCCGAATAGCCAAAGCAATCTTGAGAACGAAAAATGGAGCTGGAGGAATCAGGCTCCCTGACTTCAGACTATACTACAAAGCTACAGTAATCAAGACAGTATGGTACTGGCACAAAAACAGAAATATAGATCAATGGAACAGGATAGAAAGCCCAGAGATAAACCCACGGACATATGGTCACCTTATCTTTGATAAAGGAGGCAGGAATGTACAGTGGAGAAAGGACAGTCTCTTCAATAAGTGGTGCTGGGAAAACTGGACAGGGACATGTAAAAGTATGAGATTAGATCACTCCCTAACACCATACACAAAAATTAGCTCAAAATGGATTAAAGACCTAAATGTAAGGCCAGACACTATCAAACTCCTAGAGGAAAACATAGGCAGAACACTCTATGACATAAATCACAGCAAGATCCTTTTTGACCCACCTCCTAGAGAAATGGAAATAAAGACAAAAATAAACACATGGGACCTAATGAAACTTAAAAGCTTTTGCACAGCAAAGGAAACCATAAACAAGACCAAAAGACAACCCTCAGAATGGGAGAAAATATTTGCAAATGAAGCAACTGACAAAGGATTAATCTCCAAAATTTATAAGCAGCTCATGCAGCTCAATAGCAAAAAAACAAACAACCCAATCCAAAAATGGGCAGAAGACCTAAATAGACATTTCTCCACAGAAGATATACAGACAGCCAACAAACACATGAAAGGATGCTCAACATCTTTACTCATTAGAGAAATGCAAATCAAAACTACAATGAGATATCATCTCACACCAGTCAGAATGGCCATCATCAAAAAATCTAGAGACAATAAATGCTGGAGAGGGTGTGGAAAAAAGGGAACACTCTTGCACTGCTGGTGGGAATGTGAATTGGTACAGCCACTATGGAGAACGGTATGGAGGTTCCTTAAAAAACTACAAATAGAACTACCATATGACCCAGCAATCCCACTACTGGGCATATACCCTGAGAAAACCATAATTCAAAAAGAGACATGTACCAAAATGTTCATAGCAGCCCTATTTACAATAGCCCGGAGATGGAAACAACCTAAGTGTCCATCATCGGATGAATGGATAAAGAAGATGTGGCACATATATACAATGGAATATTACTCAGCCATAAAAAGAAATGAAATTGAGCTATTTGTAATGAGGTGGATGGACCTAGAGTCTGTCATACAGAGTGAAGTAAGTCAGAAAGAGAAAGACAAATACTGTATGCTGACACATATATATGGAATTTAAGAAAAAAATGTCATCAAGAACATAGGGGTAAGACAGGAATAAAGACACAGACCTACTAGAGCATGGACTTGAGGATATGGGGAGGGGGAAGGGTAAGCTGTGACAAAGTGAAAGAGCGGCATGGACATATATACACTACCAAACGTAAGGTAGATAGCTAGTGGGAAGCAGCCGCATAGCACAGGGAGATCAGCTCGGTTCTTTCTGACCGCCTGGAGGGGTGGGATAGGGAGGGTGGGAGGGAGACGCAAAAGGGAGGGGATATGGGAACATATGTATATGTATAACTGATTAAATTTGTAAAATAAAAAAAAAAAAAGTTTTGCAAGGGAAAAATAATGCCAAAAAAAAAAAAAAAAAAAAAAAAAAAAAAAAAGAACAGACCATTAAGTTCTCCTGGGCCTTTACAACTCTATAGCAGGAGTGTTGGATTGTCCTTTGAAAGCAGGTTTTATTAGACGGGAAGTGGGAAAAGCAGTGGGGGGCACGGTGGCTGCCAAAAAGGCATGAAGTGTCCATAAAGAGGAGGCTGAGAAAGCCACAGGCAAATGTTACCTCTTACTGTCTTATGGGGTCTTAGCTATAGCCTTGGCTATGCCATTTGAGAGCCTCCAAATTTTTTTTTTTTTTGCGGTACGCGGGCCTCTCACTGCTGTGGCCTCTCCCGTTGCAGAGCACGGGCTCCGGATGCGCAGGCTCAGCGACCATGGCTCACGGGCCCAGCCGCTCCGCGGCATGTGGGATCTTCCCGGACCGGGGCACGAACCCGTGTCCCTTGCATCGGCCGGCGGACTCTCAACCACTGCTCCACCAGGGAAGACCGAGAGCCTCCAAATTTTAATGTGTTTATTCTGTCCGTCTATCCCATGTTCACTTAACAGACATTTATTGAGTATCTACTATGTCCAAGGCACTGAAGGGAATACAAAGATGTAATTTCTGACTGAGGAATCTTAATTACATAAGGTGGAAAAATAGTAACGTTGTTCTGTTTTGCATACTGTTTCAAAAATGTTCAATGTCATGACCTTAAAATTACTCTATGATGATTTGTACCCTCTCTTCTAGAAAAGTCTGTTATTTTCTCAATCACAAAATGTACTTTCTCAGAATTCTTTGGGGTTTAACAAGTAAACCAACATGATAATGCTGAAACATTTCACTTTGTCTGTAGTGTGTTTATACAATTGTCCTCAGTAATCTCGACCGCTCTTTCCCCCTTGCTCCTCTTTCCTCTCTTCTCTCTCTGTCTCTCCAATCCCTTCTCCTCTTTTCTCCCCCTCTTTCCTCTGTATTACCCCTTTCTCTTCTTCCTTCTCTATAACCCTCCCTCTGCTTCTTTCTCATTCTCTCTAAACCTCTTCTCTTTTCTCCTCATTCTCTCCTTTCCTCCTCCATCTTTCTTCCTTCCCATCCTCCCCCTCCTCCTTCCCCTCCCCATCCCCCTCTCCCTTCTCCTCTCCCTCTTCCTCTCTCCCTCTCCTTGTCCCTCTCTTTGCCTCTCTTCTCCCTTCTTCCTCCCCCAGCCTTGCTCTTTTGGAGTTTGAGCTCATTTCTCCCACCTCGCACAGACCTCCACGTGGTGAGGAAAAGGAGGAATTTGACCTTAGATCACTCTAAGTTTACCCCTGCCCAATCTTGACCCCCCACTCTCCTACTATCCATCCATAAATCACTTCAATTAGCCCAGCTTGGGTTGTGTCTACGGGCCTGGGTCGGTCACCCAAGCCAGAGGGATGAGTACCATGGTGTAGCCCATTTGGGCTGTGAGCTCACCCTGAGGCCAGGGCCATAGTTATTGTGGTTGGCAGTTCCACCAAAGCTAAATGGAGGTAGGGAGAATGGTTCTCCCTGCAAAGTGAGAGTGTTATTATCAGAAGAAATTGAGGGAAGGGGTGCTGAACAGAAAAAAGCAAGACAAAACAAAGACAAAATAAAATATCTACCCCCTCCCCCATGTCTAGACGACACTTATTTTTAAGACTATACATCATAAGAAATATCTTAGGATTTTTTTAAAAATTAATTTATTTATTATTTTTGGCTACATTGGGTCTTCGTTGCTGTGTGTGGTCTTCCTCTAGTTGCGGCGAGCGGGGGCTACTCTTTGCTGCAGTGTGCCGGCTTCTCATTACGGTGGCTTCTCTTGTTGCGGAGCACAGGCTCTAGGCGCGCAGGATTCAGTAGTTGTGGCCCAGTGGATCAGTAGTTGTGGCTTGTGGGCTTAGTTGCTCTGTGGCTTGTGGGATCTTCCTGGACCAGGGATCAAACCTGTGTCCCCTGCACTGGCAGGAGGACTCTTAACCACTGCGCCACCAGGGAAGTCCTTATCTTAGGGTTTTAAGTAATTTTTTTTTAGGATAAAATTTACTAAAGATAAGCTAAAGTCCCTGAATATTTATTTTTCATGCAGCCTTGATAAATTGACATTAAATTCAAGTCATTATCTCCTAATGAAAGGAGTAACTAACATGTTATTTAACTAGTGACTAAATCATTCACTCTGACATAAAGAAAAGGATGTTACAGTATCATAAGAAAATTAGTTTGCAAAAGCTATCACAAAACATTTAGAGACCAATAGACAAAATAAAGGATCAAATCAGTTCAAATCAACAAATATTTGTTGAGTGTATATTTTGTGCCAGGATCACCAAATTAAACTATAAATACACCAGGAAGAAGATAATAAAATGGTTAACTGATATACATTTGAATGGTAGGTATCTGCTAACTATATCTTCAGCATAAGTACTCAGACTGGGGGCTGTGATGCTGGGAGTGGGGAGCTGAGCACACCAGGGTGGATGAGCCTCACACAGCAAGTCTGGAGGAGGAGTAGGTGGTGCTCCATGGTTTCCTCCTAGCCTTTGAGATGTGGCAAGGTAATAACTTAAGTTCTCATGGGGCCATTCAGCCAATAAGACACTTTCATGTGTACCATTTTACTTGATTCCATGTAAGTGCCGGGAGAATCAGCATCATTCCCAGTGAACAAGGGAGGTCCAGGGAGATCTCAGATGAAGTGACCTGTCCAGTGTCACACAGGTCATCAAAGAGTGATCTGGGGTACAAGTTGAGCTTTTCTGAATGCAGGATAGGTACTTTCCTCTACTACATCACTGCAAGGTTTTCCTCAGTGGAGGGATGATGGAAGGATGATGGAGGGTGAGCTCTTCTCTTCCTGGGTGCCCTTCTGCTTTGACCTACACTGGATTGGTGTGCCCAGGTCTCTCCTTCACTTGTTCCTGATCTCCCCAGCTTTCCAGGAGCAGGTATCATTTCAGGCAGTGGAACCCAAAGCTCATTAATCATCACAATTCCCTCGGGGACTTAAATACCTCTTCCAACACCTCTCACTTCCCTGAAGGCACACACAGAGTCTTGGTCCCACCCCCTTCTTGATTTCTTTTTATAGTTTGACATTGTTGGGATTAGGATCTCGGAAAGCGAACTCTGAGACACAGTGAGGAGTGCAAAAGGTTTATTGGGGAGTGGCCACTGTAAGAGGAAAAGCAGGGGCCGCAAGACTGGGCATGGGGACCATCAAACCTCATGCAGACCTGACATAGTCCCTGTCAGCCCTATGGAGAGTTCTGGAGCAGAGATGGCTGTTACAGGAATACTCAGCAGGTGGAAATGGCCAGGCCCTTGACTGCTTCCTTGCTCAGTTATTCTCTGGAAGTGGTGGGGGTGTTGCTCCTGAGAAGAGTGTGACCCTGGCTAAAAGCTGAAGGGGCTTATAGCTGGAGGCTGTCAGCTCACCGTGGTCCTCACAGCTGGGCGGGGAATCCTTTCCTGAAGGGGGAATCTGAGCTGCATCTTTCAGTATGCTGATTTGTGTTGTCGTTTGTTTTCTGTCTTGAGGTCTTACCTCACTAACTAGATTATAACCTTGTTATGAGTTAGGGCTGGGCTTCCCTGGTGGTGCAGTGGTTGAGAATGTGCCTGCCAGTGCAGGGGACATGGGTTCGAGCCCTGGTCTGGGAAGATCCCACATGCCGCGGAGCAACTGGGCCCGTGAGCCACAACTACTGAGCCTGCGCGTCTGGAGCCTGTGCTCCGCAACAAGAGAGGCCCGTGCACTGCAATGAAGAATGGCCCCCACTCGCTGCAACTAGAGAAAGCCCTCGCACAGAAACGAAGATCCAACACAGACAAAAATAAATAAATAAATTTATTTAAAAAAAAAAAAAAAGAGTTAGATAAATAAATAAATAAATTTATTTAAAAAAATAAAAAAGAGTTAGGGCCTCAGGACAACAGCCAAACCCCCAAAGTAATATATGGTAAAAACAAACAAAAGAGTCTGCCATTTTATGGATTTTTTTTAACCCCTTCTGCAAAGCAGCACCTGGGGTTTCTTATTAGATCATTGATTGAACTGGGCAACAAAATAACTGGATGCCTCTGGAATAAAAAGAATCATGGTCATCAAACCACACAAAGAGAGATAAATCTTACCTTTCTTAGAGAAACTTGACAAGTTGGGACTAAGAACAAATGATAAACATGGGCTTTGTTTAAAATTTAATTTAGCTTCAAATTTTAAGGTGTGTTAGGCTACAGATATTTAAGATACTTGTGGAAACAAATTCCTGGGGTTTATTATACTTTGGGAGATGGATTCCTGTAGGCCAGTCACAACTCCTGGATTTAGATTCGATTCACTAAGAGGCACAGCTTTACGTAAAGAAGCTGGCTTTCTGTTCATGGGAGATGGGCTGATGGTGATTTAGGTTACCCGCCTTCACAGAACTGCCTCTAACTACTGCTGTAGTAACTCTCCAGCTCAGGGAATAAATTTGGGGAATGACCAGTGCCATCAGGAATCCCTCTTTACAGGAAGAGATGGAAATTGGAATATTTGTGCACCCAGATATTCTGCATCATCCTTGTGTGGCTTTTCTATGTGTTCAAGCTTCCTGTCATTATCCAGGAGTAACAGCTAAAGCAATCATTCCTACTCACTTCATTTTGACAGCACAGAAAACTTTAAAATACGTTTCCCTGGTGGCAAAATACACTTGATAAACAGAGAGAACTATCCTTTAAAAAACAGTTTTTAGAGCACAAACAGCTGTCTTCCATTTTTGGAATAGAAAGGGAACAACTAAAATGACTAATCTCACTAATATTACAATAAAAACGCCGACAAAACCTTAATTATAACCTTCACATCTTTAGTAACCCTGTAATTACAGTTCTAGTTAAAAAACCCAACAACTTCTAGGGCACATTTAATTACTATCTGACTTTATCATTGCCTTCCAGCCTTTAGAGTGTTCTAATATGCACTGACCCCCAATATCAGTCATTTATCTGCCCTGAAAAATAGACGTGCTCTTGAATGAAACATTCTTACTTAATGCCATTTCTATTACCCTAGAAGAGACTCTGAGAACAATCAAGAGTGGTTAATCAGAACTGGGGCTTGAACATCTTGGTAAATATTATGCTACTACCTGTGCTTCATTAAAGTGTCATCTACATATATTTTTATCTCTTCCTACACAAATGAACATATTTCATGGGTTGTAGGTTAATGCACTAGAAGCCTCACAGAGAAAATCATCCCCAGGAATTTATTTTATTTTATTATTTTTTTAATTTTTGCAGTACGCGGGCCTCTCACTGTTGTGGCCTCTCTCATTGCAGAGCACAGGCTCCGGACGCGCAAGCCCAGCGGCCATGGCTCACGGGCCCAGCCGCTCCGCGGCATGTGGGATCCTCCCGGACCGGGGCACAAACCCGTGTCCCCTGCATCGGCAGGCGGACTCTTAACCACTGCGCCACCAGGGAAGCCCCCGCAGGAATTTATTTTAGAGATTGTTAATTTTTATTTTATTTTTTATTGAAATACAGTTGACTTACAATGAAAAAGAATAAAGACTGTTAAATTTAAATGATGTTTAAGGTTAACAAGGGGTAGATTGGAGGAGAATTAAAAAAAATCAAATCAATCTATCAATATATTTGGAAATTGTTCCTCAGGAGGTCTTCAATGCTGTAGGTAATTTTGCAGGCATCACTGACTTTCCTAATTTGCTTCTAATTCCACATTTCCTTTCAAAAGCCTGCAGTGAGCAGGGGCTGGGGCTCGTACATGTCGGATGTCCTTTGGGATCCACCGTGGGACATCAGGAGTGTCAGCAGTATCTGTGGCTGTTTCCATCAGTCTCAGTTCCACCCAGGCATCCCTGTTGGTTTGTAGCACTGGGATGTTGGCTGCTCCCAGGAGAGCCTCTGGAGGCCTGTAACCACACGCCTGCAGGGAGCAGTGACGTGGCTTCATCCTGCCTTGTAGATTATGTAGGAGACGCCATCCTGGGGATGGATAGGGGTACAGACTTGGAATCATACCAACTAGACTTAGATGCTGGGTCTGCCACCTGGAAAGTGAGTGGCCTTGGGAAATTTTACTTAACCTCTTTTAGTCTCCGTTTTCTTACATGTAAAACAGGGATAATGATAGTACATCCCAAGGCTGCTGAGATGAAGTGAGAGGACGTGTGTGAGGCTCTTAGCATACTGCCTGGCACAAAACAAAGTGTTCAATAAGTGATAGCCATGTTTACGATCACAGGCAAACTAACAGGAGACTTAAACTACAATGCAGCATGTCTGGAAGAGCTTTGTAGACATAGGCATCTGTTTGGGGGAAGCTATGTTTCTGTTAAGGCTCTTTTGCTTGCAAAGAAATGAAACCTTGGTCCAGCTAGCTCCCGTCAGGAGGGCTTGAATGAAATTTTATAGGAGAATCTCACAGAACAAAAATGAAGGATTGGGGCTTCCCTGGTGGCGCAGTGGTTGAGAGTCCGCCTGCCGATGCAGGGGACACGGGTTCGTGCCTCGGTCCGGGAAGATCCCACATGCCGCGGAGCGGCTGGGCTCGTGAGCCATGGCCGCTGAGCCTGCGCGTCCGGAGCCTGTGCTCCGCAACGGGAGAGGTCACAGCAGTGAGAGGCCCGCGTACCGCAAAAAAAAAAAAAAAAAAAAAAAAAAAAGGATTGATGACTTCCCTAGTGGTCCAGTGGTTAAGACTCTGTGCTTCCAGGGCAGGGGCACGGTTGGATCCCTGGTGGGGGAAGATCCCGAATGCCAAAGGAAAAAAAAAAAAAAAGGATGAAGGATTGAGTCAAGCTTACAGGGAATGCTGGGAGTTATTCCCCTGGGGTAACTCTTCGTGTCCCTCAGTTTCCCCATGGCCTTCCCAACTCTGCTGTGTTACTTTACGCCTTCTTCCTCTGTCTTTGCCAGATTCCTCTGCCTACTCATCTTGCAGGTGGCCCCGGGGGGCTCCCAGCCACCACAAATAGCAACAGGCTTGTGTGTCTACTGACACGCAATTTGGGAGAGAAATCTGGTTGTTCCAGCTTATCTGTGTGAGCCAGCTCATGTGACTCACAGGCCATCGCCCAGCCAATGGATGGGTTCCTCTTGGGCCAACAGTTTATCCATGATCCAGTCAGCTGTGGCCAGTGCAGTGAGGGTCCCGTGGGAAGTTAGAGCTGCCTCTTTCAGGCCAGTGGGCAGAGCCGTACTACTCTGACAACCGTACCGTCAGCGGCTCTGCTCGTTGAGTCGTAATGAGGAAGGCCTGAGAATTGGGGTTGGGGGGGGAGTTGGGGTGGAGGAGGTCCCTTCTCCCTTCTGCGCAAATGTGGCTGGTGTCAGGGTAGTTGCTCAGTGATGAAACCTCTCTCTATGGTGACCTTCAGAGTAATAGGTTGAACGGGAAGGACGATACTGGATTTTTCCACGCAGAGGGAAGAGCAAGTGAGAGTTGGGGCGGGGCTGGGCGGAGGCTCCGGTGTCCAAGGGCCTGGCTGGGGGGTTGGGTGGGGAGGCTTAGCTTGCTGAGGGACTGTCACTTCTCAGACAGGCAGAGGGAAGCAGGCAGGGGCGGTCCTTCGGGTTCAGGGAAATGGCTGACCCAACAGAGAGAAGGCTTTCGAATTCCTCTGGCCCAGAGCCCCGGGGCCTAGTTTTCCTCTCTGTTCTGGCAAAGGAAGTGGCGTTGGTCCGAGGAGCGCTCGCTCACTGCAGGCCGCAGCTGTGCGATCCTCCCCCGGGCCACTGAGTTCTCTAGAGAACTGGAGCAGGGCTCCCCGTTAGCAAGGACGAGCTTCCTTAGCTTAGCAAATTCAGGTCAGACAAGGAGTTCTCCACATTCCTCTTTATGCAGGGACGGTCTGAAGCCCATGGCTACAGTTAAAATGTGAAGGGAGAAAGTCTGTTGCTGTGGAGATACCTATGATGGGGCCTTGAAAGACCTGTTACATTACCCGAAGTCCTCACTCCCAGTTGGGTACATTTTCACTTTGGTCAGAGAGGTGGTAGCTTGATTATGCGAGAGTCTCCCAGGCTCATCTAGTCATAATTGCCTTTTAGCAAATAATCTGACCTGTGGGTCAAATGCGTGGAAAGGAGAGAAGCTCTCTTCTGTAACCAAATGGCCTTGGCCGAGAGAAACAGCCGTTGGGGTTGTGGATCAGTGCTCTGGAGCTCCTGACAGAGAAGGAAGGGTGTGATGATTGGGAAGGTGGTGAGGGGAAGTCCAGGCAAAGGCATCACCGGCAGATCGAAACGATAATAATTAACGTAACAACAATAATAGGTTCCATTTATTTAGCACCAATTAAGTATCAGGCACTTTGCATTCATTTATTTCTTTCCAAACCCTACAAAGTAGCTATTGAAGTGTCTGTTGTACAGATGAGGGAACCAAAAGTCAGAGAGATTAAACAACTTGTCCAATCCATACAGTGGCCCAGCTGGAGTCAGAGCCCAGGTCTATCTGTTGCCAAGGCCCACGGAAGTTCTGTGAACATTTCCTGCTTCTCCAGATTGAAACAGGTGGCACGGGGGAGGTTAAGGACGACAGGTGGGAACTTCACGCTAAAAATAATAAAGAGGGTGCACACAATAATAAAGGAAACAGGTTTTACTTTGAGATCTCAACGGAGGGAAAAAAGGAAGACAAGAAAGCAAATCAGCTAGATCGGAAGAGGAGGCAAAGGATGGTTGGCCGTGGTCAAGAATTTGGGTATAACAGATTCACTGAATGACAGGTTTGGGTCAGCTGGGTTGGCTGGGTAGAGGAAGTCAAAGACAGAGAGGCTTTAGGACCCCTCTGGGGGAGGGGGAAATAAAGGATAGTTGGAGGGTACCTAGAAAAGGCTGAAAAACAATCTCTACCATTTCCAGGATAGCCTGAATTCCAGAAGACTTGAAATTAACATTCTGTGGAGTCCCAGAGGAAAATGAATCGGCATCCTTTGGGCATCTTTGTCAAAAGAAAGGAGTGATGTACTTTTCTTCACCATTGTTCAAGTGACTAGAAGTATTCTAAATAGGGCTACATTTCTTTGAAAAGCTATGGGTAAGCACATAGGTTCAATGCCACATGCAACAGCTGCCAGGCATCCATCCCCCACCCCAGGCCCTACTCTATCCCTCCCTGGAGTAGCAAGGCTAACAGCTGATCTACTGACACAGGAAATCAAATGTTACACACCAGGAACTGATCCACATGTGGACATCTGAAAAGTGAACTTTGTCTTTTGGGTATTTAACATTTTTATGGGGAAACTGTATTAAGAAAAATTTCTAGAAATATTTCTGTGTTCTGCTGATCAAGTGGGAAAAGCCCCAACTTTCCTATTTGTCTATCTTCTCTGTGAGGGTTTCCACAGAAAAGAAATCTCCCCATTAGGAATACAATAAGTGAGGAGAGCTTGGGAACTTTAAATTTTCATCATAAAGAGTGATATTTTATTTCAAAGAGTATCAGCAGAATCCTAAACATTTGATTTTTTTTTTTTTTTTTTCCGGTATGCAGGCCTCTCACTGTTGTGGCCTCTCCCGTTGCGGAGCACAGGCCCTGGACGCGCAGGCTCAGCGGCCATGGCTCACGGCCCAGCCACTCCGCGGCATGTGGGATCCTCCCGGACCGGGGTACGAACCCGTGTCCCCTGCATCGGCAGACTGACTCTCAACCACTGCGCCACCAGGGAAGCCCTGATTATTTTTAATAGCAAGACAACATCTATATTTAACTGCCACCCCACGAATCTTATGAATTGTTATACAATGTGCCATTTCCCTTTGTGATTCCAGGAATGAGATTACTGAGACATGGGGCAGTGTAGGACGGCGAGGTACATCATTTCCTAGACTGTGTTCCCAAGGGAATTTCCTTGAAAAGAGAGCACTATAGTTAAATAAATTTGGGAACGGTTGCATATAAAAAGGTCATCTCTTGGAAGTTCATGATGCACATTAGCTTATCACAGGAAATCCGTTTTAGGTTGTTTAACCCAGTATTTCCCAGTTTCATTAGGAAAATATCCTGTCACCAAACACCTATGAACAGCCCACAGTGCTAGTGCTCCAGCTGCATTGTACCTACCCATGGCTTTGCAAAGAAACTCTCTGGGAAACATCCGTCCCATCTTTTAGGGCACAGACTCTGGTCAAATAGGGTTCAAAACTTATCTCTGTCACTGTTAACTTTCTTAGCCTTTGGAAAGCTTCAGTTTCTCCTAGTATATTAAGTAACAATTCATTTTGTGAAAATGCTATGGTTTATCCAATTGTTCCCTCATTTTGGGGCATTTATGTTGTTTCTTGTTTTTCGCTATTATAGTGGTATGATTAACAAGTCTGTGTGTAAATATGTTTTGATTGCAACTGATTATTTCCTTTGGCTAGATTACTGGAAATGAAATAACTGGTGAAAGGCTATAAATATTTTCAGTGTATATATACAAATACATTGTGTATATATGTGTGGGTGTGTATATATATATATATATATATATATATATATATATATATATATACCCCACACACATATATATACATATATGTTGTATATACATAATACAATGTATATACAATGTATGTGTAGAATATATACTGTATATGTTGTATACATATATAGAATATATATGGTATATATTTTATATATTTCTATTTCTTTCCAGAAATGTCTTAATTTACCTCATATGTGTCATCTCATTCTTGCTGCAAGGCACATTATGTGTGTGCGTGTAGACACACATATATTATATATATGTGAATATAGATAGAGTATATATATGGCAATATATATATGACTATCATTTGCTCATTTTTCTACTGCTCCTCTTTATTTTGAGAGACTTTAGTTTGGGGGAAAACTTCACATCTCTAATTTTGACAATTAGCAGTTTTGGAGATTAAATCTCAATCCCTCATTCTGGATGTGGCCCTTTTGTCTATTGCTGGTGTAATACATGCTTCATCATTGCTCCTATATCATAGAGATGGAGAGGGACAAGTTATCTCAACTTATCAGAAAGAAAAAAATTCATTTTCTGAAATGTCAAAAATACATGAAATCAACCCCACAAATTGTGAAAAAGAAGACACAGTTCTGTGTATTCTGGGACAATGTCAAAAATATCAATTTCATGTAGGCCCACCCCACAGATGTGGTATAACCCAAATGTTTTGGTCATATTATTTATGATTGCTGGTGTCTTCAAGGGGATCACTCAGCTTTAAAGTTTTTCTGCCCCTCTTAAACTCAGTACTTTATTATTCTGTTGTGAAGATTAAATTAAAAAAATAATAATATCCAGTGCAGTGATGGCACATAGGTAGATACACAATGCTAGTTCCCTTTTCCTTTTGCCATTGCTCCCATAGGTCTTCAGTTTTCATAGGTGGCATAGTTTAAAGTTAAATAAAGTTATTATAACTCAATGGGAGTGGGGGTGAAGTTATATAGCACAAAGTCAAAATAAATTCAGTCTCTTCTTGAAACAGTTAAGAAATACAAATGTATAGAGAATGATATCTGTGTACATATCATTTAGCTTAATAAACAAAACTTTACAAATATGATTGAAGCCCCTCATTGAATCTCTTCCCAATCTCATTTCACTTCCAACCTACTCCCCTGATATCACCACTACTCCAGTGAATCGTCAATCTCAAATATGGTGTTTTTCTTCCCCTGAACACCTTAATACTTATTTTTTGTTCTTATTTGTATATACTTATGAAAAACATATATTACTATTTTGAGTGGTTTAAAATTTTATATAAATGGCATCATCCTTGTATGTACCTTTCTGAAACTTTCTTTCTTCTCTCACTATTACATTTGTGAGAGTTATATGTAGCTCTAGTTCATTTTCAAGTTTGTAGAGTCTTCAATTGTATGAATATGCCAAAATTAATTTATCCGTTTTCCTGTTGATGGATATTTACGTTGTTTCTATTTTTTCTCTTTCTTTCATCTTTCTCTTTTTTCTTTCTTTCCTCCTTCCTTCTCTCCTTTTTTCCTTCCTCCCTTCCTTCCTTCCTCCTCCTTCTTTTGCTATTACAATGTGCCAGTGAACATTCTCGTAAGTGTTGCCTTGGGAACAATTGGGAGACTGTCTTTGATCTTGCATTTCTTAAGCTTTTTGATTTACACTTCTAAAAGTTATTAAGAATCCCAAAGATCTTTCTTTATGTGAATTTTGTCTGTTAGTATTTATTATGTTAGAAATGAAAACTGATATGCTTTAAAATATTTATTTATTTTTAATTTAAATTTAGTTAATTTACAAAGTTGTGTTAGTTTCAAGTGTACAGCAAAGTGATTCAGTTATATTTACATATATATGTGTATATAGATATATTCTTTTTCAGATTCTTTTCCATTATAGGTTATTACAAGATATTGAGTGTAGTTCCCTGTTCTATACAGTTGGTCCTTGTTGTTTACCTATTTTATATATAGTAGTGTGTATGTTAATCCCAAACTCCTAATTTATCTCTCTTCCCCTGCCCCTGTTATCCTTTTTGGTAACCTTAGAAAACCATTTGTTTTCTATGTCTGTGAGTCTATTTTTGTTTTGTAAATAAGTTCATTTGTATAATTTTTAAAGATTCCACATATAAGTGATATCACATGATATTTGTCTTTCTCTGTCTGACTTACTTCACTTAATATGTTAATCTGTAGGTCCACCCAAGTTGCTGCAAATGGCATTATTTCATTCTTTTCTTATGGCTGAGTAATATTCCATTGTATATATATGCCACATCTTCTTTATCCAGTCATCTGTCAGTGGACACTTAGATTGCTTCCATGACCTGGGTATTGTAAATAGTGCTGCTATGAACATTGGGGTACATGTATCTTTTTGAATTAGAGTTTTCTCTAGATATATGCTAAGGGGTGGGATTGCAGGACCATATGACAATTCTATTTTTAGTTTTTTAAGGAACCTCCATACTGTTCTCCATAGTGGCTGCACCAATTTACATTCCCACCAACGGTTTAGGAGGGATCCCTTTTCTCCACACCCTCTCCAGCAGTTATTATTTGTAGACTCTTTAATGATGACCATTCTGACTGGTGTGGGGTGATACCTCATTGTAGTTTTGACTTGCATTTCTCTAATATTTAGTGATGTTGAGCATCTTTTCATGTGCCTGTTGGCCATTTGTATGTCTTCTCTGGAAAAATGTCTATTTAGGTCTTCTGCCCATATTTTTTTTTATTGAGTTGTTTGTTTTTTGATATTATTCTGCATGAGCTGTTTATATATTTTGGAAATTAATCCCTTGTCAGTAGCAATATTTTCTCCCATTCTGTGGGTTTTCTTTTCATTTATTTATGGTTTCCTTTGCTGTGCAAATTTAAGTTTGATTAGGTCCCATTTGTTTATTTCTGTTTTTATTTCCATTACTCTAGGAGACGGACCCAAAAGAAATATTGCTGCCATTTATGTCAGCGAGTGTTCTGCCATAAAATTTATTAAATTACTTAAAATAACATGATAAACCAATTATGTTACTATAAATAACAATTATTTTAATAACTATTAGATAGTATAAAGCATGCTGTAAAATAACTATCTTACAAAAGGAAAAAAAATAGTGAGAAGAGTGGCATTGCTTTAGATTTTTGTAAGTCTCTTTCATAGATGGTAACTGAATTCTCATATCTACTTTTGCATTTACTTGATTGTGATATTGCACATCACATAGCCTTTGGAAAACTTCACTGCACACTTGTGAGAAAGTTTCCGGACCACAATTTGAAAACTACTTTTTTTTTTTTTTTCTTGCGGTACGCGGGCCTCTCACTGTTGTGGCCTCTCCCGTTCCAGAGCACAGGCTCCGGACGCGCTGGCTCAGCGACCATGGCTCACGGGCCCAGCTGCTCCACGGCATGTGGGATCTTCCCAGACCGGGACACGAACCCGTGTCCCCTGCATCGGCAGGCGGACTCCCAACCACTGCGCCACCAGGGAAGCCCATACTTCTTTTTTTTTTTATTAGTTTTTATTGGAGTAGTTTTATTGGAGTATGGTTGTTTTACAGTGTTGTGTTAGCCTCCACTACACAACAAAATGAATCAGCCATACACATACAGATAACCCCTTCCTTTTGGACTTCCCTGCCATTTAGGTTACCACAGTGCATTAGGTAGAGTTCCCTGTGCTATACATTATGTTCCCATCAGCTGTCTATTTTATACATAGTATCAATAGTGTATATGTGTCAATCCCAGTCTCCCAATTCCTCCCACCCCATCCGTTTCCCCCTTGGTATCCATACATTTGGAGAACTGCTAGTCTAAGCCATTGTCTTTCAAACATTTTTGACCACAACTCCCCAAAAGAAATAAATTCTGTATATTGTGCATGGAAAACCCATACATACGTGTGTAAGCACATACCCACCTGAATATAACTCAAACAAAAGTTTCACAAAGTTTTACTTACTTTTACTATTTGCAATGCACTATGACATAGTCTATTCTTTTTATTTTGTCTTACTTTATACCAAAACTGTTGGTTGTAATTTACCAACTTGACTTCACATGGATTGAGACCCACAGTTTGAAAATCACTGCTTTAGGGAGTTTATGTTTAGAAGTGTAATTTCTGCGTCTATGGTACACTTTCCAAAGAGTTTATATGAATTTATGTTTCCTCTCAATAGATTATGAGTCATCTCTCCACATCTTTGCCAACACTTGGAACTGTCAGGCTTTTAAACTTTTTCTAATCTGTAGGCTGTCATGTTTTAACTTGCATTTCCCTGATGCTAGTTCATATATTTCTTGGCCTTTTAAAGTTGCCTATTCATGCGCTTTGTCCTTTTTTAAATTCAGTTTTTTTATCTTTTCTTTTTCCTTGATTTATTTATTTAGGATACAAATCAATTGTCAGTTTTATGCTTTGTAAATGTCTTCTCCCAGTTTGGGGTTTGTCTTTTTACTGTTTATATTGTCTGTTTACATTTAGAACTTTTCTATTTTAATGTAATTATATTATTAATCTTTTACTGTGTGGTTTGTGGTTTTGTGTGTCACAAAGACACAAAATGTCCTTACCCCAAGTTCATAAAGATACTCCCTTATGTTTTCTTCTAAAAAATTTAAAGTTTTGCTTTCTTCAATAGATCTTTTACCCATTTGGAATTAATTTCTTTCCGTTCCTCCCAGTAGTTACAGCACTTTTTTCCTAACAGTATAGTTTTCTCCCTTGGTTTGTATCCCAGTTCCATCATGTACAGATTCCACTCTGACCCAAGCCACCATCTCTCTTTCCTGGATTGTCACAATGGCTTCTGCCCTTGTTTCCCATGTCCTACTTTCATCACAATAGCCAGGGTGATCCTTTTAAATCATAAATCAGATCATGTCATTCTTCTGTTCAACACCCTCCAAAGCTTATTACACTCAGAGCAAAAGTCAAGTTCTTTTTTATTTAATGACAAATAAAGCCCCATATAATCTGCCCTCCTCCCCTGTTACTTCCCTAACTTCCTCTCCTACTTCTCCCCCATCACTCCTCTTTGGCTTGACTAAGCCAGGCCTGTTTCTACCACAGGACGTCTGCACTTGTATCTTCTGCCTGGATGCATCTCCCTTCAGGCAGCTCTCTTAATTTTTCAGGGATTCTTTAAAAATGCCTCTTTCTTAGGGAGGCATTCCTTGGCCACTCCAAATAAAATTTCAACCCCCCCCTTTTTTAAAATACTTTCTACCCCCCTTCTTTGCTTTTCCTTAACACATTGCTATTTAACATACAAAATATTTGCTCATTTTGATTTTTTCTCCCATATTTCAACACAGTTTTAATGAAATCAGTGATTTTCATCTGTTTTTGCCTCCTTTTTCATTGCTCACCTCCTCCTAGAGTACCTGACATATGATAGGTGTTCTATCCATATCTGATGAGTGAATGGATAAACATACATATATCAGCCCTCCACGTATGTGTGTATTTGTTCCTGAGCTCTCTGTTTTGTTGCATCATTCTAATTGTTTGTTCCACACAAATAGTACAGTGCCTTGATTATCACAGCTTTGATATAAAAAAGTCTTCATATCTGGGAGAGTTCCCTGCTCCTTCCAGCACAACCCTATATCTTGACTTTTTTTTCCAAAATGTTTTGTCTATTATTGGTCTTTCACTGCTCCATAGACGTTTGAGAGTCAGTTTGTCAAAACCCTATTGGGATTTTGATTTGGAATTGATAGATTAATTTGGGGGGAGTCCACATCTTCACAGTATCGCGTCTTCTCATCTGTGAACACGTAATGTGGTTCAGTAAGTGAAAGAACCTGGAAGAGAAGCCAGACTGGTCAGTCTTTCACACCAGGTCTGCTTCCTTTCTGTTGAGCTTTGTGGAACTGATTATACATGTGGCAGGACTGAGGAGCTCACTCTGCTTAGTGTCATAATCACATCCTAGAATGCCGGCTGATTAGCCTCCTTCACTTGTAACATGTTCTGCAGCTGACTCAGGGGGCTGTTGTCATCCTGTGGTCAAGTGCAGTCAGGCCTGTGTCTTCTCTGAGTGTGGCAATGACCTCCCATCCATGGAAAAGCCTTCTTAGTCATCCGGGGAGGAGGGTATTTGCATTAATTTAGAATTAATTACCTTGGGAATAAGAGTGAAAGTTGCAAAGAAGTTGGTGATGCAGAGTACCCAGGCTCCTTTTATTTCACTTTGCTGACGTGTTCCTTATGAACCTGAGAGTTCATGGGGCAGTCACTGGAGAGCTTGAGCAATCCCTGAGGGATTGCAAGTTCCTGGTATATGTGCTGCTTCTCTCCTGTCCTAGGCCAGTGACAGACACTGCTAGCCAAACATCACCCTCTATCCCAGTGAGCCTAGATGGAGGCTTAGAATCCTTTCAACGTGGTGCTCCAGTAAGTTCTACTAATTAATCGGTTTGGGTCAAGAGAGGAAACCTATTTACCACTCTTTTTCTATTTTGGTCTAGTAAGTTTAGAAGCACTTAAAACTGGCATGGGCCCCAAATCAAGGGCTGCTCTGGTGGCTTAGGACACTGGGAGACCTCTGAAAGAGAGGGTTAGCCCCTTTGTCTGAAGACAGGAAGTCTTGAGTGGGGGAGCCATCTGAATTTGTAATAGCAGAGGTTTGGTTTTGATGATGAGTTAGATAACAAAGGACTTGTGGGTGCCCAGAGGGAGCAGAAAGAGCTGAGTTTCCTAGCAAAAGCAGTTCAACAGGAGATGGAAGGATGACCCAGCAGGTGATATTGGTACAGAATGCAGTGTCCGAATATAGTTTTTCTCCAGGACTAGTAAGGGACACTGCAACCCTTGTGGGTTGGGATGTAGGACAATTGTCATGTTAATTTCAGATAAAGCATGTCAGGAAAGTCATATTTGACACCAAAGGTATAGGAATTCTACTCTTAATTTGCTACTGTTGATCCGGGCTGTCTGTTATCTTGCATTCCTATGGATCCAGGATCGCTGCTGAGCAAGGCAATGCTTGAACACAGCTGAGCACTGCTGGAGTCAGACATGGGTTCAAATTTTTGCTCTGCCGCTTTCGAGGTATGTCACCTGGGACAACGCATATAACCCCTCTAAATCTCAGTTTCCTCCTCTGTAAACTAAGGATAATAATATAATTCCTCTAAAAGGGCTGCTGGAGGATTGACCCAAAGCATCAGAGCACTTAGCCTGGCATAGTAAGCCCTCAACCCTGCATTACTATCAAAAGTTTCCCCTCTGTGTGTTTCACTTTCTCATAGTCAGTGTCCTTAAAAGCGAGAGAGTTTGGGGCTGATCAGAGATTGAATTTTCCTGCTGTCCTGGGTTTGAGTCAATATAAGTGTGACCTGATCTTTGATGATAGGGCCATCTTGCACCCACAAATTATATCTACAGATTTTTAAGAATAAAACTTGGGCTCTAAGTTACAACTTCCCATTGAGTCTATCAAAAAAAATCCTCAACTTCCAACGTCATCATTTTAGAATCATGGATTCTTAAAATCATCTCAGATACCAAATATTTACAGGTTTAAAAAGCCCTTTTGCCTGAAATATATAAATTAAATATTGCTGAAGGTATAGAGTCTACATTTTAGTTTTAGACTCTCAAGCTGTTTATAAAATAAGCAATTGGAAATCTGATAGAGTGTAGAAAAAATTAAGAAAAATACAGGGGTTAAGGATTTCTGTAAGTTCTGTGTGACTAAACAGATATATGAAAATGGGGATATTTCATATATATACTTTGGACAGAAACTATTTCTAGATGCCTTAGTAAGGGTATAGAACATGTAGACTTTGATTTAGTTTCTGAAGAAGGGTTTTAAGTCATTGCTGGACAAAGCTGGTATTTGTGTGCATTGTGCTAATAGGGGCTGAGGACACCATCCCTGTAATCATCTCACAGAAACCTTTACATCCATCCAAATAGATAATCAGAGATGTAGATGCAAATGTTCATCTCAGTATTATTTATGATAATGAAGAAACTGGAAACAATTCAAACGTTCAAAAATAGATTAATATTTAATTAAATCATGATATCTATTATATAGATATGCTTTTTAAAAATTACCTTTTATTTTTATGAAAGTAATACATGTGTATGGTTAAAAAGTCAAATAGTGCTAAAGGTTTATCACAAAAAGAACAGCTCCGTGACTCAACCCTCCTAATTCTCAGTCTGGCTTTGCAGAAAGCAATGATATCCAACTCTTAAGTATTTATTTTGTTATTTACCTTCCTCCCCAAATAATATATGATTATAATGCCACTTCTTGATTTGTTAATTTTACATATTATTCATTCTTTTTCAGACAGAGCAGACTTCAGAGCAAGAGAAGTATCAGGGATAAAGAATGACATTATAAAAAGTAAAAGGATAAAACCTCCAAGAAGGCATAACAATCTTTAATGTATATGTGCCTAACAAAAGAGTCAAGATATGTGGGCAAAAATGATAGACTTGCAAGGAGAAATAGATGAAACCACTATCATAGTTTGGGACTTTAACGCTCCTCGGTCAGAAAAGGACAGATCCAGCAGGTAGAAAATCAGTATGGACATAGTTGAACTAAATAGCACCATTAATCAACTGGATATAACTGGCATTTATAGACTATTCCATTCAACAATAGCAAAATACACATTCTTCTCAAGCTCACATGGAATGTTCACAAAGACAGACCACCTTCTGAGCCATAACACGTACCTTAACAAATTTTAAAGAATAGAAATCATACATTGTATGCTCTCAGACCATAGAGGAATTAAACTAGAAACCAACAATGGGAAGACATTTGGAAAACCCCCACATACTTGGAGACTAAACAATAACATGTGGATCAAAGGAGATATTTCAGGAGAAGTAAACACAAATGAAAATACAACTTATCAAAATTTGTGGGATGCAGTGAAAGCAGTGATTGGAGGGAAGTTTATAGTATTGAACACATACACTACAAAGTAAGAAAGTTCTAAAACCAATAATCTAAGTTTCTAGAAAACTAGAAAAAGAAAAGCAAACTAAATCCAAAGTAAGAAGAAGAAAATAAATAATGAAATTTAGAGCAGAAATCAATGAAATTGAAAATAGGAAATCAAAAGAAAGTCAATGAAATGAAAAACTAATTCTTTACAAGATCAATAAAATTGATAAGCCTCTAGACAGGCTAACTGAGGGGGAATAAAAAAGAAGACACAAATTACTAATATCAGAAATAAAAGAAGGGCCATCACTACAGATCCCACGGACACTAAAAGAATAATAAACAAATATTGTAAACAACTCTATGCCCACAAATTTGATAGCCTAGATGAAATAGAATAATTCCTTGAAAGACTCAATCTATCAAAACTCACACAAGAAAACACAATATGAATAGGAGTATACTTACTAAAGAAATTGAATCAATAATTAATAGCTTTCCAAAATAGAATGCCTGTGGCCCAGATGGGTTCACTGGTGAACTCTACAAAACAGTTAAGGAAGAAATTATACAAATTCTCTAAAATCTCTTCCAGAAGATAGAAGCAGAGGGATACTTCCTAACTTATCCTATGAAGACAGCATTACCCTAGTAACAAAACCAGACAGACACCACAAGAAAACTACAGACAAATATCACTCATGAACATAGATATGAAAATTCCCAACAAATATTAGCAAATCAAATTCAACCATGGGTAAAAGGAATTATACATAAGACAAAGTGGGATTTATCCCAGGTATGAAAGGTTCGTTCAACATTTGAAAACCAATTAATGTAATCCATCACATCAACAGGCTAAAGAAGAAAAATTACATGATCAATAGATGCAGAAAAAGCATTTGACAAAATCCAACACCATTCATCATAACAACACTCAGCAACCTTTGAATAGAGAGGAATTTCCCCAACTTGATAAAGAACATCTACAAAAAATTTTAACTAACATCATACTTAATAGTGAGCCAGTAGAAGCTTTTCCACTAAGTTCAGGAACAAGGCAAGGATGTCCTCTCTCACCACTTCTTTTTAACATTGTACTGGAAGTCCTAGCTCATGCAACCAGACAAGAAAAGGAAACAAAAGGTATACTGATTGGGAGGGAAGAAATAAAATTGGCTTTGTTTTCAAATGACATGGTTTTCTATGTAGAAAATCTGAAAGAATCAACAAAAATACTCCTGGAATAAGTGACTAAAGCAAGTTGCAAGGATACAATGTTAATATACAAAAGGTGCAGGATACAGGGTTAATATACAAAATTCAATCTCTTTCCTATACACCAGCAATGAACAAGTGGAACTTGAGATTCAAAATACAATACCATTTACATCAGCACCCAAAAGAATGAAATACTTAGGTATAAACCTAACAAAATATGTGGAAGAGCTGTATGAGGAAAACTATAAAATTCTGATGAAAGAAATCAAAGAACTAAATAAATGGAGAGATATTCCATGTTAATGGACAGGAAGACAATATTGTCCAGGTGTCAGTTCTTCCCAACTTGATCTATAGATTCAACAATCTCAGTCAAACTCCAGGCAAGTTATTTTGTGTATATCAACAAATTGATTCTAAAATTTATATGGAAAGGTAAAAGATGCAGAAGAGCCAAAACAATATTGAAGGAGAAGCACAAAACTGGAGGACTGACAACACCTGACCTCAAGACTTACTATAAAACTACAGTAATGAAACAGTGTGGCATTGACAAAAGCATAAACAAATAGACCAATGGAACAAAATAGACAACCCAGAAATAGAGCCACATAAATAGTCAATTGATCTTTGACAAAGGAGCAAAAGTAATACAATGGAGCAAAAATAGTCCTTTCAACAACTGATGCTGGAACAACTGGACAGTCACATGCAAAAAATGAATCCAGACCTAGATCTTACCTCCTTGACAACAATTAACTCTAAATAGATGACACAAAACTATAAGACTTCTAGAAGATAACAAAGAAAATGTCTAGAAGGCCTTGGGCAAGGTGATGGCTTTTTAGGTACAACACCAAAGGCACAATCCATGAAAGAAATAATGATAAACTGAACTCCGTCAAAATTAAAAACTTCTGGAAAAGACTGTCAAGAGAATGAGAAGACAAGCCACAGACTGGGAGAAAATATTTGCAAAACACATAACTGATAAAGGACTGTTATGCAGCAACATGGATGGACAAAGAGATTGTCCTACTGAGTGAAGTTTGTCATACTGAGTGAAGTCAGACATTGAAAGACAAATATCATATGATATAGCTTATATGTGGAATCTAAAAAAATGGTACAAATAAACTTATTTACAGAACAGAAATAGAGTCACAGATGTAGAAAACAAACATGTTTACCAAGGGGGAAAGGGGGGAGAGATAAATTGGGAGATTGGGATTTGACATATACACACTACTATATATAAAATAGGTAACTAATAAGGACCTCCTGTATAGCACAGGGAACTCTACTCAATAATCTGTAATGACCTATATGGGAAAAGAATCTAAGAAAGAGTGCATATATATATATATATATATATATATATATATATATATATATATATAACTGATTCACTTGACTGTACAGCAGAAACTAACACAACATTGTAAATCAACTATACTCCAATAATAATAAATTAAAGAAATAATAAAATGGGCAGAAAACCTGAAGAGACACCTCACCAAAAAAGATATATAGGTGGCAAATAAGCATATGAGATGTTCAACATCACATGCCATTAGGGAATTGCAAATTAAAACAACAATGAGATACCAGTACACATCTATTAGAATGGCCTAAATTCAAAATATTGAAAACACTAAATGCTGGCAAGGATGTAGAGCAATAGAAATTCTCTTTGACTGCTGGTGGGAATGCAAAAGGTAAGGTAATTTGGCAGTTTTTTTAAAAAAACTAAACATACTTTTACCATATGATCTAGCAATCGCCTCCTTGGTATTTATCCCAAGGAGCTGAAAACTTATATCTACACAAAGACCTGCATGCAGATGCTTATAGCAACTTTATTCATAATTGCCAAAACTTGGAAACAACTGATGCCCTTTAGTAGGTAAAGGGTAAATAAACTACGGTACATCCAGACAATGGAATATTCAGCACTAAAAAGAAATGAACTATCAGGTAATGAAAAGCATAGAGGAAACTTTGACGCATATTACTAAGTGAAAGAAGTGATAAGAAAACTATAAAGACAGTAAAACGATCAGTGGTTGTCATGGATTAAGGAAAATGGAAGGATAAATAGACAGAGCATAGGGAATTTTTAAGGCAGAACAACACTCTGTATGATACTATAATGGTGGGTACATGTTATTATACTATTGTCATAACCCATTGAATGTACAACACCAAGAGTAAACCCTGATATAAACTATGGAGTTTGTATGATAATGATGTGTTAACATAGTTTCATTGATTGTAACAAATGTACCACTGTGATGAGGGATGTTCATTGTGGGAGACTTTGCATGTGTGGGAGCAGAGGCTATGTGGGAACTCTGCACTTTCTGCTCAATTTTACTATAACCTAAATCTGCTTTAAAAATGTGTTTTAAAATAACTATATACCTAAAAATATAACTATTTTTCTCTCACACACATTTCTTGTCTTCTTTTCTCTTATTTTTTTCTTGGCATTCCTTCTAGTTAGATATTGGACTTCTTAGCTTATCCTTTTAATTTTGTTCCCTTTTCTTTCAATTGCCCATGTTTTTTGTCTTTTTGTTCTACTTTCTGGGAAATTTCTTCAATACACTCCAAACTTCCTATTGACTTTTTTCCTGCTATAGTATTTAAAACTTTCCATGATGTTTTTCTTGTTCTGAGTTCTCCTTCCTGCTCTCCTCTACCTCCCAGCCCCAGATTCTGTTTCTTATTTCATGGGTGTACTATCTCCTTTTAAGTTTATGTCTTATGTATACAGTTTTATTTTTGTGTTTTATCCTCTTTCCTGAACTGTGTTGGGTTCAATTAAGTTCTAGTTTTTAAGGCATGTTTGTTTTTCATGGGGGAAGCCTTCCTCCTATGTCTGGAGATTTTGTCTCTTCATTCATGTTTAAGAACGAGGCACTGCAAAGTGGGCGGGAACTAAGTACATGTCATCACTGCAGGATGATAGGGCTGAGAGTTAGTTTTTCTATTAGTTGGCCCACAAATATTAGTACCTGTGGCTTTTTAAGCATCTAGGTTTGTTTAGTTTTTGTTTCTCCATGGAAGGATTTTTTAATTCGTTGTCTTGTTTGTATCAGCTTAGCTGCCAGTGTTCTGGGGCTTGGGGTGGGAGGGGATCTCACCTTTTCATTTAAACTTTCAAACCCTCATTTTCAATACCTTGTATCATCTCTGGCTTCTCTTCTAACCTCTGCCATGCTGGGCAGTCACATGTCTAGGAGGTTCTCTGGTTCCTTTTCTCCAGAGAATGATTCCTCTGTGTCTATGTGGTAGGAAGGGATAGACCCTTTGTTACTGTTCAGGGTTCTTGGCCTTCCTTAGTCAATAGAGATTGATAAGAGGCCAGACAGGAAATTCGGGCAAGCCTTTATTGGGGCCCCTGCTGCAGCAGGGGGCAGTGAAAACAAGTAACAGGTTCCCTTTCTCTCTCCCTGATGGGGGGCGAACTGGTTCCATATATGGGGTGAGGGGAGGGGTATGTCCAGGGGTTGGGCCAGAGGGGTGTGTTGGGTGGTTTGCCCACCCCTCTGGTGGTGTTGTGTGCAGGGGGCATGCGCAGTACCCTGCGTTTTCTCCTGACACCCTATTGTTGCTCTCAGCTCTTCAGAAGTGGCAGTTGGGCTTTTTTTGGTCTTTTTGTATCTTGTTGTCCATAATTTGCCCCAGCTGTGCATGCACCCAGTTATTTTTAGTCCCTTATAGTTTCTTTGTATTTTATTGCTCGAGGAGACCCTTGAGGAGACGTTTGTCATTTGTCCAGGTGCAAGCGCTGTAGCAAAGGGTCCCAGGTCCCAGGTCCCAGCTTGTCTCACCTTGGCTATGCCCAATGGGCCCTTGGTGTCTATTCCTAATACAGTTCCATGTTTCACCTCTACTTTCTGTGAATCCCTTTGGGAGGATTCTAGAATGAGTTTTCTTGTAGCTTGATAAAATTTCCAGCTGTAGGCACTTAGTTTCAGCTTTTTTCTGTTCTACTAAGACAGTTACTATTCCTTCATGTAATTTCCATCTTGAAAAAAATGATTTTGCTTACTCTTCAGTTCTCTTTGTAATTTTTCCCTTTATGTTGAGAGGTGAAGAGGATGAACATATGATTTCAATCCACCATGTTTAACCATGGGTAATATGCTTTTGAATAATTTTTTTAATGTCAAGAGAAAATGCTCAGCATGTAAAAAAATTAGGAGACTAAACTGTGAAATGAAACATATAAAAGTTTATCCCTAGGCTGTGAAATTATTGGTAATAATTTATTATTTTCTTTAAAAAATCATTTCTGGCTTTGCCAAATTTTCTGTAATAATCATACAACCCTTTCAGAATCAAATAATTAAAAAAATGTTTAAAGATTCATACTGATGCTTATATTGCCTCAACAAGGGCAACTTTGATTGCAGTGAATATTAGTGATCTGGAGAAGAAAGACGTGTTTATTTTCTCCATATTAAATATTAAAGCTTCAATAAAAAATTAAATGTAGGCAGGGGAGAGACAAGCTATAATCTTCCTGGTAAAAAGTGGTGAATTTTCTCATCACTACCAGTATAAATTCAATTCCTATAGATAATGGTTAGCCATATATACTTTAAGATTATATAACTGATATGTACTAAGGATTTAATATAAGGATATATTGCATGCAATATGGTTACTCTAATATTAGAAGGTGCTTTTAAGTGTCTGCCTATAATCTGTCAGAATATTCCAAAATGTGTTCTATGAAATACCAACTCCAACTGATTGTCTGCAAAGAAATAAATTTGCAGATTGCTTCATATTATTTTGCTTTCTAGGAGAAACAATTCACATTAGGGAACTGAAGCCTTTGAGGATACTGTAGTAAAGAAACTTGGTTAATTTTATTGGTTTAACTTTGTTTGGTTATGAGTTTTTGAAACTTAATTTGACCATGGAACTATTTTTTCACAAAATCCTTCCAATGTGATACTGATCATTATCATCGTCACTGTTATCATTGTTACTTAAATTTAAATGTCCAGTTTTTGATTTCTTTCAAGTCATAATCATGTTCTTTGGGCAGAGAGGTTATGGGGCCACACCTGCTTTTGTGGTCTGGTAGAGTCAAATCATTCAATTCATTTGAACATAGAGTACAATAAAATGAACTATCCTGGGTATCCCCTGCATTGCTTTAGGAGGAAAATATTTTACTGTTTTGTTAGGGAAAGGGGGTAGAATAATTTTCTTGTTTTGTTTGTTTTGTTTTTGGGTAAGGCTCAGGAGTCATGGTTCCCAGATTTTTTTCCAGTAGTCATGGCATTTTGTAAAGCCTGGCGCATCTTGTGGGCGGGGGAGTATATTTGCTAAAATATATCTGTAGGCGCTGGTTATTGTCAAATTGTACAGCTGGAGCTCTGTGATATGAAGGTTTATTGTCTAATTTTCAAGCAAACACAATTTTAATGAAAGCAATCATTTGGGGATTTTCTTTACCACATTTGTTTTTTATGTCTAGACTCTTTATGAAAGGAAATGGGAAAAATAATTTGGGAATCTAAAATAAATCAAACTTTATCTGTTGATATTGTTAAACTGACTATCTGTGCATATACAATAAAATAAATTGCTTGGAAATAATCAGCTCTTTTAAAACGATTTTTCAAAGCCTCCCACTCTAGTCTTTCCACAATGGGAGGTCTCTGGTCTTATGGGAAAGATTAGAGTAGAGACATGGGTTCTAGTCCCAGCCTTGCCACTAAACAGCTCCAAGATATTATTATTAGTACTATGAATAGCAACTTTTATTGAGGGTTTTATATATTTTAGCTATTGTGCTACAGGCTCTATGCACATGGGTTCTTTTAATTTTCACTATACCCCATCGAAGAGTTGGACTAAATAACTCCTTGTCCCCTTTTCTAGGCTTAAATGATCCAAGAAGATATGTCTCTGCTGCAAGACCTTAGTTCCACTGGGGTGGGGGGTGTGTGTGGTGTGGGGTGAGGAGTTAGGAAGTGAATCTTATCTTCCCTAAAAGGGATGAATAGGGCTTCCCTGGTGGCGCAGTGGTTGAGAGTCCGCCTGCCGATGCAGGGGACACGGGTTCGTGCCCCGGTCTGGGAAGATCCCACATGCCGCGGAGCGGCTGGGCCCGTGAGCCATGGCCGCTGAGCCTGCGCATCCGGAGCCTGCGCTCCGCAACGGGAGAGGCCACAACAGTGAGAGGCCCGCGTACTGAAAAAAAAAAAAAAAAAAAAAAGGGATGAATAGACAAGTTCTTGGGAGCCTGAGATGGAACTCAGAACCATTTTCTAGTCTAAACCAGTGTATAATCTAATATAATATATATTATCACCCGATGTCTTCAGTTGGTTTTTCTGGTGGCCCAAGCATCTGATGCCCAAACATAGCATTGTTTTCTTGGATCATAGTCTGTTTAAGTTGGGCAGGGGAGAGGTGGCTTGCATTGACTTGACCATTAAGGACAATGGACAGCCATTCTTCCAGAACTACCAAAATTATTGTGGCTCCTTGAAAAAAATAAATCTTTCAGCTTTTTAAATAAGGCTCCTGTGTTTGACCATTTCACCATCAACTGTACCACTCAAGTGCCATTGTGTATCCCCATCACTGTAACTCCGCCATCTGATATTTATAAAGTGTCTTGGGATTTTAAATTCATCTCCTCACCCATGACCTCATTTGATTTCTGTTCCTCAGTATTATACCATATTGTCACATGTCTGGAAGACAAGAACTTCTAGAATATTACTTTTACTGTCTGAGTACAGGGCTGAGCCACCATCCAGTGGACACAAGGAGGGAAGATAAAATCCAGAGACTTATTCTCATTTCTGACTCAGTGGACTGAAAGCTTGCACTGCGCCTTGGCCAGATTATTTCTAATTAGCTTCTTTGCTTTGGTAGTATGGCCTTGGTCCAAAGGGCCATTCTGGCTTGGAGATGGCATGGCAGGCAGAATCCTATTTATCCGTTTTTAACACAAGTATTCCAATGTACAGAAATTTGGGTGTGTGTCTCTTCCGTATAGATTATGCCCTCTTTTGATGTACAGGTTTAGTGGAATGCATCATCCATCCTTTATCTTCTTAAAAATGTGTCTCACAAAATACTCAGGGAGTTTTCAAAATTCCTAGGAAACTGAGCTGGATGTTTATTGAACTCTGTCACTCTTCTGAGCTCATCTTTCTTACTGTTTACCCTTTAAATTGTTATCTGCTGAGAGACAGTTGGGAGGTAGTTTTTCTCTGCTCAGTTCTTATTAGGGTTTTAATGATTCTATTCCCCTTTCCTCCATTAGGAAATAACTACATGTTAAATAGTTCACCAAATAAGAATAAAATTTCATTTAAATGCTAATAAAATTAATTAGCATTTAAATCAAATCTGCTGAGTTGAAATGTTTTTGTGGGCAAAGCCTTCCCTATCTTTTAAATGTGGAGACTTATTTTTTAAAAAAATTAAAGATTTATTTTTTCAAGCAGCCTCAATAATATGGTAATTCTAGAAGAATGGCTGTCCATTTAGTTTCAGGCAAACTGATTTCCTAGGGCCCCAGATCACACAGCCAAGAGTTTACAGAGATTCTGGTGCCTCTAACAATTATGAACAGGCAACTCCTACACAAAATGCCACAGTGTGGGTGTGGGGACTGTGATGAAAGAGACTCTGACCAGTCTAAAATTCCACAATTAGAGATTTATTATTTTGGCTCAAGATTTTGTCACCTGGAAAATTATATAAAAACCCGTGTGAGAGTTGACATGGTCAGCCTTATGAGTGTTTCAAAACCTCTCCTGAGAGCAGGTTTTGATATTGCTGGCTGGGACGAAACTGGACCTCTAGGGTTGGAGAGAGGATTGACAGTGTCAGGGAGATGGCAGCTGGGGGAAGGGAAGCCTAAGAAGGGGAAGCTGGTGATGGGGGAAGGGTGGAAGAAGACAAAAGATAAATTTTGCCTATTTTGTTCATTTATTTGTTCAACAAATATTTATTGGGAATCTATTTTGTTGATGGAGAAGCACTGTGTTAAGGACTGGGGAAGAAAAAAATCACACCCTGTGGGAGTCTAGGTGTGTGGGGAGGAGGCAGGCAGCCACGTCAGCATGTAGTGACAGCAGAGTATAGGAAGTGTCATAAGATAGGTGGGCACACAGCACGGTGGGGTCCCAGAGGAAGGATGTATAGCGAGAGGGATGACAGAGGGCCATCTCAGAGACACGGATGCTTGAATTTGGTTTTAAAAGGCAAAGAGAAATGTTTGCCTGGAGGACTACAGAGAGGATGGACTCTGTATGCTGAGAGGTAGACTGGGCAAAGGGCACAGAGGTGGGGAAGGGCTTGCTAGGGTACTGAGGTGAGACATTCCAAGAGGCTGGAAACCATGAGGTACATGGGAGTGGCTGGGGAAGCGGGATAAACTCAAGCTGGAACAGTGTGGCAGACCTTCATCTTTCTTAGGCAGCTTGAACTTGATTCTGTAAGTTATGGGGAGGTTCTGATGGAGTAAAGGGCCTGGCCAAATCTGCATCATTGAGGTATAGCTCTGACCACCTTGAAGTGCATGGATTGGTGGCCAGGGATGCAGAGAGACTGAGGACAGGAGAGCAGTGCAGTTTTGACCATATCATGCTTCTGGCACATTCTACAGCTCGAGGGTACTCTGAAAATGGGAAAAAAATGCATAAAATCTGTGTCTCTGTAGCATGCAACTATATGCAAACCTCAAGCAATTGTTTGCTCATGCCTGAGTTTCAAGTGTTTTTGAAGGAATATAACTCAAAGCCTCACAAGGCCAGGAAGACCTAATAGCATAAGACGATGCAATTATTTAAACCTTGGATGAGATATATAGGCTTATGCACAAGTGTTCTTGTTTTTATATTTGTACCAAACATTTTCAGGTTGTTTTTAGCCCATTTGAATAGTCCATCGACACAAGAACTAACAAGAAGATGAAATTTTGTGAAATTCAACTGAAAGTAAATGTAATCCTAAGGCTTAATGTTGGTATTTTTCAAAGGACTCTTTCAAACCTACCAAATGAAAGGCTTCAACTTTTAGCAAAACCTTGGTCTTGATATAAAACATGCTTTTTAGACACAGTTTCAAAAATATGATGTTCCAATCCAAAAGACACACTCTGATTTGAAGTCCCGCTTTCCTCAGAAGAAGGACAAATCCTGCTGAAGCCAGGAGCTCTTACTGTCAATCCCCACCCTCATCTGGAATGTTTCTGTGGCTCAGACTCAGTGAGCTTTGAACACGTGGACCAGTGCTCCTGTGGCCATTACACTATGTCAAGGGTAAGAGGCAGATTATGAGAAAATAAATGTTCAAAAGGGAGCAACCTTGCAGAAATAAGAAGAGGGAGGCAAGTCAGATCCTTTTGCTTTGATTGTGATATAGAGTCACAACAGGTGCTGGGACTTATGTCAAAATTATAAATAGAATGGAGATTCTCATGAGAATAGCAGAGTGACGACGCCAGGGTAAGAACTAAGATGAGGTTATGGAGACTTACTTGATCTCCAATGGCATCTTTTCATGGGGCCTTTCCTGATTCCCCAGCTACACTTTCCTCTCCTGCTTTGCTTATAGTTTATTTCAGGCAATGATCTCCTCTCTTTTGCACCAGAGTTTTATATTAGGTTTAGCCTGACTACTGCATTGAATTTACCCACTTATTTATCTCTCTTTTGTCTGAGATGGTATTTAAATTGGAGCTACATGGTAAGCCCCTTTGAGGACAGGACAGGTGTGCTACTCATATTGGTTTCCTGATAGTCCAGGGCCTTATATATTGTGGGTGGTTTGCACAGAATGCTTGAAGAGAACCTGGTTTCTGATAGGTTTGATTTCCTGCCACTCACAGCATATGACCTGAGGCAAGGAGTTTAACCCCACTGAACGCCAGATTTCTCACTGGGTTCTGCTATTAAATGAAATAATGTATTTTTAAAGCCCCAGTACCTAGCACATAGTATGAACTTAATAATTTCTTATGATTATTATGTGTCTATAGCTTCAAGATTACAATAAACTGTGAGAACAATTTTATTTACACCTATAAGTGGGTTACCTTACTTTTACAAAATGGGACCAAAATACTCTGCCTGACAGAAGTAACAACACAATAGATATAGTGGGTGTTCAAGAGACTCAAAAGTCAAGGTTATACGTCTTACCCGGAGAAGTGATGGAAGAGGGAAAAGAGTTTTAGACAAACTGACAAGTGCACTGGAGTCACACAGTGTTCCAACTTAGACTGTTTGTGATGAAAACAATACTGCCTATTTGTATTTTCCAAAGGACTTGCCCATTTCACAAAGTCTCATTATTTGATGGCTGACAAGATCTGAATTCTCTAGGTAATATCTATAATGTAGCTGGCATGCAGGCTATTTCCTTGGTGCACTTGCTTGCTAGAAACAAGGGCATCCTCAGTTTGGACCCCTTCATCCCTGGGCTACTTCAGATAGAATCTACTTTTCTTCTTATCAACCCCAGCCCTGCCTCAGAAAGTAAGAAACACAGAGTGATTAAATATATGGGCTCTGAGATGATTTTGGGTCCCCTGGCACCTGAGACTGAAATTATATATTCAGTTTTTAATTTGGATTTCACACAACCCTGTGAAGTAGGTGGGTAAGTATGACTTTCCCCCCTATCCAGGAGGGGAAACTGAGGCTCAAAGAGGTGAAGTAATTTTTGTAAGACCACATGGCTCATGTGTGGAAAGGTTGGGATTTGAACTCACTTCCATAGCTAGCTTATAACTGCTACAGAACACTGCCTCCCTGGCCGAGCCAATCACCAGCTGGCCGGTATTGACCAAGCGGTTGATCTTCCAGGAGGGTAGCGGCACTGCTACAAGTCAACACGATGTCCCACACACCCACAACACAGCCAGCACAAAGTCCCATGCAAGGAAAGCTGGTTAATGATGACCGCCAGCAGCCACATGCCTGATTTTATAAACGCCGAAGCCCATCAGCCCCATTCCTACCCAGATCTCCTGGTAAACTTGGGTATAGTAGGGTTTCATGGGGATCCAAACATTCTTTTTTTTTTTTTTTTTTTTTTTTTTTTTTTTGCGGTACATGGGCCTCTCACTGCTGTGGCCTCTCCCATTGTGGAGCACAGGCTCTGGACACGCAGGCTCAGCGGCCATGGCTCATGGGCCCAGCCGCTCCGCGGCATGTAGGATCTTCCCGGACAGGGACACGAGCCTGCGTCCCCTGCATTGGCAGGCGGACTCTCAACCACTGCGCCACCAGGGAAGCCCCCAAACATTCTTAATAAGACTTTGAAGCATCTTGACGCAGAACCAACGGCTCAGGCAGCCCCAACTCACAGCCAACGACTCGAGATCTCCTAGTACTTCTGCCTGCTCATTTGTTGTTGTGAGAATAAGTTTAGATAACCTTTATATATACCAGTGTTTGTATCTACCAATGGGCAGCTATTGAGGTTTGGGTGAGAGTTTTGAAGAGGGTGATTTTAGGTAGTCAAATTCTAATCATGCTTCCTTATGGCACCAAGGATCGCAGAGCCACAGGGTCTGTGCAGTGAGAGAGAGCAAACGTGCATCTAGCACCAAGGCCGGTGCTCAGTAAATGTTGGCTGAACGACTTGTTTGAACCTCTATGCTAGTCGTTTGCGATGCAGGATGCAGTAAAGTACACAGTTCCTCACATCAAGAACCTCCATTCTAAACAGAAGGAGCTAGACAAGTAAACAGAAATTAAAACAGTATAATATGTGTGTGAAGAGTCAAGAAGAATTCTTGGAAGAGAACTCTGGGCACTGAGTCTTAGAGGACATGTGGGAGTCTGTCATGTGAAGAGAGGAACGTGTGCCAGGAAGACTATGTTCAAAGGCACTTGGACGCCAGGGCCCTTTGAAGAAGTACAGATTTTTCTGGGAAGAAGGCGTGTGTGGTGAGTGGGGAGTGAGCAGTAGGATACGGCCCCAGGCCTTGAAGGCTGTGCCGGGGAGTTGGGATTGCATCCATAAGGCAACGCATGGAGCCCCTGAAAGGCCTTAATTAGGGAAGTGTCATGAGCACATTTTTATTTTAGAAAAGTCATGCCATTGGGAAATGTGCAGAAGGGGTAGAATAGGAAGAGGGTGGATACACAGATAGAGTTACAAGGTTATAATGGTAGGAAAGAAGTCGAGTTATTACAGCAGGGATGGGAAGGAGGAAATGGCTTTCAACTGTACTTAGAAGGTAGAATTGATTGGACATAAGGTCAGGTTAGCTAAGAAAAAAAAGGGACCTGTCTTATTTGAGCAACTACATACATGGCGATTTCATTAATAATATTAGCTCCCATTTATTGAGTGCTTATCATGTACCTGGCATATTGTTAAGTGCTTTGTGTGCATTATTCCATTTCATTCTCATATCAGTCTGCAAAGTGATTATTATATTCATTGCATGGATGAGGAAGGTGAGGCTCAGAGCAATTAAGAGCCTTGCAATATGTCATGTGAACTAAGTGGTGGAATTGGGATTCGAACCCAGGTGTCTGACCACGGGCTCCCAAGCCTATGCCGTCAGTCACCGGGGCATGCACAGACACTTCCTGTGCCGAGGAACTGTAGAAAGAGAAGGTGTGGAGAGGGAAGGGAGGAGATGCTGATCACACAGTGCAAGCATGTTCCCACATAAATCCAACCCCGAAAGTTCTATGCTGAGTTTTGCTTGCTTGGAAGCAGCATAGCTCTTCACTGGGGGTGTTGGTCGGTGTGGGTAGAAGAAGGAACCAAGAAGGTGGTCCTTACAAGCATCCTGCTGACATCATGGTGTCTCTCCTCGCTCCTGTAGAGTAGCTGTTGATACAGGAGAGAGAACGAGCAGGATTCCTTAGGTCAGTGTCCCCAGCTTTAGAGGGGATTAGGGGACCCAGCATCTGAAACTACAGGCAGGGAAACCCAGGGATCCAGGGAGGTAGACACAGCTTACATCTCATGGTTAAGGACATTACCCCCACAGGCTTCCTTTAAATACCGAACTCACTTAATAAATATTGGTGGGCTTAAATATGGGCTTAAATAAATATGGGCTTAAATAAATATTAGTGGAAGTGATGCAAATCACATGCGAATGAAGAGCTGTTAGTTCTCCTGGCAATCGGCGTCTAAGTCAACTCCAGAATGGATGTGAATATTTGAGTAAGGCTGGCATGAGTGCAGAGGCTCCAAGAGGACGCATCCCCTGTCCATGCACTCTCAAAATGCAGCTCTTTATTCTAAAGAAGGGCTCACTTAAAGCCTGATTATTCTTCCTAAAGAAGCATCAGTCTCTTGGGTCTGTCTTGTGAACACACTTTGAGGGTAGGGCAGGAGAGAATGCAATGCCTGTCAGCAGGGAGAGGAAACAAGCTTGGCTTGGAAATGCAGGAAAATGCAAACTAACTAATTAGGGTTAACCATTATGCTATTTTTATGTAATTCAGCACAGGTTACTCAGTAAATTAGGGGCAAATAGAAATTTCTTTCATGAATTTGGTCATCAGTCTTTGCCACCATTCAGGCCAGCTAGAGAAAGAGAGGAAAAAGCTCTATCTGGAGTGATGCCTTCTCAGTGTTGTTCTAAGCTCACAGTTTTCCTTTGGGAGGGTTGTTGATAAATCTGCCAATGAGACTCCAGCATCTTTGAAGGTAGACTACAGTGAAATGGACATGTTTGTAAGTCCTTTTGCTCTCTCACCTTTTGGCACTCATTTGTGTGGGTTGAGAGGTGTTGGGTAGGATGTGGAATGGAAGAGTGTCAAGAATTAATGGACATTGCCCAAGAAGATGAATCAGTTGACTGTTTAAGAACCACCATCTACATGGAGGTAAAAATAACTCTGGGACAGGAAACCTTATTATACATATTGTAATTATTGTCTGGGGCATGAAATGACAAGAATGTGTGCTATGTCTATTTGGCTACTGACTTCCCCATTCCTGGCCCCCAGGGACCCGCAGGAGAAGTCTTCTCTTCCCTTGCCAAAGGACCAAAGGTTTCTGCTTCAAGAGTGGTGGGGGAGGGGGAGGGGTTCGTCCACCTTGGTGCTTTACTGATTATCTTCCTTCACCCACATACCTGCAGGCCAGTCACCCCTCTCTCACCAATATGAGGAGATAGGCAGAGTCTGCATCTTTTGTTGGTATTTCCAGGAGCTGGGACGTAAGGAAAGGGGCAATGGTATTATCAACATCAGGCCAAATTTGTCTCTTCTCCCTCTCCCTCAATTATTATTATCTATTATTATTATTATTATTTTGCGGTACGTGGGCCTCTTACTGTTGTGGCCTCTCCCGTTGTGGAGCACAGGCTCCGGAAGCGCAGGCTCAGCGGCCATGGCTCACGGGCCCAGCCACTCCGTGGCATGTGGGATCTTCCCGTACGGGGGCACGAACCCGTGTCCCCTGCATTGGCAGGCAGACTCTCAACCACTGTGCCACCAGGGAAGCCCCCCTCAATTACTTTTAATTGTAGAAAGTATTTATTTAAAAATCTAGTAAATGTGATACAAATTATACATCCAACAACATCTATAAAAAGAGTCATCAGAAAATCAATATTTCTGTTTGAAGTTTACAAAGATTAATATAGCTCCTTTTCTTAACAGTTCTGTTTCTTTAAACTAGGCAGCAGTCATTAAGGATAAGAAAACCATGGCCACAATAGCAGTATTAAAGTTTAAGTAATCTTCCACTGCTCTTGTTTATGTCTTTAGCATCAGTTGAGCTTTCCATTTCTTCAAAGGCCTGTACCTGGCTGGTAATTTTCAACCATCAAATCAAAGTCCTTTGTTGGAATTGTTTCTTTGGTGTCATGCAAGATATGCAGTAATTTGATTAGTCCAGTCCTTTCCATAATTAGAACAAGAGCACATCTTCCTCAAGTATGTGTTCATACCATGATCTGAAGTCACACAAAAGCAAATGCACAAAGCCCTCATGTTGTGTGGTCCTAAAATATCAGCAATTTAAAATCAATCAATCAATCTGTTTATTTATTTACTAACCTCCAGCAGTTTTTCCACCACCCCAGAGCTAGACATTTATAGCTCTGCTCTATTTTTTTTTTAAGTAAACTCATATATTTATTTTTCACTGTGCTGGGTCTTCGTTGTTGGGTCTTTGCTGCTGTGCACGGGATTTCTCTAGTTGCGGTGAGATTCTCTTCGTTGTGGTGTGCAGGCTTCTCATTGCGGTGGCTTCTCTTGTTGTGGAGCTTGGGCTTTAGGTGCATGGGCTTCAGTAGTTGTGGCTCGTGGGCTCTAGAGCGCAGTCTCAGTAGTTGTGACGCACAGGCTTAGTTGCTCTGCGGCATGTGGGATCTTCCCAGACCAGGGATCGAACCCGTGTCCCCTGAATTGGCAGGCGGATTCTTAACCATTGTGCCACCAGGGAAGTCCTCTGCTCTATGTTTGACTTATCTGCTGATGATAATGAATGCAAGTCTGAGCATTTCATTTTAAATACATTATTTCTCTGTTCAATGGGTGTGTTGTGGATACCCACTCACAGGAGACTTATTCTAAACCTTCTTGGGTTCCTCAAACACTTAAATGCCTTGAGGATTCCCTATTCATATTATTTACATACCTGTAGAGCTTTAGGCATATGATCACGTGGATGTAATGTGGCATGAAACCCTCATGGGATTGCTGAGATTGTAGGTACTGTGATCCTTATTTTAAAGAAGGGGTAACATGTGCAGTGGGTGCATTTATCTGAAGGCCTTTTGTGGGGCAGAGAAGATAATGCTACGCTCTGACTCTCAGGGGAGACTCATACTGCATCAAATGTCTTTCTCTTTCTGCTGTCTTCCGGTGGTCTCCCTGTCCTGGTCTCTTTCCTCTCTACGGTCCTCCACACAGAGTTAGAATCAAGTTCCTTGACCCCTTTATCGTGTTTCTCCGTATTTTCTCGTTTCTAAGATTCAGACATCTCAGCTTTACCCTCCCTGACAACTGTCCCTGTGTCATGTGTCACAGCAGCCTTGTTTTACATTAGTCCCTCTGGTCCATATCTTTGCATTTGCTGAATTAAGAGTCTTGTCACTGTTCTTGACAACTTCTTTCTCCTCCTGGCCAACACAAGCCCATCCTGTCTCCTGAAATAGTCATGAAAACTCCCCTTATCCAGGCAATATTCTTGGGGGATTGATTTCACCTATTTCTAAATACCCTTCTCCGCATATAATTATGTAAATAGTTGAGAAGTGTTTATCTAATTTTGCAATGATATAAAGAGAAAAATTTTAAGACACATTCATAACCCTACCATCCTAACACAACTTTTAAATTTCTTCATGTTTCCTTCACGTAAACATTCACATGGTTGTAATAAACACAACTTGTATTTCACTTTTCATTCAAAATTATTTTGTTACTATTTTCCATGTCATTGTATTACCTTCATTTTTAAATAATGGTAGTACTATACTCTATGGGCTGCGACTGATGGTAGAGAGAGTAGGGTTTGTGGCCAACCTATGTGTACCCTTGGGCAAGGCACATAAGCCTTTTTGAGCCCCAGTTTATCTGTGAAATTAGGATAAAATGTATGTAAAGCACATGTACAGTGCCTGACATTGGACAAACCCTTGCTGTGATTTATTACCCAGGTTGAGCCATGTGACATTGCTTTTATGGTTTGTTGTTTTGAAAGTGGTTTTAAGGTTTCTGTCATTTGTCGTTTTGTCGCTGTTTCATGGGCAGTTCCCAGACAATTGTTCAGCTTCTCTAGGGTAAAGATGGAGCTTTTATTTGTTTTGTATCATTTCATAGGTTTTCCATTAAAAGACAGAGGTCTGCTTCAATGGACTCTCAATCACTCAGTGCACTGGCTGACTACATTGCATTCTAAATAATTTCACTCATCGGGTTGAAACCTAGTCACTAGATTTCTATGCTCTGAGACCCCTCTGAGCTTAGTTGTAAGTCGCCAAAATAGAAGAAGTGGCTTTGGCGAGATCCCTTTATTTATTTTTTATTTATTTATTTTTTTGTGGTACGCGGGCCTCTCACTGTTGTGGCCTCTCCCGTTGTAGAGCACAGGTTCCGGACGTGCAGGCTCAGCGGCCATGGCTCACGGGCCCAGCCGCTCCGCGGCATGTGGGATCTTTCCGGACCGGGGCACGAACCCATGTCCCCTGCATCGGCAGGTGGACTCTCAACCACTGCGCCACCAGGGAAGCCTGAGGTCCCTTTATTTTCTACATCGTTCCTAGCTCCTTCCAGCTGAGAAAGTTGAGTTCAGTCAGTCCTTCATTCTTCCCACCTAATTACCTTAACTCTAAAATCTAGGTCATCTTGTGAATAGATAGAGAAGATGTGGTACATATATACAGTGAAGTATTACTCAGCCATAAAATGAATGAAATATGCCATTTGCAGCAACATGGATGTACCTAGAGATTACCATACTAAGTGAAGTAAGTCAGACTGAGAAAGACAAATATCATATGATATCACTTATATGTGGAATCTTAAAAAAAATGGTACAAATGAACTGTTTTACAAAACAGAAATAGACTTACAGGTATCGAAAACAAACTTATGATTACCAAAGGGGAAAGTGTGTGTGTGTTGGGGGGTATAAATTAGGAGTTTAGGATTCACAGATACAAACTACTATATATAAAATAACCAACAGGGCCTACTGTATAGCACAGGGAACTATACTCAATATTTTGTAATAACCTATAAGGGAAAAGAATCTGAAAAAGAATATGTAAATATATTCATATATACATATATATACACATATATGAATAACTGAATCACTTTGCTGTACACCTGAAACTAACACAACTTTGTAAATCAACTATACTTCACTAAAAATAAAATAAAATAAAATAATTTCACTGTAAAAGATAAATAAATAAATAAATAAATAAAATCTAGGTCATCTTGGGCAAACAGCTTAGCCTTCATCTAAAAGGGGTGTGTCCACCACTTGTTCAGAACATTCTAGTTTATTTAAGGGAGGAAGAGAGGGGTGAAGGGAATGAAAGGTGGTCTGCCGCTCTGACCTGTGTGAAGGCACTTAGGTGATAATGGGATGGCGGTGGAGCCCTGGCCATTTTCATATGGCTTCCTGACAGCCAATCACCAATTGTTTAGCTTGACCACTCCCCTTCCTGAGAAAGCTTACAACTAACATTTTCCTGACCAGTTTAGGAGGTTCAGATTGGAGTTTTCCACTAAGAAATGGCTGCATACCCACATATTCTGGTATATTCTCTTTCCTAAAGTACTAACTTGTCATTTTAGAGTAAGCTCTTTCCTCCCATTTACAAAATGAGGAATAATCACTGCACTCTCTATTTCATGGGCACAGCAGATAATGTTTGCTGAGAAGAAAGGTGCTTTTAAAAATTCTCATGTTATTTTGGTTTCAGCTGTTTACATATCCTAACAACTATATGCAATTTTCCATGTTCTCAATTTTCTGTCTAGTGATAAAACTTTTGTTCTCCAACACGTCTTTTTTTTTTTTTTTTTTTTTTTTTTTTTTTTGCGGTATGTGGGCCTCTCACTGTTGTGGCCTCTCCCGTTGCGGAGCACAGGCTCCAGACGCACAGGCTCAACGGCCATGGCTCATGGGCCCAGCCGCTCCATGGCATGTGGGATCTTCCCAGACCGGGGCACGAACCCGTGTCCCCTGCATCGGCAGGCGGACCCTCAACCACTGCGCCACCAGGGAAGCCCCTCCAACACCTCTTGATGGCAGTTGCCCAAAAGTCTCCTGTTTTGTCTTGTAAGCTTATCAAGCTTATCAATGGTTAGTTGTGTTTGTAGTAATTCTCTATTTTAATATGGGCTTCTGATATTTTAGTTTCAAAAAATAGCTTCTGTGCTAATTCTCACGTCAAATGAGGAGGCTCATTTCCAATGATTGCTTAATCTTTATCCCCAAAAGAATATTTCCACCATAAAAAAGTCAAAAGGCATTCTCCACACCAGCTTGCCTGCACATGTCTGCTTTGCTTTGTTCCCTTTTTCTTCTGCTCTTGAAATCTTCTGGCATAACCAAAGCCTGGGAAGCAGCATAATTTGAGATGAAAAGTTTGAAGTCGTCAACACACCTTCTGAAGATGCATTTCTAGTATCAAAATTATGTAGAGATGGAATGAGGTCAGTTCCCATCTTTTTTTTCCACCTTACGTTAGTCTATAGTTTAGACTAATTGACACCATTTCCCATTGTATTGTATCAAATTTTAGGAGAATTGTTTCCCTCAGGGTAGAATTTCTATCAAATCCCTGTATAGCTTACTCTGCAACAATAATGGGAGAAGACATTTTGCTAAAGCGTGAGCAACTGACTTCTTGTTTTTGAAAAGTAATTATGAAGTCACCTCTTTTTTTAATTCCAGTAGATCAATTTCTGATTGAAAAGAATTGAAAACTTTGTTTTGCTTTTTTTTTTTAAAATATGACTACCATCAGGAGTTACCAAGTATAATTTATTCTTTATATATGAAAGATAAAGTCACTAGAAGAACATGTGAGGGGGCAGAGAGATAGACTTCAAACATGCTGTCTAAATAAAAAACCAGTTTTCAATATGTTTCAGGGGACCAATTGTATGAATGAGAGGCCGTGCATCATGGTGGATAAGAGCATAGACTGGGTTTGAATCCTGGCTCTACTTACTGGCTGTGTGACAGCAGGTGAGGTATTTAATCACTCCGTGCCTCAGTTTCCTCATCTGTAGAATGGGGAGAAGACCCCCTACCACTACTAATACCTACCTCAGAAGGTTATTGTGATCATTAAATGAGTTAATATTTATAAAGTGCTTAGAATAGTACCTTAGCACATAGTAAATGTGATGTTTCAGCTGCTGCTATCACCACAGATGTAGGATTTTATATTATAAAGACCGAAAGAGCTTTTCTGTAAATATGGCCTAGGGCCTTCTTCCAGGGAAGATCCTTTAGGTCTAGACTTCCTATTTTACAGTTTTAAATTTATACCAACATTTCTTCTGTTTCACTAAATGGAGAAGCAGTTCTACCCTGAAATCTCAATTCTAATCATTATCTGAAAGCCTTAACTGACAAACAGCACACTATTTGGGAAAGTATTTTTCAAGAATCACTTGATGATTAAAGTTGACTGATAAAAAAATTAGAGAACAAACAGGAACATTTGATAGTGAAAATACAGAATTTTCAGGATCATGGTGAGTATGTGTTGTAGTTCTATGTGTAACAGTTTGTAATTCTCTATGTGCCTGATTATTTAAGCAAACCTTGCTTTCCTAATTAGACCTGAAACTCCATGAGGATAGGGACTATGTTTTTTTTTTTTTTTTTTTTTTTTTTTTTTTTTTTTGTGGTACGCGGGCCTCTCACTGTTGTGGCCTCTCCCTTTGCAGAGCACAGGCTCCGGACACGCAGTATCGGCAGCCATGGCTCACGGGCCCAGCCTCTCCACGGCATGTGGGATCTTCCCGGACCGGGGCACGAACCCGCGTCCCCCGCATCGGCAGGTGGACTTTCAACCACTGCGCCACCAGGGAAGCTCTAGGGGCTATGTTTTGCTTACCATTAAATTCCAGCACCCATTGCTTGACACATAGTAGGCATTCAAAGGTAGTTGTCAAAAGTAGTTGAATGCATGGCTTGGTAATAAAAAATGATCCTTTGGAAGTCATTTTGTTATACAATAGCCTCTTAAGAAGTTGATATGTAGCTAATAGGGTTATTCGTACTTTTACTATTTCTATTAAGAAAGTATACGTGTGACAGAGCAAGAGCAACAGAGAGGTTCATTAACTTAGCAAAGAGGCAGGTTAGAGGATCAGCCTCTAGTCTTCTGAGTCCTAGTCTGGGTGTGTTTCTAGTAAGATGAAAAGGATTTACAAAATCAAGAAATTCTGTCTTCTTTTTCTCTTTAATATTTTCCTTTCTTCTCCTCTGCAGTAGTTCCGTGGCTTGCATCTCTAGATGCCGAAAGAGGAAAGGAGAGAATCTTCAGACACTTGGTTAGGACTCTCCTTCTGGAAGAAAGTGGACATCAAAGAACAGACTAGCTACATACTCATGATTCAGAGCCTTGCCTCTGAGGGGCCAGGTCCTGGTGACAGTTTCTGACATTCTGATAAAGTCAGTGTGTGCTGCTGGCCCCCAGGCAGGTGTCCTGAACATCAAAAGATTAGTATCAGCAATGGCAATTTTAAATGAATGTGACATCTTGCTGAAAAATTACCACATATGCAAATGGATGACTTTGTATTTAGCTCCTGAAAATACTGTACATAGAAAGACATTCTTAACCATCTGGAAACAATTTTGAGGAAATTAAAGTTTTGGAGCTCAACTCAATGGTTTCCTCTTATCTTTGTTATTATTATTATTTCCCCGTTGCCTTGCCCTCAAATCAGATCCTAAAGCTTGTTTCCTATAAAATAGCTCCCAACAAATTTGTAAGTCAGACTCTTTGCCCTCTGTCCTCTTTGACTTTCAGACATTCCTCTGGTTTTGCTCTAAGTTACGTGTACATATCACAGACCTAAATGTTCTTGCTTTTTTGCTACTCTTAGCACATGTGGAGATGATTTAGTTCCTGAAAGAGGATGTTTTGGACACCTACTTTTTACAAAATCCAATCCTGTGGAATCAGACAGAGGTTTTTCTGTCTCCTTAAATTGTAAACCAGAAGCAAAATCAAACTAAATTAAAAAAAAATCAAATTATGCCATTAGAATAATGTTCTGTATCAAGGGCATGAGAATTTAAGGTTAGGTAATTTACAGTTATTACTGTTATGCCACACACAACTCTATACAGTTTGGTTACATCAGATGGAGTTGTAATTGTCTTTTGGACTTGTTGACTCTCTTGTTTCATTTCAGCCTCCATGCTAGATTAAAATTCCATAAAACCATGATTAACTAAATGCTTAAGGAATGAGGACTTGTGTTTCACTTAATTTTCTGGTTAGCTGTTAGCTGAAGTTTAACCAGAAAAACTCTTGGCTTTAATCCTTGTTGAAAAACTTTCTAAAATTATTTCATTTCCTTGAATTAAAAGGATAGCACAGTGGAAAAGTGTGTCATTGGTACTTTGGAACATTGCGAGTTTCTAGGGATCATTTTCTGACTGTTATAAAATGTTACAGATGGAAGGTTGAAAGGTTGAAATGAATATGGAAACTAGACCACTGAGGTTGAACAGCCAGTTACCTCTATGTTTTAAAAGTGGACAATAGGGCTTCCCTGGTGGCGCAGTGTTTGAGAGTCCGCCTGCCGATGCAGGGGACACGGGTTCGTGCCCCAGTACGGGAAGATCCCACATGCCACGGGGTGGCTGGGCCCATGAGCCATAGCCGCTGAGCCTGCGCGTCCAGAGCCTGTGCTCTGCAACGGGAGAGGCCACAACAGTGAGAGGCCCGCGTAAAGCAAAAAACAAACAAACAAAACAAACAAAAAAAGTGGACAATAAACTAGTAATTACTGAGCACCTATTACTTGTCAGGCCTTAGACTATCCCCTTCAGGAGCCCAACATTCTGGTGGAGAGAGAGATATGTTTACAGATAATTACTATACAATGTAATAAGTGCTTAAGAAGGAATGAGGTAAGTGCTATTGTAGCTCAGAGCAGGGAACAGCCAATGACCTGAGGAAGTCAAAGATCTCACCTGGTGGGGGATGATGGTCTGGGTCTTGACACATTCATGGGAGTTAAGTAGAGATGAGAAGGTAATACATCCTTGGCACAGGGAACAGACTGACCGGGTGTGTCTATCTGTCTGTGTGCCAGCTCAGGAGAGACTGTTGGCAGACGTGTCTGGACAAGAGGCTAGGGCAGACTCTAAAGGGTCATTTATACCGAGTTCAAGTGCTAGTTTGTATGCGATATTTAACAAAGGAGTTTAAAAATCTAATGTGTTTTCCAGAAAGATTGCTACAGCAATGGTGGGAAGGAAGCATGGGAAAGAGGAAGAGACTATTTTGATTAACTAGTTAATATTTCAAAAAACTTTTTACTGTTTTGTTGACCTGAATCATAGTTTGTAATATTATTTTGCCGTTAAGTGGGAAAACATTTCAGTTTTCTTCTCTCTTTTAGGTGCTGTATTATTATTATCTTCACTTTGAATATTGGGAAACTAAGGCACAATGGGTTTGTGACTTCCCCAAGGTTCTGAATGGAGTCCATTGAGAAACTGACCGAAAGCCAGGTCTCGAAGTTTCTTCCAACAATCGCTAAACCACACTCCCCAATATTACAGCATATTTATGGTATAATTAACTTTCAGAAAGCCATATGGCTTTTGTTACAAAGACTAAAGGAATGTGCTTTTCATAACGAATGGCATATGGCCTCCAATAGTTCTTTGCTTGCATATTTTAACAAACTGAACACATACAGAAATTAGATGCCTCAGGTCAGTTAGCAGACTGAGGTTGATTTCCTTCTGCTCTCTCTAATTAAACTGCATTTTTGACAAATATCAAGGGTTTTTTTGGCAGCCTGTGAGTGTAAATATACATAATGTGGCTCAGATGATCCTTTTCTCCTACGGCCTTGCCCCTTTAAAGAGCTGGCACTGGTCTCATTCACAGTGGAGCATGCAGCTCACAGAAACAGGCCATTTCTCATGAAGCTGCACCCTTGCAGAATGGTGGGAAAATCTGCTGACTTAAATGATAGAGTAGACAAGGAACAAATAAATGGGTACCACTGAGTTGAAAGTTGACATTTATCTTTGGTCACTTAAGTGATGTAGTGCTGATTGGGTACATGATAGTTGCTCACATGCTGAACTGATTTAGTAGCAGTTAAGCGTGAGGGCTCACACTTGATCTCTTAGAGTTATTCGGGAACCTTTCTATTTTGGGTAACATGCCTTAAAGTTCTGCCCTCTTAGTTCACACTGTGTCTCCTCCTTTTACTGATTTAGCAGGTTTTCTGATGCAGTCTGAGAATGAATTCCTTGCAACTTTCATATTATCATATTACAATATTCATCACTGATTATTTGTGCTCAAGGTCAATGACATTATCTCATTGGAATTCTCTGGACTCTGAATTCATAACATAGTCCAAAATGCTCTTGTCTGTGATGGGAAAATTACAGCACAATTACTGTAAGTCAGTTGGTTCAAAGGATCTGAGTTTCAAATTTAGCTACTCATTATATCGGCAAATCACTTGCATTTTTTAATGCTTGTGTTTATATTACACTAATAATAAAAGTGTTTTGTTAGTTAAGTGGAAGTATATCAACTTTAAAAGGAAAATTAGAATATGCATGTTTCTTCAGTAACTAAAGTAAAAATACATTTTAGTTGATATTGAAAGAGTTAAATCCTCCTATTGAAAGTGTAATTTTCTAAAAACAAAACCATATAATTTAAGATAATTTATTAATGTAGAATAAACCAAATGTTTTAAATAATAAATTAAACTGTTAGTCTGTCTTTTTCTCATCTAAAAATGACTCATTCAAATCCTGTTCATACAAAAAAAGAAGACGTTTGTTAACTTGCATTCTAATTCACCCTCTATTTACTATAATCTATATTCCTTTTTTGGACAAGTCATAGCTTCTCCTTTCATAAAATAATATCTTCCATTATGTTATAATTACAAAGTGTGGACTCACAGGATCAATGAATCATAGGGCTGGATGAAATAAGCCTTCAGCAATCATCTCTGCCTCTAGGGTACCTCTAAACCATGAGTCAAAAAACAAGGTGAGTAAGAGACTCCTTTAGCCAGAAACATGGTTTTGGCTAGATAACAAAAAAAAGTAAACCTGGGAATTCTTTTCTTCTTTAGCAAAAATACTTCTTCCTTCCTTTTTTTTTTTTTCAAGTGAAACACACCCCAAACTGATATTGTTAGAATAATAACCCCTCCTAAAAACCTGTTGTGTATAAAAGTGTGAAGCGAGTTAGACTCACTTAATATTTGAGAACTGGATTCTAGGATCTGTAAGACTCCAGATAAATAATGTTTGAGAATGAAAGATTCTGCCCTCATCTACTGAAGCATATTTTATTACCTGACTGCAAAATATAAAAACAGTATGTAAGGCTCCCACGGAGCAGAAGAGATGAGGATGAGTAGAGGAGAATTTAAAACACCACAAAGCTTGCTGTTATGATTGTTTTATTATTATTTTAGCTGTTATTATTGTTTTAGCCATTTTTCTTGAATAAACACTATTCAGATTTTTTTAAAAAACAGTATGTAAGTACAAGATTTGTCAACAGATTAAATGCTATGTCATCTATAGAAAGCCAAAAAACTATTTGGAAGACAAAGGCATTAGGGTAACACTTATGTACTAACAAAAGTCAATTGGAAGTCAGAATAAAATGTGATTTTCTTAAATGTTATAATTCACTCAGGTTAAGACCATTCTCATCTTGCTTATAGGTCCTGTACAACTTGGAGATAGTTGTATTCGAGGATATGCTTCCAAACACTGAGACAATATGCCTCACTGTGTGTCGTCAGGGCAAAATTTCAAGCAGACTTAATCCCTTGGCTGTTTATACGATGGTCCTTTCAGGACTGAACAAATGTGGACGCAAAAAGAGGGACCTGGCTCCCTAAAATTACCTTGAGTATTTGGGTTAATTTGAATTTCATATTCTAAGGAAGTTATGATATGCAAAGACACAAACAGCTTGTTTCTCCAGAGTTTCAAATCCTGCGCCAAATTATTTTAACAAACAAATATGGTTACAATGTAAATGGGGGACATGACCAAGACCAAACACAACTGTCTTTAAACAGAGGTGGATTCTCTTACTCAAAGATCTGTCTTGTTCTGCTGGGCACCATATTGGGTCTGAATATTCTAAGGTGGTCTTAGAACTAATTTTGAGGTTGGACTTGCAGAGAGCTGAACCGGAGCTGGAGAAACATAAGAAAGGAGGGGTAGAGGAGGAGAAATGGAAGGTGAGAGAGGAGAGCAGCCAGGGAGAGGATGTGGTACTGGGAAACCACGGAGGGTAAAGGCAGTGAGTGAAAATCCCGAGTGGCGAGGTGCCTGAAGGATTCTTAAGAACAAGAATTCTTAATATTGAATGAAATTGTTTCTGTTTCTGCAATTGTAAATGATTCCAGCTCCTCAAGTTTTTGTAAAGTCTGTCATAAGCATCCATGCATTGAGGACTTCCTTTTGTTTTTGGATTGAAAATTATGGGAAAGACCTCATTCCATTTGTTTGAGGCTGGAGAATTTAATTCCTAACCGATGACCTCTGGGTTTTCTCCCCCCATCCCAGATGGGGGTCTGGATAAGGCTTTGCTGATTGTCACAGTTGAGGTGCCAGGACTGCATTTGGCGGAATAGGGTCAGCATGAACAGGAAAAGTCATAAATGAACACATTAAGCTGAAGCAGGTGTTCAGAACCAAGGAAGTCCTTCCCTGTCTCCCAACCCTTCCACCCCTCCCGCAAACATCTAGAACTTTTGAAGTGACCTTTGGTTTCCCACAACTCATGGGATGGATGTTTGAATCAGGGAGAGAGTAGATGCCAGCTGATACTTGGGTTATATCCATACAATCTGAAAATACAATAATTTATTAAGGGTGGAATTAGGGGTGGAAAATTTTAATCTCTAGGGCTTCACTTTTTGTCATAAGGTTCATTGGGCATTTTCTTCTATAAACATATCAGGGATTTAGCATATTTTGATTTTTAAAGTCAAGTCCAAACTAGTCAACTATGTGTCTGGTAAACCAAAAGATATTGTTGAAATCGTGGCAACGGTTCTGAAATTATTTTGTGCATTTGCGTTTATTGGAAGCGTAATTATAGGTTGCCTCTCTCTGTAGCATTACCCATGGCACACAGAGGAATTTGTTTGTATGTGGAAATCTTTATAGGAAGTAGCATTGTTGTGTTGTGTGAGGCTTGTAGACTGGTACCTACATGTTTGAAGATGCCCACATTCCTATGGTTTATCATCACTTATGAATAATGGCCCTGGGCTATAATGAAAAAAGTATCAATGATCCATTGCTTGAACTTCTCTTTTAAAAGGGCAAATTTCACATATGTCTAAAATGAAGATGACCTATTTTTTTATGTTAAATTAGAATTTTAATCTACATACCTTCATTATGTTCTGCTGCATTATTAATGGCAAGATATGCACATTTATAAACGGATGAGAAAGAAAGAGAGAAAGACAAAGAAAAGAAAAGATGTTTTAAGATACAGCTTGCCTAATTTCTTTAATTGGAAAGTCTCTCATATTCTGTTTTTAATGGATATGTCTTACAGTGCCACATCTTGATGTTCTGATAGGGTCTTCAGGGAAATTTGATTTTATGGAGCAACTCCTATGTGGCATATCTTGACATTTGAGAACCTTCCAGAAAACAATGAAGTGTACTAACAGAACAAGTGCCTTGACTAGTTTTCTACATTTAGCCATCACTATGCTATTCTCACAGTTGTGGGAAAGCCTGAGGGCCAAGTTCTTGTCTGGCTTTGAATCTAGTCCAGTCCTGACATGCTATGAAGCTTCAGGGCAAAGTTTAATTTTCCCAAGACACAGTGAGCCTACTGTGTAGTGATACAAAATTATATTTCTGCTTTAAAAAAGATGACACAGTCAAACTGATTTTATGGAAATTTGAAATGAAAGCCAAATATTAGGTGATTTTAATCCAAATAAAATATAATCCATAAAAACCTGAAGATTGTTATTGTATTTGGAAACATTGTATCTTCCATTGCTTTTCAAAGTGAATCTATGACCACTTAGACCACATAAAATCACCTTGTTTGAGAGTCTGGAGACCACCTCACTATGTGGTTTCCAACATCCCAAGTATGTTCTCAAAAATCTCTTTTTGTCTGTGTTCTCCAGCCTTTATTCACAGAGGGCAGTGTGTCTGTGTGCATTATATGAGCATTCTTGTTTCTACCAGCTTATTATTTATTTTTCCCAAACTCTTGCGATTCACAAAATAGCAAGTGTACCACGTACAAATTCATTTAATCATTGACGAAAATGGAAATGAGGGCATGGCAAAGAGAATTCTATAGCATGGTACTGGTGTCCACACTGCAGGGTGACATGGGTCTGTTAATCATCACTCTGTGGGTGCGGTTGTTTAACCAGTTTAAAAATTATTTATTTAACAAATATTTATTGAGTGCTCCCTCTGAGCCAGGCTTCATGCTGGGTGGTAGAAATTAGAAATGATACTGTCCCTGACCTCAAGCACCTCAACGGGAGAAAGACATGGAAATGAAGAGCTGTTATGAAGTGTGATGATGCCAGAAGGCTGTGTGAGGCAAGGGACTTAAAATCCTGCCTGGGATTTTCTGAAAAAATACACTGAAGAGAGTAAGACATTTTTTGAATTGTTCAAAATGTATTCAATTTATTCCACTAATTTTAGAAACATTTCATCAAATTACTAAGAAATTTCTATCCGAATTTTGATTATAATTGCATTAAACCTTTAAATTTATAAACTGAATATTCTTATCTAGAGCCATGATATATCTCTCATTTAATTCCCACATATTTTTAAAAGGTGATTTTTAGATATTTTGGGTTTTGTTGCTCTTGAGTTAGGACTTTTTCCATACCTTATACATGTTTTTTGTGGGTTTCCAAGAAAGCTATGGGTCTTGGCTTATTGTTTCTAATAGTTTTTCAGGTGATTCTATTAGTGTTTTCTAAGTCAAAAGTCTTTTGTGAATAGTATATTGATAATGATAATTTAATCCCTTCTTTTTTTTTGAAGAATTTATTGTTTTATTTTATTTTGCATTAATGAAAAAACATCATTGCCAGAGGTTATATGAAAACTAAAAAATAACAGGTTATATAAAATCTTAAATATTTAGAGTCAACACAATAAATACATTTTTCTTATGAATTCTTACTAATCCCTTCTTTTTAAACTTCCTATTTGGTTGTGTATTTCACCAAATTCTAGATTTGTTTGAACATTGTAACATAAAACACGTGACTTTAATCACATCCACTTGCATTTCAAACAAATGCAAATGCACCTACAGTGCAGCTTCCCAGCTGACTTAAATTTCAGCAGGAAGTAAAAACCGGAAGTATTGCACCTACTCATATCCCACAGAAATGAAACTTTATCTCTTTTCCCAAGACATGCTCTTTGCCTAATGATATCATGGATGCTCTTGCCAGCTTACTTTTAAAAAATATGTAAGAAACATAATTGGAAATTTTTTTAAATTATTGAAATTAAGAATGGAAATAAAAGCGAGAAAAATGGAGTGCAAAAATAAGGAGAGACTCTTCCATGAGACTAGTTTATGACAGAGGTGATTCAATTAATGAATGCTTCATCAGCGATACATATGGTTGTTAGCAGAGTTAAGTAACCTTGGTTAACAGGTATAGGATGTGGTCAGTTCCTATTACATATTCTTTACCTCTCTACCCCTATTTCCTGAAACAGAAATTGCCATAGTGGCAGCAGAAAGTATCCTCATTTTAGTTTTTCAAACACGGAAGGCATACGTACACAGTTGCATTTTAGAAAGGTCACTCTGATGACATGGTGAAGGATGGATAGAGGTAGGCAAGACTGACAAAAAGACACTAGTTGTGGACTAAAGTAATATTGGAAAATGTGGAAAAGTGAGGTAGATCTGTGAGTGTGAGGAAATAGAATCAGTTTTTCATGATAAATTAGATGCAATGTTGAGTAGAGGAGAATCAAGGAGAGATCTCAAGGTTTTTGACTGGGTGACTGAGAGGACTGTTTTGCTTTATTGGGAATAGAAGAAGAAAAGCAGATACAGCAAAGAAGACAATGAGTTCAACTGTGGGCATTGAGTAGAGATGGTAGCTAATACATGGATATGGCACTCAAGAAAGAAGGCAAATCTACCACGCTTTCCATCCAGTCTCAATTTCTTCTCTGGGGCCCAGGAAATGATAAAATACATTGGGTAAGGATTATGGCAAGAACATAACAGAATACAATAAATGACTTGTGTACATGCTCATGTGAAACTCTTCCAAAGAAATTCTTGTTTTTTCTAACTGTGGTAAAATATACATAACATAAAATTGACCATTTTAACTGTTTTTAAGCGTACAGTTCAGTGGCATTAAATGCATTCACACTGTTGTACAAACACTGCTGCCATCCATCTTCAAAACTTTTTTATTCCCAAACTGAAACTCTGTACCCATTAAAAGCACCTCCATAATTCCTCTTCCCCCAGCCCATGGCACCATTCGACTTTCTGTCACTATGAATTTGACTACTCTGGGTACCTCATATAAGTGGAATCATACAGTATTTGTCCTTTTGTACCTGGTTTATTTCGCTAGGCATAATGTCTCCAAGTCTCATCCGTGATGTAGCATTTTCAGAATTTCCTTCCTTCTTCAGGCTGAATGATATTCCATTATATGTATATACCACATTTTTTTATCCATTTATCTGTTGATGGGCATTTGGATTGCTTCCACCTTCCACCATTATTCACCTGACTATTATGAATAATGCTGCTGTAAACGTGGATGTACCAATATCTTTTTGAGGCTTTGTTTTCAGTTCTTTTGGGTATACACCCAGAAGTAGAATTGCTGGATCATATGGCAAGTCTATGTTTAATTTCTTGAGGCACTCCTATACTGTGTTCCACAGCAAATGTACCATTTTACATTCCTACCAGCAATGCATAAGCGTTCCAATTTCTCCACATTTTCACCAACACTTGCTATTTTCTGTTTTAAATTTTTAAAAAATAATAGCCATCCTAAGGGGTATGAAGTGCTAGCTCATTGTGATTTTGGTATGTATTTACCTAATAATTAGTAATGTTGAGCATCATTTCATGTACTTTTTGGCCATTTGTATATCTTCTTCGGAGAAATATCTTTTCAAGTCCTTTGTCAATTTTTAAATCAGGTTGTTTGTTTTTTGTTGTTGTTGAGTTGTAAGGAAGATTTTCAAACCTTAAAGAGAGGGGTCAAATTCTGACCATTTACAGAATTCTGATTTCCACTATTGGCAACAACTTTATTCCTTTAGAAAACAGCATATGAAGCATAAGTGGAACTCATTTCAGGTACATTGGCATGGATCTAATATTTCTAGCTATCTTTACTTAGTCAGATGCTTGAGATAATTTTTCCACACAATGCATCAATGCGTATTTCTGTTTTGTCCACATTCATAACTATTTCTGAACTCAGTCAAAAGTTCTAAGAACTACCCTCAGACTCTTGTCTTGCCTGCAAAATACCAGATAAATATACACAAATGACAGTGCTTTTCCATTTCCAGGATATATTTGGCATTCAACTCAGGACAAAGGGAGACACAGACTTTAGCCTGTGCTTTGGGTCCCCCAACCCTCATGAAGGTGTTTGTTTCCACCTACTGCCTCCCAAAGGTGCCACTGCCCTCTGCATATATGAATCTGTTTATAATCTGAAGCTAGAGGTGAGAAAGTATGTTGATTTTCTATTTTGTGACATTTTTGTGGTGGCACAGATATTTTTATGAAATCCAGGCATGAAATTTCCCTTTTCTGAAAAGATAACACATGAGGAATTATTTTAGAAGAATAAACTATTTAACTGACTACCCTTATGTGCTCCAAATAAACCTGCATTCAATTGTTTGTAATTGGTTTAGCTGGCTGATTTGGGGGCAGTAAATTTTAATAGATTTCTATGATATTCAGCTATTTATACATCAACAAATGAAACTATATTATTTTAAAATGCCCCAGAGTATAAAGTAGTGTTTATAGAGGCACTCAGTAAAATGTTGCTTTGTAAAGTAAATGTCCTAAAATCGTTTTCATATGCTACCATTTATTTATTCCCAAACAGTTTGTAAGCAACTCAACGGAGCTGTTTTCAATCCCCTTTTATTACATAATATAATGTTCTTTGTACAGTGTTAGCTAAATAAATGTTGCTGACCGACTGATCTGGCACTCGATGGAACTTTTTTATTGGCTATTCAAAAGTTATTTTAAATTTTGGGTGGAAGGAAAAGAGGCTTAGACATTTATAGTATTTCTGTTAGATAACTAGTTTTAATACATTCTGAGGATTTCAAATATAATGGGTGAGTATACCCATATGTTCTACATTTTAAGCATTCTCTTTGGCCATATCCTATTGCTCTTTGGCCTTGTTCTACTCATCTTCATTTACCATTCCATTCCATTAATGAAATTGACATTCATCAGCCCTTGGCAGACAACGTTACCTTTAAAATTTGCTCTTCACATGCTATACTTTGAGGTTTTTTAAGGGGTGTCCTCAATTTTATCGCTGCTTTGTTCAGAGCTAGGAAAATATTTTTTAATTGAAATATAGTTGGCGTACAGTATCATGTGAATTTCAGGTGTACTACGTAGTGGTTTGACAGTTGCATACATTATGAGATGATAACCATGAAAGTCTAACAGCCTTCTGTCCCCATACCAATTTATTGAAATATATTGACTGTATACCTTATGTTGTATATTACCTCCCCATGGCTTATTTATTTTCTAACTGGAGGTTTGTACCTCTTAATTCCCTTCACCTATTACGTCCACCCCCCTCCTTCCACTTTAGCAACCACCTGTTTGTTCACTGTTTCTGAGTCTGTTTTCATTTTGCTTTGTTTTCTTTGTTTTGTTTTTTAGTTTCCTCATATAAGTGAGATCATATGGTATTTGTCTTCCTCTGTCTGACTTATTTCAGTAAGCCTAATACCCTTTAGATTCATCTGTGTTTTCCCAAATGGCAAGATTTCATTCTTTTTAGAGCTGAGTAATATTCCATTCCACCAAATCTTCTTTATCCATTCATCTATCAATGGACATTTAGGTTGTTTCCTATCTTGGCTATTGTAAATAATGCTGCAACAAACATTAGTGTGCATATTTCTTTTCAAATTAGTGTTTTCGTTTCCTTCAAGTAAATACCCAGAAGTGAAATTGCTGGATCATTTGTCACTTCTACTTTTAATTATTTGAGGAATCTCTATACTATCTTCCATAATGGCTGCTACAATTTACAATACCACCAGCAGTGCACAAGAGTTCTCTTTTCTTCACATCCTCCTCAACACTTGTTATTTGCTGTCTTTTTGATAATAGCCATTCTGACAGGTGTAAGGTTGTATCTCATTATGGTTTTAAGTTGCATTTCCCTGATGATTAGTGGTGTTGAGTATCACAAAAGCTTTTTAGTTTGATGTAATCCCATTTTTTTGTTTGTTTCCCTTGCTTGAGGAGACATATTAAAAAAATATTGCTAAGACCAATGTCAAAGAGTTTACAGCCTATGTTTTCTTCCAGAAGTTTTATAGTTTTAGGTCTTACATTTAAGTCTTTAATCCATTTCAGTTTAGTTTTGTATATAGTGTGAAAGAGTAGTCCTGTTTGATTCTTTTGCATATAGCTGTCCAGTTTTTCCAACAACATTTATTGAAGAGACTGTCTTTTCCCCATTGTACATTCCCACTTCCTTTGCATAGGTTAATTGCCTGTATAAGTGTGGGTTCATTTCTGGGCTCTCTATTCTGTTCCATTGATCTATGTGTCTATTTTTGTGCCAGTACCATACTGTTTTGATTACTGTAGCTTTGTAGTATAGTTTGAAATCATGGAGCATGATACCTTCAGCTTTGCTCTTTCTCAAGATTGCTCTGACTATTTGGGGTCTTTTGCACTACCATACAAAATTTAGAATTATTTTCTATTACTGTGAAAAATCCCATTGGTATTTTGATAGAAATTGCATTGAATCTATAGATTGCCTTGAGTAGTATGATCATTTTCACAATATTAATTCTTCCAATCCATGAGCATGGTATATCTTTCCATTTGTTTGTGTGTCATCTTCAATTTCTTTCATCAGTGTCTTACAGTTTTCAGAGTACAAATCATTTACTCTTTTGGTTAGATTTATTCCTAGATATTTTATTCCTTTTGATGCAGTTGTAAATGAGAGTTTTCTTAATTTATCTTTCTGATAGCTCATTATTAGTGTATAGAAAAGCAAGAGATTTCTGTATATTAATTTTTTTTACCCTACAACTTTACAGAATTCACTTATTGGTTCTAATACTTTTTTGATAACATTTTTGGGATTTCCTATACATAGTATCATGTCATCTCAAACACTGACAGTTTTACTTCTTCCTTCCTGACTTGGATTCCTTTTATTTATTTGTGTTGTTTGATTGCTATGGCTAGGACCTTCAATATTATATTGAACAAAGTTACAGGGAGTGGGCATCTTTATCTTATTCCTGATCTTAGGGGAAAAGTTTTCAGCTTTTCACCATTGAGTATGATGCTGGCAATGGGTTTTGTATACAGCCTTTATTATGTTGAGGTATGTTCCCCCTACACCCACTTTGGGAGACTTTTTATGATAAATGAGTGTTGAATTTAGTCAAAGGCTTTTTCTGCATCTATTGAGATATCATATGATTTTTCTTCTTCAATTAGTTAATGTGGTATGTAACATTGATTGATTTGTGAATACTGAACCATCCTTGCGTCCCTGGGAGAAATCCCACTTGATCATGGTGTATGATCCTTTTAACGTAATGCTGAATTTGGTTTGCTACTATTTTGTTGAGGCTTTTTGCATCTATATTCACCAGAGATATTGGCTTGTCATTTTCTTTTTTTGTGGTGTCTTTGCCTGGTTTTGGAACCATGGTGATGCTGGCTTCCTAGAGTGAGTTCAGAAGTGTTCCTTTCTCTTCAATTTTTTGGAATAGTTTGGGTGCATAATGGTAACTCTTCTTTAAATGTTTTGTAGAATTCATCTGTGAAGCCATCCTGGACTTTCATTTGTTCAGAGTTTTAAAATTACCAGTTCAATTTCATTAAATGGTAATCAGTCTGTTAATATTTTCTATTTCTTCCTGATTCAGTCTTGGGAGACTGTAGGTTTCTAGGAATTTATTCATTTCTTGTAGGTTGTCCACTTTATTGCTGCATAATTATTATTCGTGGTAATCTCTTATGATCCTCTGTGTCTCTGTAGTGTCGGTTGTAACTTCTCTTTCATGTTTGATTTTATTAATTTGAGTCCTCTTTCTTTTTTTCTTGATGAAAGTTTATCAATTTTGTCTGTCTTTTCAAAGAACCAGCTCTTAGTTTCACTGATCTTTTCTGTTGTTCTTTTAGTCTCTATTTCTTTTACTTCTGCTCTAATCTTTATGATTTCTGTCTTTCTACTAACTTTGGGGTTTATTTGTTCTTTTTTTCCTAGTTCCTTTAGACATAAGGTTATGACAACCAAAAATATTTCCAGACATTGCCAAATATTCCCTGGGCAGGGAGGGCGGGGTGTGAAATCTTCCCTGGTTGAGAACTATCCTTGAGAGTCTAAAATAGTGTTTGTAGAGGCATCCACTAGGATGTTGCTTTGTACATGTTCTAAGGTGTTTTTCTTAGGTTTAAAGATTATTTTTCCAAACAGATCACACAAAACTTATTTGACCTTACTTTTTAACCTTACTTTGGTGCATAATATGTGTATAGTGTTCTGTGCATGGTGAGAGGTCAATAATTGCTGTTTACTTTTTCAGTTCTAATTTTCACCACCCCCAGCTTTTCTAGGCTGTTAGTTCACAAAGTAGAAGGGGTTGTTCATCACGCCTCACTCTTTCCAAATCTTGGCATTTGGCAATCACTGTCAACAGTGTTGTTTTTATATACGTGGGCAGTGCTTTGAGTCAATTAATCATACCAGACTTATTGCCAGGGACAAAGTCTGCAAAACTGTCAGTATATTAACGTCTGAGGAAGTGCTGAACAACAGCCGGGACCCCTGCAATAGCCCAAAGATACTATAATAGAAGCTCACTAATTTTGGAAGAAATGATTTTCATTTTGGTCACAGCTGCTGGCATTCCAAAGGGCTCGCATTCTGTCTGTTGAAATGAGGAGGCTCTGTTTGAGATTTTGTTCTGTCAGAGGATTTGGTGATATTGTTTAGAGAATTACTAGGTCGGCAGTGAATATGTTTTATGTACAGTGACTAACTATTTAAAACTAGTTTATAAAGATAGGGATGGGATTCTAAAAGCTGACCAGGAGTTGGTTCTCAGAGAAAAATGCATTATTTATGAGAGAATTTTCCTAAACTGAAGGAGGGGAGATTGTTTTTCTGGAGAACATTCAACATCACTGGCCTCTCATGTATAAAAATCTACTGAGGGCTGCAGCAAGACTTGTTGGCCCCATAGCTATATCTCCGACCCTTTCCTTCACGCCTCGAATTTCAAGCATTTGAGTAACTTGGTAACAATTTATATAGTTATAGTGGTGGCATTTCTTTTGAAACCGTGGCTGTGATACAGTTGTATCTTAAGAAAGCCCCTCCATCCACTGTCACAAACTTTGTAGATCTCACTATTCGCAGGGGCCCTAGCAGTTATGTCTCATATTGGACAGTGGGTCAATTTCTATCTCACATTCTGGCTCAACTCCAGATATGCTTAGAAACCACACTGAATGGGGACTGTGGTCACTGACTATTTGTTTATCATCATCAAATCTGTGGGTAACTGTAGTTGAACTCAGTTAGATTTAGCTCATATTTTAATAAAAAAGAATTTTCTACTCTCTGAAAGGGTAGCATTGCTTGGTTTACTAGATATTTCTTCTAAAATGTATGCTAGTTTCCTTTTTGTTAATTTGAAATCTGGATTTGTTAGGCCAATGTTCACTACCAGGGCTTTAAGTATGGCTATTTAATTGTTGACCCCTGTCATATACTTTGTTGCTATGTACAGAAAATTGTTCAGGAGAAATTCTACTCAGAATGCAATCTTTTTTATTTAGAACCTAGAAATTGGAGAGTTCCAAATCAGGTCACACCTAAAAGTTGTTATGTTCTTTATGTTATGAACTTAAATTATTAACGTACCTATTTCTGCCAATAGTATGAGTGCAGTAAGTGAAAGAACCATGTCTTCAAAGAATACAGCATGCTCAAAAATGTTTCAGGTAAATTTTTTTTTTTTTTGCGGTACGCAGGCCTCTCACTGTTGTGGTCTCTCCCATTGTGGAGCACAGGCTCCGGACGCGCAGGCTCAGCGGCCATGGCTCACGGGCCCAGCCTCTCCGCGGCATGTGGGATCTTCCCAGACCGGGGCACAAACCCGTGTCCCCTGCATTGGCAGGCGGACTCTCAACCACTGCGCCACCAGGGAAGCCCTCAAGTAAATATTTTGATGTATCAGAAGGCAATAAGTTTTTCATGGTATTGGAAAGGGAGAGAAACTAGATACATCATGGACTCAGAATATTCTACTTCCTAGACTTGTTGATAATAAACCATATTGCCATCACTCAGACGTGACTTTTAACAAAAATAGAAAACAAAATAGCAAGCCCCACCCACTTGCCTCAAGTCTAATTAGGGTACTTGAATTTACCTCCTGAGTTTGTGTCTTTTTAAAAAAAATAAATCTCAGAAATGAAGTTCTGACTTCAGCCCCTCCCACCCCCCCAAAAAAAAGAAAGAAAGAAAGAAAAGAAAAAAGCCCAAAACAACAACAACCCACTCATACCCTGTCCTCTCCCCAAGAAACAACGGTCATCATTGCTCTCTGAGATGCTTGAATAAAGTAGTTTAGAAACCATCACTGGAAAACAGTGAGACCGGGAAATTTAATCAAGTTTAGCGTCAGGCATTCTACAAATTGGCTATGGTCTAAATTTGGACATAAATCCACTTGCATTTGGAAGTCACTTATACTTGGCTACATAAAATACAATTTTGTGTAATTTGAATGTTTTGGCCGATATTAATCTGTAACTGCCAATATCAATTTAAATAATAGGGTTACACCAAATTTCAGGGGCCACAAAGTACTATTTTACTCTAAATTTTAGTAAATCATAGAGTATCTTTTTTTGAGCAAGCAAATAAGATAAACAGTAATAGAAATAACTGCCTTATTTTGACCACTCTATTTTGATTCTATCATTTTTCTCAGTCCTCAAATTCCACAAAATTGTTTATAAAAACTTTGCTTGCTCAAAGAGAGATTTATTTATCAAATGTGCCTACTGAGTGCAGAGTACATCCAGGTTTTTTCAACTCTGATTGCCTGAGCCACAGCCTCTTGCTTTGCCTTAAACTCTGTTTTGTATTGTTCTGCTTTATACTGCAGTGAGCCACTTCATAGGTGTAAGTTTTGTTTTCATTCCACCTCCATGGCTAACCAAGATTGTAATACACCAGAAGATCAATGCCCAGTAGCTTTTATATAGTTTGTATTCCCTATGGCACTGAAAAGGTCATTCTAAGCCCATAACAGGCCCAATGATCTTGAATTGCCAATGTTAATTTCATAAAGACAGGGATTTTCACTGGATTTGTTCCCTGTTAAATCTTTGATGCTTATATAACAGTACCTGACATATTATAAGTGCTCAGCAAATATTTTTTTTGAATGCGTAAATGAATTAACCCACAGTGGTAATTTATACTAGTTAAACCTCTCTTTCAAATGCAGAGAATAGTTCATTCTGGCACTATTGGCAAGTATTATTGGATTTTTGAGCATTATTCACTTCTTTTTATCACACTGATTTAGTGGGCTTTTTAGATCAATACTATGTAAATTACTTGAGAAACCCAGTGTTTATTTTTGCATTAGGCTGGACCTGGCCTTAGAATCCTCACTCCGTAGAGCATTGCAGTCAAAGAAAGAAAAAGGAAACATCCCACCACCAGAGGCGGTCAGACAATCAGCACTCAGTCAGGAGAGGCACCAGAAAGGAAGACAGGCACCAGCTCTAAGTAAAAGGAATCCCATATTTCTTGATGTGAGAATGAGAGATAATTCCCTCCCTAAGCTCTAGTGGGTGAAAGAAAGCTGGTTTAGATATTTTCTTTCTTATCTATCAATTATCTATCTATCTATCTATCTACCTACCTACCTATCTCATCTTTTTATCAAAAAAGGGCCAAAGATTGAACTGGTTCATTGGTTGCAATGATTGCTCTTTATACACACCTGGTATGTGTACAACTTTGTTCATGCCACTCATATAATCATAGCTAAATTTATTGAATTCTTTTTACCATTTTGACCTACATGGAAAAATATCTCTTTAACTCTCCAAACAATTCATGAAGTAGGTACTATTTTTTTATCACCTCTATTTCACAGGTGAGGAAACTGAGGCTCTGAGCAGTCAATATATTTGCCCCAAGGTCCAGAGACCAATACATGACCAAAGTGGAATTTAAAGCTGGGAGGTATGACACCACTGTGTGAACTTTTAATGCTAGGATAAAATGCCTTAACAGTGCTTCTATTGTTGTTTGTGTTTCTCTTACTTGATTGTGAGAGTCTTGAGGGCACGACTGGGTTTTGTCCATCTTTATATTCCTCACAATACCTTTCACAGATCAGCAGCTTGAACATAGTGATATCCAGTAAATGTATCAGATGGAAGACAATGCTGTTATACTTGAAATTTGGAAACCTATGTGCAGTTAACAAATGACCTTGTCACTCTGAATCTCACTGGTTTAGAGCATTTATGCATATATTTTTAATTTTTTAATTAAAAAAACAAAAATAAAAAGAAGAAAAGAACCAGCATGCTCAAAAATTCAGTGATTCAGTTTTAATCTATCATCTTAATCAATTTCCCACTTGCTTTTGGTCTTCTTTTCTTCATAGCATGGACTGTGAAACCCGCTTGTGACTAGTGGTTTTCCAGGAACATTTAGAAAAGAATGTGGGATTTGTTTGCTTTTGACTTGGAGAATTGCATGTTCTCCTGGAAGATAAGCTTTGACTTGGGGGTATTCACAGGGAAAGTATATTGTGGCTGTTGTTCCAGGGGTGGTGAAAATATCCTATAAAAACTTTGGATGAGCTGGACTTGGGAACATTTTCTCCTTCACGCTGGAATCAGATAGGTAGGAATTGGCCAAGAAGGTTTGTGCTCAGTGGCCTTCTCCAATCTGGGCCTCTGCCAGTGAGGTCCTGAGGCAGTTTTAAGTTTTTATATTGATTTCAGATTTCCCATATCATGTACCCTAGTCAACATTAATATGGCTCTAACACAGAATCGGTAGCAGCAACTGCACAAGGTAATAATGAAGGAGCCACTCAAGTGATTGCTTAGAGTTCAAGACATTGACTAAGCCGTGTTCACTGGTAGGACCACTGCAGTAAAAGGCACTGCATATTCAAGCATGCTCTCCTATTCTGCCTCTGCTCTTATATCTCTGGGTTAGTGAGTGAAGACAAGTCTTCTGTAAAGATTCACTCTCTTTCACCCTCTTTCTGAACATGCTGGTTTACAGATTTTCATTTATAATGGGAAATAGGGTACTCTATTTTGGCCTGCTAAGTTAGATCTCCCCAAATCTATGACTGAAAGCTATTTCTTGACATTGAAGGCCCTTGATCAGCTTTTAGTAGCATGGGGTTCATGCAGTATATGCTTTCTCAGGAGTATGCAAGGAAGAGGGATGTTTGGTAGAACAGGATTTGGCGTTTTTGGATTCCTGGTTATCATGCTATCTAAAATGCTGAAATCCTAACTAACCTCTACCAATATTGTCAAAGTTTATAACATTATCCTGGACATTTCACGGTTAATAAAATACAGATAGTTTCTATCTTAACACATGTTGGTAAGCAATGGTGGGAGTTATGTAATCACATGATGGTAGTTTGGCAAGTACAGGTTATAAATAAATAGGTTTTTGGTGGATGGGTTTATAGAAACAGAATTCATTTGTTGTATAGACCAAGGGCATTTTTCCTCCATTCCTGAAGGTCTGGTTAAAGGAAATAGGTAGAAAGGTTCCCAGTATAAGATGCATTTTATTTGTTTTTTTGTTTGTTTGTTTGTTTGTTTTTTGCGTTACGTGGGCCTCGCACTGTTGTGGCCTCTCCCGTTGCAGAGCACAGGCTCCGGATGCGCAGGCTCAGTGGCCATGGCTCACGGGCCCAGCTGCTCCGCGGCATGTGGGATCTTCCCAGACCGGGGCGCGAACGCGTGTCCCCTGCATCAGCAGGCGGACTCTCAACCACTGCGCCACCAGGAAAGCCCAAGATGCCATTTAGATTGGAATTCTGCATGGATTACAGAATGTGGTGAGGTGAAAAGAGAACAGGTTTGAGAGCCAAGAAACCTGGGTTTCTCTCATCAACTCATCTTGTGAATTGGAACAAGGGACCACATTTGGGGGCTTCAGGGTCCCCATATGCAGGGTGGAGAAATTGACTATGGTTTCTATATTGCCTTCCCTTTCAAGTACTCTATGCCCGAACTGCCCCTGTTTGAAGGGGAGCATGTCTTAGACTGAAATATACCTGCTGGGGAAAAGATTGGATTTCAGAAACGGAAAATTTTTTTATTGTTCCTGACATTCCTTCATCCCTCCTTCTTCCTCCCTCTTTGTGAAACTTGGATGCACGCATAGTAAGGAAACTGTCATTTAAGAAATGAATGTGCTTAGCTTTATGGAAATCTTTTCTCTTTTTCTTCCCCTGGTCAGCTGAAAGTCAGGGCCATTAGCTTGTTTATCCCACTGCCCCCTTCCATTCCTTAGCCTTTCCCTGTATTAAGGTCTCAGTGATAAGCTAGTTATCTTTTAATATTAAAAAAAATCCCAGAAATGTTAGATGTAACACCCTGCATGGGCGACAATGATAGGTCCAAGGGCTTGTTCCCAGGGCCCAGGAGTCATGATGGAGGGAATGCATTCCTGGAATGAGGCCCAATACAACACGGACAGAAAAATGTTAAGTGTATGTTCAGTTTGAGGCATAGAAGTCTCTCCAGAAATAAGTACATGTGGATGGCTTTAACTAGGTGTGTGCTTCTGAGGTTGTGGGAGCACCTAGGTGGAAATGCTGGACACTTTAAGAGCCTGAGCCCCTCTATCCTGACTCTTTCCTCTCTCATTCTGTGAGTAAAAGTAGCCTTGAGACCTGGCAGTGATCTTAGTTAGTCCTTGCTTGTCCTTTCCCTCCTTCTATGAGCTATTGTTTATTCTGTAGGATTTTTAAAAAGACTCTTGTAAACAGGGTACCTAATGGCATTTTATTTTAGAACTACCACACAGACAAACTTTACAGGAATTTGTCCACATTTAAATCTGGCCCAGCACATCCCCCCTCTCCCAGTACAGCAGAGATGACCCCATCCATCTTCTGTTATGTTAGTACGAGAAGAAAACTCCTGGCTTGTTTTCTGGCAGCATAGCATGCAAGTACACTTAACATCTTCAGTTTTGGTAAAGTTGGATCTTCTGATTTATTTCTTACTTAGAAACAAACTAACAAATCAAAACACACAGATTTTTTTTTTCCATGAGGAGAGGGTGTTGAAATGAGAGGATTATTTTTTCTTTTCCCAGATCTCTACAGAATAGAGTGTTCCAACTCCATGAGATTTTAAATTCTGTGGAGGAATCAATCATGTTTTCCAGTTTGTTGGTCATGTGGTCATGTGACGACTCCAAGGATGATGTTCCACTTTGTGACACAACTTCAGTGGACAGTCACAAGCACATCCGGCTCTAGACCTTAGGCACACAAGTCTTTTGGAGGTTTGGGGGAGCAGCAAAACCACAGTTGAAAGCACATAACAGTGAGAAAGACCTGGAGAGTCTCTAGACAGCTAAATATTTATAATGTGCCTTTCTGGATATGGTGTCAGGCTTGTTGCAAAGTAAATACCTCAAGGCCAGGCTTGCACCAACCTGAACGAGTGGAACATTTTCCTGGTGATTCACTTCAGTTCAACAAGGATTTACTGAGCTTCAGAACACTGTTTGCTATGGAACATACAAAAGAAGTCCAGCAATTGAGGGCATGATTGCAGCCCTTAAGCAAATTCTGATCTGCTTGGGAAGACAAAATTTAACAATGAAAAGTGCAACACAATATTTAATTAACTTTGAAGGCCAGATACCTTCCAACTTCTTAACATTTTTCACATCATGATACACATAGAAAAAATATTAAAATAGTGTACGAATAGATTTGGAAGTAACTGAGGGTTACATATATGGGATTTGGTAAAAAAAAAAAAGCTTAAACACTTTTATAATGTATAATTGTGGTGAGAAAAATGTAATGTGAAGTATTCGAGGATATATTAAGTATTGAATGTATGAAAAACTTCCAAGAAATATTTTCATATATTTTAAGGAGAAACCTGAAATTGCTTTTATTTTTATTTTTTAATTAATTTATTTATTTTAAAAATTTATTTATTTGGCTGCTTTGGGTCTTCGTTGCTGCACGCAGTCTTTCTCTAGTTGTGGCGAGCAGGCTTTGTTGCGGTGTGTGGGCTTCTCATTGCGGTGGCTTCTCTTGTTGCAGAGCACGGGCTCTAGGCGCACGGGCTTCAGTAGTTGTGGCTCATGGGCTTAGTTGCTCCACGGCATGTGGGATCTTCCCAGACCAGGGCTCGAACCTGTGTTCCCTGCATTGGCAGACGGATTCGTAACCACTGCGCAACCAGGGAAGTCCTGAAATTGCTTTTATAAACATATTTTTTTTTCTTTACAAGTAAGTTTGAAATGGCTACATGCAATTCCTGATCAAGACATTCTATTTTTTTAACAACTTTATTGGAGTATAATTACTTTACAATGGTGTGTTAGTTTCTGCTTTATAACAAAGTGAATCAGTTATACATATACATATATCCCCACATCTCTCCCCTCTTGCGTCTCCCTCCCTCTCACCCTCCCTATCCCACCCCTCTAGGTGGTCACAAAGCACCGAGCTGATCTCCCTGTGCTATGTGGCTGCTTCCCACTAGCTATTTTACGTTTGGTAGTGTATATATGTCCATGCCACTCTCTCACTTTGTCCCAGCTTACTCTTCCCTTTCCCTGTGCCCTCAAGTCCATTCTCTAGTAGGTCTGCGTCTTTATTCCCGTCTTGCTCCTAGGTTCTTCATGACCATTTTTTTTCTTTTTTTTCTTCTCTTTAGATTCCATATATATATGTGTTAGCATACGGTATTTGTTTTTCCCTTTCTGACTTACTTCACTCTATATGACAGTCTCTAGGTCCATCCACCTCACTACAAATAACTCAATTTCGTTTCTCTTTATGGCTGAGTAATATTCCATTGTATATATGTGCCACATCTTCTTTATGCATTCATCTGTTGATGGACACTTAGGTTGCTTCCATGTTGTGACTATTGTAAATAGAGCTGCAAAGAACATTGCGGTACATGACTATTTTCGAATTATGGTTTCCTCAGGGTATATGCCCAGTAGTGGGATTGCTGGGTCATATGGTAATTCTATTTTTAGTTTTTTAAGGAACCTCCATACTGTTCTCCATAGTGGATGTATCAATTTACATTCCCACCAACAGTGCAAGAGGGATCCCTTTTCTCCACAGCCTCTCCAGCATTTATTGTTTCTAGATTTCTTGATGATGGCCATTCTGACTGGTGTGAGATTATATCTCATTGTAGTTTTGATTTGCATTTCTCTACTGATTAATGATGTTGAGCATTCTTTCATGTGTTTGTTGGCAATCTGTATATCTTCTGTGGAGAAATGTCTATTTTGGTCTTCTGCCCATTTTTGGATTGGGTTGTTTTTTTTTTGATATTGAGCTGCTTGTAAATTTTGGAGATTAATCCTTTGTCAGTTGCTTCATTTGCAAACATTTTCTCCTATTCTGAGGGTTGTCTTTTGGTCTTGTTTATGATTTCCTTTGCTGTGCAAAAGTTTTAAGTTTCATTAGGTCCCATTTGCTTATTTTTGCTTTTATTTCCATTTCTCTAGGAGCTGGGTTAAAAAGGATCTTGCTGTGATTTATGTCATAGAGTGTTCTGGCTATATTTTCCTCTAAGAGTTTGATAGTGTCTGGCCTCACATTTAGGTCTTTAATCCATTTTGAGTTTATTGTTGTGTGGTGTTAGGGAGTGTTCTAATTTCATTCTTTTACATGTAGCTGTCCGGTTTTTCCAGCACCACTTATTTAAGAGGCTGTCTTTTCTCTATTGTATATTCTTGCCTCCTTTATCAAAAATAAGGTGACCATATGTGCATGGGGTTATCTCTGGGCTTTCTATTCTGTTCCATTGATCTGTATTTCTGTTTTTGTGCCAGTACCATACTGTCTTGATCACTGTAGCTTTGTAGTATAGTCTGAAGTCAGGGAGCCTGATTCCTCCAGCTCCGTTTTTCTTTCTCAAGATTTCTTTGGCTATTTGTGGTCTTTTCTGTTTCCATACAAATTGTGAAATGTTTTGTTCTAGTTCTGTGAAAAATGCCACTGGTAATTTGATAGGGATTGCATTGAATCTGTAGATTGCTTTGGGTAGTATAGTCATTTTCACAATGTTGATTCTTCTAGTCCAAGAACATGGTATATCTCTCCATCTATTTGTACCATATTTAATTTCTTTCATCAGTGTCTTATAATTTTCTGCATACAGGTCTTTTGTCTCCCTAGGTAGGTTTATTCCTAGGTATTTTGTTCTTTTTGTTGCAATGGTCAATGGGAGTGTTTCCTTAATTTCACTTTCAGACTTTTCATCATTAGTGTATAGGAATGCAAGAGATTTCTGTGCATTAATTTTGTATCCTGCTACTTTACCAAATTCATTGATAAACTCTAGTAGTTTTCTGGTAGCATCTTTAGTATTCTCTATGTAGAGTATCATGTCATCTTCAAACAGTGACAACTTTACTTCTTCTTTTCTGATTTGGATTCCTTTTATTTCTTTTTCTTCTCTGATTGCTGTGGCTAAAACTTCCAAAACTATGTTGAATAATAGTGGTGAGAGTGGGCAACCTTATTTTGTTCCTTATCTTAATGGAAATGGTTTCAGTTTTTCACCATTTAGGACGATGTTGGCTATGGGTTTGTCATATATGGCCTTTATTATGTTGAGGTAAGTTCCCTCTATACCTACTTTCTGGAGGGTTTTTATATAAATGGATGTTGAATTTTGTTGAAAGCTTTCTCTGCATCTATTGAGATGATCATATGGTTTTTCTCCTTCACTTTGTTAATATGGTGTATCACATTGATTGATTTGAATATTTTGAAGAATCCTTGCATTCCTGGGATAAACCCCACTTGATCATGGTGTATGATCCTTTTAATGTGCTGTTGGATTCTGTTTGCTAGTATTTGGTTGAGGATTTTTGCATCTATGTTCATCAGTGATATTGGCCTGTAGTTTTCTTTCTTTGTGACATCTTTGTCTGGTTTTGGTATCAGGGTGATGGTGGCCTCATAGAATGAGTTTGGGAGTGTTCCTCCCTCTGATATAGTTTGGAAAAGTTTGAGAAGGATAGGTGTTAGCTCTTCTCTAAATGTTTGATAGAATTCACCTGTGAAGCCATCTGGTCCTGGGCTTTTGTTTGTTGGAATATTTTTAACCACAGTTTCAATTTCAGTGCTTGTGATTGGTCTGTTCATATTTTCTAATTCTTCCTATTCAGTCTCAAAGGTTGTGCAATTCTAAGAATGTTTCCATTTCTTCCAGGTTGGCCATTTTATTGGTATAGAGTTGCTTGTAGTAATCTCTCATCATCCTTTGTATGTCTGCAGTGTCAGTTGTTACTTCTTTTTTCATTTCTAATACTATTGATTTGAATCTTCTCCCTTTTTTTCTTGATGAGTCTGGCTAGTGGTTTATCAATTTTGTTTATCTTCTCAAAGAACCAGCTTTTAGTTTTATTGATCTTTGCTATTGTTTCCTTCATTTCTTTTTCATTTATTTCTGATCTGATCTTTATGATTTCCTTCCTTCTGCTTACTTGGGTTTTTTTTTTGTTGTTTTGTTCTTCTTTCTCTAATTGCTTTAGGTGTAAGTTTAGGCTGTGTATTTGAGTTGTTTCTTGTTACTTAAGGTAGGATTGTATTGCTATAAACTTCCATCTTATAACGGCTTTTGCTGCATCCCATAGGTTTTGGGTCATTGTGCTTTCATTGTCATTTGTCTCTTGGTATTTTTTGATTTCCTCTTTGATTTCTTCAGTGATCTCTTGGTTATTAAGTAGTGTATTGTTTAGCCTCCATGTGTTTGTATTTTTTAAAGATTTTTTCCTGTAATTGATATCTAGTCTCATAGCGTTGTGGCCAGGAAAGATACTTGATATGATTTCAATTTTCTTCAATTTACCAAGGCTTGATTTGTGACCCAAGATATGATCTATCCTGGAGAATGTTCCATGAGCACTTGAGAAGAAAGTGTATTCTGTTGTTTTTGGATGGAATGTCCTATAAATATCAATTAAGTCCATCTTTTTTAATGTATCATTTAAAGCTTGTGTTTCCTTATTTATTTTCATTTTGGATGATCTGTCCATTGGTGAAATTGGGGTGTTAAACTCCCCTACTATGATTGTGTTACTGTTGATTTCCCCTTTTATGGTTGTTAGTATTTGCCTTATGTATTGAGGTGCTCCTATGTTTGGTGCATAAATATTTACAATTGTTATATCTTCTTCTTGGATTGATCCCTTGATCATTATGTAGTGTCCTTCTTTGTCTCTTGTAAGAGTCTTTGTTTTAAAATCTATTTTGTCTGATATGAGAATTGCTACTCCAGATTCTTTTGATTTCCATTTGCATGGACTATCTTTTTCCATCCCCTCACTTTCAGTCTGTATGTGTCCCTAGGTCTGAAGTGGGTCTCTTGTAGACAGCATATATACGGGTCTTGTTTTTGTATCCATTCAGCCAGTCTATGTCTTTTGGTTGGGGCATTTAATTCATTGACATTTAAGGTAATTATCAATATGTATTTTCCTTTTACCATTTTCTTAATTGTTTTGGGTTTGTTATTGTAGGCTTTTTCTTTCTCTTGTGTTTCCTGACTAGAAAAGTTCGTTTAGTACTTTGTTGTAAAGCTGGTTTGGTGGTGCTGAATTCTCTTAGCTTTTGCTTGTCTGTAGAGCTTTTAATTTCTCCGTCAAATCTGAATGAGATCCTTGCTGGGTAGAGTAATCTTGGTTGTAGGTTTTTCCCTTTCATCACTTTAAATATGTCCTGCCACTCCCTTCTGGGTTGCAAAGTTTCTGCTGAAAGATCAGCTGTTAACCTTATGGGGATTCCATTGTATGTTATTTGTCATTTTTCCCTTGCTGTTTTTAATATTTTTTATTGTATTTAATTTTTGATAGTGTGATTAATATGTGTCTTGACATGTTTCTTCTTGGATTTATCCTGTATGGGACTCTCTGTGCTTCCTGGACTTGATTAACTATTTCCTTTCCCATATTAAGTAAGTTTTCAAATTTAATCTCTTCAAATATTTCCTTAGTCCCTTTCTTTTCTTCTTCTTCTTCTGGGGCCCCTATAATTCAAATGTTGGTGGGTTTAATATTGTCCCAGAGGTCTCTGAGACTGTCCTCAGTTCTTTTTTTTTTATTATTCTTTTTTCTTTATTCTGCTCTGCAGTAGTTATTTCCTCTATTTTATCTTCCAGGTCACTTATCCGTTCTTCTGCCTCAGTTATTCTGCTATTGATCCCTTCTAGAGAATTTTTAATTTCATTTATTGTTTGTTCATCATTGTTTGTTTGCTCTTTAATTCTTCTAGGTCCTTGTTAAACGTTTCTTGTATTTTCTTCATTCTATTTCCAAGTTTTTGGATCATCTTCACTATCATTATTCTGAATTCTTTTTCAGGTAGACTGCTTATTTCCTCATTTGTTAGGTCTGGTGGGTTTTTACCTTGCTCCTTCATCTGCTTTTTTTCCTCCTTCTTCTCATTTTGCTTAACTTACTGTTTTTGCGGTCTCCTTTTCGCAAGCTGCAGGTTCATAGTTCCCATTATTTTTGGTGTCTGCCCCCAGTGGCTACATTTGGTTCAGTGGGTTGTGTTGGCTTTCTGGTGGAGGGGACTGGTGCCTGTGTTCTGGTGGATGAGGCTGGATCTTGTCTTTCTGCTGGGCAGGTCCACATCTGGTGGTGTGTTTTGGGGTGTCTGTGACCTTGTTATGATTTTAGGCAGCCTCTATGCTAATGGGTGGGGTTGTGTTCCTGTCTTGCCAGTTGTTTGGCATAGGGTGTCCAGCACTGTAGCTTGCTGGTCATTGAGTGGAGCTGGGTCTTGGTGTTGAGATGGAAATCTCTGGGAGATTTTCACCATTTGATATTACGTGGAGTGGGGAGGTCTCTTGTGGACCAACGTCCTGAACTTGGCTCTCCTGCCACAAAGGCACAGCCCTGATGCCAGGGTGGAGCACCAAGAGCCTGTCGTCCACATGGCTCAGAATAAAAGGGAGAAAAAAAAGAAAAAATGAATGAAAAAGATAAAATAAAATAAAATGAAATAAAATAATGTTATTAAAAATTATTAAAACATATTTTTAAAGTAATTAAAAAAGAAAGAAGAGAGCAATCAAACCAAAAAAACAAATCCACCAATGATAACAAGCACTAAAAACTATACTAAAAGAAATAAAACAAAAGAAAACGGACAGACAGAACCCTAGGACAAATGGTAAAAGCAAATCTATGCAGACAAAATCATAGACAGAAGCATACACATACACACTCACAAAAAGAGAAACAGGGGAAAATATATATATATTGTTGCTCCCGAAGTCCACCTCCTCAATTTGTTGTCTATTCAGGTATTCCACAGATGCAGGATACATCACGTTGATTGTGGAGATTTAATCCAGTGTTCCTGAGGCTGCTTGGAGAAATCTCCCTTTCTCTTCTTTGTTTGCACAGCTCCTGGGGTTCAGCTTTGGATTTGGCCCCACCTCTGCATGTAGGTCTCCTGAGGGTGACTGTTCTTCGCTCAGACAGGACAGAGTTAAAGGAGCAGCTGATTCGGGGTCTCTGGCTCACTCAGGCCGGGTGAGGGAGGGTACGGATGTGGGGCAAGCCTGCGGCGGCAGAGGCCGGCATGACGTTGCACCAGCCTGAGGTGCGCCGTGCGCTCTCCCGGGGAAGTTGTCCCTGGATCCCAGGACCCTGGAAGTGGTGGGCTGCACAGGCTCCCAGGAGGGGAGGTGTGGAGAGTGACCTGCGCTCGCACATAGGCTTGTTGGTGGCGGCAGCAGCAGCCCCAGTGTCCCACGCCCGTCTCTGGGGTCCGTGCTTTCAGCCGCGGCTCGTGCCTGTCTCTGGAGCTCCTTTAAGCACCGCTCTTAATCCCCTCTCCTCGTGCACCAGGAAACAAAGAGGGAAGAAAAAGTCTCTTGCCTCTTTGGCGGCTCCAGACTTTTTCCCAGACTCCCACCTGGCTAGCCGTGGTGCACTAACCCCTTCAGGCTGTGTTCACGCCGCCAACCCCAGTCCTTTCCCTGGGATCCGACCTCCGAAGCCCGAGCCTCAGCTCCCAGCCCCCGCCCGCCCCGGCGGTGAGCAGACAAGCCTCTCGGGCTGGTGAGTGCTGGTCGGCACCGATCCTCTGTGTGGGAATCTCTCCACTTTGCCCTCCGCATCCCTGTTGCTGTGCTCTCCTCCACTACTCCAAAGCTTCCTCCCTCCGCCATCTGCAGTCTCCTCCCACGAAGGGGCTTCCTAGTGTGTGGAAACCTTTCCTCCTTCATGTCTCCCTCCCACTGGTGCAGGTCCCGTCCCTATTCTTTTGTCTCTGTTTTTTTCTTTTTCCTTTTGCCCTACCCAGGTATGTGGGGGGTTTCTTGCCTTTTGGGAGGTCTGAGGTCTTCTGCCAGTGTTCAGTAGGTGTTCTGTAGGAGCTGTTCCTCATGTAGTGCCGCGGACCAGCCAGAGAAAGAGGATCTCACCGCCCAGGGTCAGAAGGGAAGGGGTAAGGAACTGAAATAGCACCGACGAATGGGGTCAGAAGGACCAAGACAACTGATGGTTGCAAGGCAAATTTTATTGTGCTACAGTTGCAGATTATATAGACTAGAAAAGGGAAGGTTGCCAGATGGTGGTTTACATTATCTACAGACTGTCTCGGCTCAGGGTTAACTTCCCTGGGAGAAAACCCATAAAGCCAGAATCATCAAAAATAACCTTCACGTGCAGTGGGGAGACAACTTTGCTTGTCTCATTTTACATTCTTTCTGATTTCTGGGCCCTGGTGATTTATCTCCCATGGAATGGAACAAGGAGGGGAACAAGTAGGGACAGTCCCTTCAAGCAGCGGCGGCATGCCTGGCATGTCCGCAGCCTGCTCTCAAGGCTGACTGCTTCCCACAATGTAGATGTATTTCTGATGTATTTGTGGGGAGGGAGGTGACCTCCGCGTCTTACTCTTCTGCCATCTTGAAGCTCCTCCAAGACATTCTCCTGATAATCAAGATTATTGATTTAAGATTATTCATTATTATTGAAGATTATTGAGAACCAGCATCAGTGAGAAACCTTGTTCAAACATATATGATACAAAATACAAAACAAATTTTAACACAACTGAGAAGTTTGCAGTAGTTGAAATTACATTTAAAGACTTTAACAGCTCTTTCTTTCCTTTTACTGACAAAGGAAATTAACTTTTCAAGTTTTTCAAATAATGGTGAAGCTCTAATTTTTAGAATTCAAGTGAACTTTTTCTTGTTGAGGTGAAATTAACACAATACACAATTAACCTTTTTAAAGTATACAATTAAGTGACATGAGTACATTCACAATATTGTGCAACAAATACCTCTCTCTAGTTTCAAAACCTTTTCGTCACCCAAGAATAACACCTCATACTCATAAAGTAATCACTTTCCTTTCCCCTCTCCTTCCAGCTCTTGTCAACTACCAACCTGCTTTCTGTCTATTTGGATTTGCCTGTTCTGGATATTTCATATAAAAGGGATCACACAATATGTGATCTTTGTGTCTGGCTTCTTTCACTTAATGTTTTTGAAGTTCATTCAAGTTGTAGCATGTAACAATACTCCATTTCATTTTATAGTCAAATAATATTCCACTGTATTTGTTTATCCATTCATCTGTTGTTGGCCATTTGGGTTGTTTTCACCTTTTGGCTACAGTGAATGTCATGAACATGCATGAACAAGTTTAGTTTGAGTGCCTATTTTCAGTTCTTTGGGGTATGTGCCTAAGAGTAGAATTTCAGGGTCATATGGTAATTCTACATTTAACTTTTTTGAGGAATTGCCAAACTGTTTCCACAGAAGCTGTACCATTTTACATTCCCACCAACAATGCATGATGGTTCTTATTTCACCTCATATTTGTCAGAATGGCCATCATCAAAAAGACCACAGATAACAAATGCTGGTGAGGATGTGGAGGAAAGGGGACACTTGTACACCTTTGGTGGGAATTTACCAATTTACAGTGCAGCCACTGTGGAAACCGGTATAGAAGTTCCTTAAAAAACTAAAATAAAACTACAATATGATCCAGCAATTCCACTCCTGGGTATATATCTGAAGAAAATGAAAACACTAAGTTGAAAAGATACATGCTCCCCAATGTTCACAGCAGCTCTATTTACAATAGCCAAGACATAGAAGCAACATAAGTGTCTGTCAACAGCTGAACAGGAAAAGAAGATGTGGTCTATATATACAACGGAATACTACGCAGCCATAAAAGAATGAAATTTTGTCATTTGCAACATGCTGGATTGACCTGGAGGGTATTATGCTTAGTGAAATAAGTTAGAGAAAGACAAATACATTACGTGATCACTTATATGTGGAATCTAAAAAATAAAACAATTGGATGAACATAACAAAACAGAAACAGACTCACAGATGCAGAGAACAAACTAGTGGTTACTAGTGGGGAGAGGGTGGAGTGAGGGGAAGACAGCAATAGGAGATTAAGAGGTAGAAACCACTATGTAGAAAATAAATGGGCTATAAGGATGTATGGTATAGCACAAGGGATTTGGCTAATATTTTATAACAACTTCAAATGAAGTATAATCTATAATATTTTGAATCAGTATGTTGTACACTTGAAACCAATATAATATTATTAACTATACCCCAAGTGGAAAAAAAAACATGAAAAATCTGAAATAAACAAACCAACTTTCCACCTCAAGGAAATACAAAAAGAATAAACAAAACCCAAAGTTAGTAAAAGGAAAGATATAACAAAGATTAGAGTAGAAATAAATGAAGTAGAGACTAAAAAGACAATAGAAAGGATCAATGAAGCTAATAGCTGATTCTTTGAAAAGATAAACAGAAATGACAAACTTTAGCGAGACTCCCCAGGAAAAGTAGACAGGACTCAAATAAAATCAGAAATTAAAGAGCAGATATATACAACTGATACCACAGAAATACAAAGGTTCATAAGAGACTTCTATGAACAATTATACCCCAACAAATTGAACAACCTAGAGGAAATGGATAAATTTCTATAAACATATAACCTATCAATACTTAATCATGAAAAAATAGAAGAATCTCAACAGACCAGTAAGGAGATTGAATAAGTAACCAAAAGCCTCGCAACAACAAAAATCCAGGACCTGATGGCTTTGCTGGTGAATTCTACCAAACATTCAAAGAAGAATTAATACCAATCTTTCTCAAATTCTTCCAAAAAGTAGTAGAGGAAGGAACTCTTTCAAATGTATTTTACAAGTCCAGTATTATCCTGATACCAAAACCAGACAAGGCTGCCTGCCACAAGAATTGGCCAATATCCCTGCTGAACATAGGTTAAAAAAAATCCTTAACAAAATATGAGCAAATCAAATTCAACAATACATTAATGGATAATACACCATGATCAACTGGGATTTATTCCAGGGATCCAAAGATGGTTCAACATTTGTAGATCTCTCAGTGTGATACACCACATTAACAAAATGAAGGATAAAAACCATGTAATCACTTCAACAGTTGCAGAAAAAGCACTTGACAAAATTCAACATCCACTTATGAAAAAAACTCTCAACAAAGTGGGTATAGAGGGAATGTACTTCAACATAACAAAGGCCATATATGACAAATCTATAGCCAATATCATACTCAATGATAAAAAGCTGAAAGCTTTTCCTCTAAGATCAGGAGCAAGGCAAGGATGCCTACTCTCACCACTTTTTAAAAACAATTTACTTATTTATTTGGTTATGCCGGGTCTTAGTTGTGGCAGGCAGTCTCCTTAGTTGCAGCTCGTGGGATCCTTAGTTGTGGCTCCCCAGCTGTGGCATGCGGGCCATCCAGTTATGGCATGGGAACTCCTAGCTGCATGCATGTGGGACCAGGGATTGAACCCGGGCCCTCTGCATTGGGAGAACAGAGTCCCAACCACTGTGCCACCAGGGAAGTCCCTCACAAAAATGGGTAGAAGATCTGAATAGACATTTCTAAAGAAGACATACAGATAGCCAACAGATACATGAAAATATGCTCTACGTCATTAACCATCAGGAAAATGCAAATTCAAACCACAGTGAGACACCACCTCACACCTATTAGAATGGGTATTTTCAAAAAGACAACAAATAACAAATGTTGGTGAGGATGTATAGAAATGGGAACACTCGTACACTGTTGGTTGGAATGTAAATTGGTGTAGCCACTGTGGAAAACAGTATAGAGTTTTCTCAAAAATTAAAACTAGAACTACCATATGATCCAGCCTTTCCACTTCTGGTTATTTATCCAAAAAAGAAAAGAAAAGAAAAGAAAACACTATCTCAAAAAGATATATACACCCCATCCTCATTGCAGCATTATTTATAATAGCCAAGATATGGAAACAACCTAAGTGTCCATTGATGGATGAATGGATAAAGGTACACAATGGAATATTATTCAACCATAAAAAAGAATGAAATCTTGCCATTTGTGACCACATGGATGGACCTCAAGATCATTTTGCTATGTGAAATGAGTCAGACAGAGAAATATAAATACTGTATGATCTCTCTTACATGTGGAATCCAAAAAAAAAAATCTTGAAAACCAAGCTCATCTATATAAAGAACAAATTGATGGTTGCCAGAGGTGGAAAGTGGGGTTAGGAGGAATGGTTGTTTGTTTTTGTTTTCAGTTTAAACAAATAGAATAAAATAATTAAAAAATATCTGGGGGGCTTTCCTGGTGGCGCAGTGGTTCAGAGTCCACCTGTCAAGGCAGGGGACACAGGTTTGAGCCCTGGTCCGGGGGGATCCCACATGCCGTGGAGCAGCTGGGCCCGTGCGCCTGGAGCCGGTGCTCTGCAACAGGAGAAGCCACCGCAATGGGAAGCCCACACACCGCAGCGAGGAGTGACCTCCGCTCGCCGCAACTAGGGAAAGCCTGTGCACAGGGACGAGGACTCAACGAAGCCAAAGATTAAATAAATAAATAAATTTATTTATTTTTAAAAAAAATTGGGGCAAGAGCAGTAAAGATGGAGCTTCATCATGTACAATCCTCAATCTACGTGGGTTGTTTTCAGTTAATGATGCTATCTCATAACAATTTTTTTCCCTCATCGAATAGATGTGTCTGTTCTTTAAGCATGAAGCTCAAACAGTGGAGGGGAAAGTGCTCTGAGTACAGTCAGAGGACCAAGTTCTTGACCTGGCTGTGTGATCTGGGGCAATTCTTACTCTTCTATCATGACAGTCCTTCTACATTCCCAAATTTAGCTCATCTTCTCAGAGTGATGAACCCAAGGCAGGCCTCAAAATTCTTTTGTTGATTCATTACTGGGTCCATTCATTATATTGCTCATAGTATTTTAACCCTTGGATGTGTGAGATATATTAGGGCAATCCAGGCTACAAACGAGAGCAACAGAACTTTCTAACATTTATTCCACTACTTTAAAATCACTACAAATGTTCCTCCTGTTTTGATAATCCATTGATTATCAAAAATAATGTTGGCATGGTTGGCAATTGAAGAGTCTACAAGTATAACAATTATTGTTTGTTTTAAAAGACACCATTCTTAATCCAAAAAATAACACAAATGAACTTATTTATGAAACAGAAACAGACTCACAGACATAGAAAAGAAACTTATGGTTACCAAAGGCGAAAGGAGGTAGGAGACAGATAAATTAAGAGTTTGGGGTTAGCGGATACACACTACTATATAAAAAATAAATAAAGAAAAAGGTCCTGTTGTATAGCACAGGGAACTATATTCAATATCCTGTAATAAACCATAATGGGAAAGAATCTGAAAAACAATATGTATATATATGTATAAGTGAATCACTTTGCTGTATACCTGAAACTAACACAACATTGTAAATCAACTATAGTTCATTTTTTAAAAAGACACCATTCTTAATCATTCAGGATATGAAAGTTTCTCTCAGAATTCCCTCGGTGTCTGAACTTTAAGTAGTCTCTTGGTGGGCTCCTTCTCACCAAGAGTAGGGAATTTTCAGTATAGGGCAGTTGGAGAAATGACTGCTCTGGGAATCCATTCTTTTTGTCTGTTGTTTTTGCTTTCTGTCTCCAAGGAGTGCAGCTCTGATGGACCAAGAGGCCTTATTCACAATGGCAAAGGCATGGAGTAAAAGTAGATTGCTAGCAGGCCTAAGCTTTGGTGAAGTCCTGGATCTGCTCCTTTTATTGCTCATTTTAGGTGAATTATTATGATCAGTGCAATGAATAGTTAGGGTTGGAGTAGGAAACTGGAAAGAGTGTGTTTAAACTAGAATCATATGACAAAGGACAATGATCACACTTATTTCACGTGCTTTCTCCAGTGAGGTGGAATAGATTATACATGTGGTTTTAGGGACATCAGAACTTTCTAGAAATGGATCAAAGCTCAGGATTTGCATATAACCACATGAAGGTTGCTGCTTGGGGAGCAAGAGGGTAGCTGATCCTTGGTTCCTTCAGAAGTGAGTAGCTGTTTCCCTGGATTGACTCAGCCATCAGAGTCTCCCTGCCATTCCCCTTGTGCTGGCTTTTGGATCTTTTATCTGCTTATTACCTCCTCTACTGAAGAGGACTGGTGGCCAGGGCTGGAGGGAGGGCAGGGAAAGCAACCCCTATTAAAGATTTTGTTTCTTGTTTTCAATTCTAGCCTGGGGGTCATGGTAAAAGAGGCTGATGTTCATAACCGTAGGATGTGGTTTGGGGGCTACACATAGATTTAATTTATCCATCTGCCCTTCTCTCTCTCCTCCCTTTCCACATACAGCCATGAATTGACTGTATAGCAACGCTCTTATGCTCTGGGAAAATGCAGTTTGAGAGTGTGTGTAGAGGGGGAAGGGGACTAATCTCCTTTTTTCTTTTCTACTCTTTAAGTGTGCAGTGTTCTCTCAACTGGGCTGAGTTATTATCAGAGGACCAGCAGCTTTCCTCTTTCATAATTGCAATGAAAACAGGTGCAGGGAGACAGTTTGCAGTTTGGAAATTTGTTGTTACTGAGTTTAGGTGCAAAATGGTAGCTGCTTTAGGAGACAAAAAAAGTACTTACAACATTGGCCTTGTATTGAACTTTGGCTCCTTACGAGATATGACTTTGCCCCTGATCAGAGATGTTTATTTTCATTTCTGTCTATGGGAACTACTTTGTAAATGTTTTAATCAAAATATGTCTTCCTTTCTATTGATATCAACAGGTACATCCGGTGACTTGGGGGTTTGTGGATAGATTGATGACTGAGTCACAACTTTGTAGATTCTATCTTCAAATATCATGCTAATGGTGATGACAATAATGAGGATGATGAAGATGAATGAAACCTACGTTCTCACCTGTACAAATTCACCTGTCCCTGAAGTCTCCATTCAGTGGAAGCTATTGAACCTGAGGGAAACAGAGAGTTATTGGCATCAGACAGACTGACTTAGCTGTTTGCCATCTCTGTGACCTTGGGAAAGTCAGTTAACCTTGCTAAGCCTACATTTCCTGATGTGAAAAATAGGGATTATAATAGTGGAGATATAATATTTAAAGTGGATGTTTGTCATTATTTTTGGCTGTCCAGCACGTGGACTCTCCCTCCTATGTTTAAGGAATTCTTTCACAATATAATGCCACCTACTTGCTCTCCCAGCCTACCTTGCAACGAGGGTATAGGCACCTGCCCTAGAGGTGCAGGTCAAAAGGGAATTTTTACAGAGGATTGTGGCAGAAGGTGCCCCAATTTTCTGGGGCAGTGTGGTGGCAGATACGGCAGTGTTAGTGGTACAGGTTGCGCTGGCCACTTCCCAGGTCAGCGATAGTTGCCTCACCAAACTTGTTCAGCGGTAAGATTTTAGCTGGTATTTCTGCCTGTAGAACCTCAAAACTGGTGCTCCTGGTCAACAGACCTGAGATGTTGTGAACTTTTTAGGGAGAGATTTTGAAGGTAATTGCTGGAAGGAATCTATAGATGCAAACTTGATTTTCATAGAATTGACTGGAAGAGACTGGACTTAGTCCAACTTATGCATTTATAGATGAGGAAGGCTCAGGGACATGAAGTGAATTACTCAGTGCCACCTGCTAGTGGCCGATCTGAGCTAGAGCCTGAATTTTCTAAATTCTGAGCCATTTGTTCTTTACCCCACACACCACCTCATGCTATTTCAGTTTAAGTGTTTAACAAACATATATGGCAGGTATGGCTTAGGTTCTATGATGAATTGTAAAATAACCATGGGTGATACTTTGGATTGTTCAATGAAATAATTGAATATACACATAACCAGAACAAATAGAGACCAGAGGCAGAATACACACATCACCAGAAAGAATAGAGACCAGAGTAAAAGAGCACAGCACACACTTGTCCCTGTGGCTATGGAACCACAGGGCAGGGCATTCTTCATGGGCTAAAGTCAGGGAAGGTCTCATGGAGAGAGTGAGAATTGAACTGGTTGTGTGGGTGCAGATTACTTTTTTTTTTTTTGGCATGCACAACATGACTTGCAGCATCTTAGTTCCCCAACCAGGGATTGAACTCACACCCTCAGCAATGAAAGCACGGAGTCCTAACCACTGGATTGCCAGGGAATTCTGCAGATTACTTTTTTAGAAAAGGGTTAAGGTGAAGCCAAAGTAAGATATTTACTTGTGGGTTTATTTGTTTTTGAGAGAGCATCAGGGTAGATCTTTTAAAAATACCATGGAGGGGGCTTCCCTGGTGGCGCAGTGGTTGAGAGTCCGCCTGCCGATGCAGGGGACGCGGGTTCGTGCCCTGGTCTGGGAGGATCCCACATGCCGCGGAGCGGCTGGGCCCGTGAGCCATGGCCGCTGAGCCTGCGCGTCCGGAGCCTGTGCTCCACAAAGGGAGAGGCCACAACAGTGAGAGCCCCGCATACCACAAAAAACAAAAACAGAAACAAAAACAAAAACCATGGAAATGATAGGATATGAAGTATGATGCTTAAATAAAACAAAAATTTTAAATCTATGCTATAAACTCTTAGAGGATGTCCTGTTGATTTTTTGTCTTAATCATCTTTGGACATTTAACACGCATTCATAATAAATTGGAAATGTCAGTGAAAACATCTTTATGGCATTTTTATATCACTTGGTGGTTTTTAAGGTATATTTATGTGGGACTTCCCTGGTGGTCCAGTGGTTGAGAATCTGCCTTCCAGTGCAGGGGATGTGGGTTTGATCCCTGGCTGGGGAACTAAGATCCCACATGCCAGGGGGCAACTATGCCCAAGCACTGCAACTACTGAGCCCGTGCTCCACAACTAGAGAGAAGCCTGTGCACTGCAATGAAGAGCCTCCAGTATATTCAAGAGCCTCCAGTAGATTCAAGTCCAGGCACCTCCTAAGCACGCAGTAAATACTTGCTGGTGGCTGTATTTTCTCTGTAATGTGGGATGCCTGTAGCCTCAGCTCTGTCACAGGGCAAGGTCATTACTCTGTCATTACCTCTTACCTCAGTTTCCATCTTCTCCTTCTTCACACTTCAGAGCAAGGGCCAGAGAACTTATGCTTTTGCAACAATATCAGAGACAAAATAAACTGAGAACTCATTGAAATAATCCATGATACACAATTTCTATCTTAGCTCAAAAGATGCAGGAAGGACAAGAGTAATTATGGTAGTTTTCATCTAAACATACATACAGACACAGATAAACACATACACAATTATAGGTACACTTATGTGCACCAAGAATACACACACACACACATACACACTGTGTACCCAGTGCCTAATTTAATTCAGGCTTGGGACACAGTAAATATTTGTTGAATGAATGAATGAAACAATGCCTTATCAGATTTGCACAAATTATTAGTTGCTTGTGTAGCTCATTTGCAGGTCACCAGAAAATGAAATCAAAACAAAACAAATCTACTTTCTAGTTAAGATACATTCTTAAAGAACTCTTTTTCAAAATTATTCTAGGAAAACATTTATCCTCCCCAAATTCTTAGAGTCAAATAAGACTACACTTCTTGAATTCCACTTTCCTACTCTATCCCTGTATACCTCCAGTTGCAATGGTCAGAGATAAGTATCCTTTTCTGTCTTATAGATTAGGAAACTGAGGCATAGCCAAGTCTTGTAGTTGAGACTTGAATTTAAGCTAGCAAAACTAAATTCAGAAAAAGGCAGGAAATGTCCTGTAATTCTGATTTTTCTTATCAGTAATATACCCCTCAGACTCACAGATATTGTAAAAAATTCACAGCCAAGACTATATATATATATATATGTTTGTTTGTTTGTTTGTTTGTTTGTTTGTTTTTGTGGTACACGGGCCTCTCACTGTTGTGGCCTCTCCCGTTGTGGAGCACAGGCTCCAGATGCGCAGGCTCAGCGGCCATGGCTCACGGGCCCAGCCGCTCCGCGGCATGTGGAATCTTCCCGGACCGGGGCATGAACCCGTGTCCCCTGCATTGGCAGGCGGACTCTCAACCACTGCACCACCAGGGAAGCCCCAAGACAATATTTTTAAGAGCTCAACTCTCCCTAAATTGATCTGTAGATTTAATACATTCTTAATCAAAATCTCAGCAGCCTGTATTGGTAGAAATTGAGAACCTGATTCTAAAATGTATATGAAAATGCAAATGACCGAAGCAATTTTAAAAATGAAGAACAAAGTTGGAGGTCCCATACTACCAAATTTCAAGACCTAATAAAGCTACAGTAATCAAGACAGTGTGGTATTAGTGAAAAGGTGGACATATAGATCAATGAAACAGAAAAGTTCAGAAATAGGCCCATATATTTAAGATCTGTTGATTTTTTTAAACAAAAATAGCAATTCAATGAGAAAAAAATTATTTTCAATGAATGGTGATGGAGAGATTGTAGATTTATAAGAAGAAAAAATGAACCTTGATTCTTACCTCACACCATATGTAAAATGGATTACAAACCTAAATTCTAGAAGAAAATATAGGAAAAGAAATCTTTATGTCCTTGAGGTAGGCAGAGTTCTTAGATAGACATGAAAATCATGAACTATTAAGAAAAAATAATAAATCAGGCTATCAAAATTAAAAGCTTTTGCTCTTCAGACGACACCCTGAGGAAAATGTAAAGGCAAGCCATAGAGTGGGAGAAAATTTTTTGCATATATGTTAATTATCTATTGTTGCATAACTAATTACTCCAAAACTTAGCATCTTTAAAGGACAAACACTTATTATCAGTTTCCTGTGGCCGAGAATCTGGGAGGGTGCAGTTAAGCTGTTGGCTGGGGTTACAGTCATCTCCAGACTTGACTGGAGAAAGGTTCACTTCCAAGCCTACTTATATGGCTATTGGCAGAAGATCCACCAAGACTTCTCGGTTCCTAGTCACTTGAGACCCTCCATAGGTTGTTTATCAGTCCTCAGGACACAGATCTGGCTTTTCCTAGAATGAGTAGCTCGAGAGAGAGGGGTAGAGCACACCAAAACAGCAGCTACAGTCTTTTTATGACCTGCTTTCCAAAGTGATATCTCATAACTCTGTCATATTCTATTTGCTAAAAGTGAGTCCCTACATGCAGCCCACCCTCAAGGGAAGTTGAACTAAGCTCCATCTCTTAACAGGAGGAGTGTCCAAGAATTTTTGGACTAGCTTTAAAACTACCACAACATGCAGCTTACGCAGAATTTGTGTACAGAATATACAGAGAACACAAACTCTATAGTAAGCAAAAACTCTATAAAATATAAGTAAAAGAATTCAACAGACACCTTAAAAAAGAGGATATTATAATGTCTAATAAGCACATGAAAGGATGTTTAACATCACTGGTCATCAGGGAAATGCGTGTGAACACCAGTATACACCAAGGGTAAAATTAAAAAGACTGGACATTTTGACTAAATGTTTGCAAGGGTGTGAAGACACTGGGACATAACATTGCTGGTGGGAATGTGAAATAGTATAACCACTTTGGAAGTCTGTCAGTTTCTTAAAAAGTGAAACATGCACATAACATATGGTCTAGGCATCCCACTATGGCTACCCAAGAAAAACAAACAGATGACAGCATAAATGTTTGTACACATGTGTTCACAGCAACTTTATTCACAATAGCTATAAGAACTGGAAATAACCCAAATATCTATCAACATGTAACAGAGAAACAAAATGTGGCACATCCATACCATGGAGTATAATTCAGCGACACAAAGGAGCAAACTACACGAAATACACAAAACAACATGGATGAATCTCAAAATCATTATGCTAAGGGAAAGAATCCAGACACAAAGGGGTACACACTGTATGAATCCAATTGCATAAGATTCTAGGAAATGGAAACTAATAGTGACGAAAGCAGATCAGTTTTGCCTTGGGCTGTGGGTCCGGGGAAGAACAGCCGACAAGGCAGCACAAGGAACCTTTGGGGGCAGGTGGAAATGTTCCGTATCTTGATTGCTGGGATGGTTTTGAAAGTGTATACATCTGTCAAAGCGTATCAATTTGTATACCTTAAATGGATGAAGTCTCCTGAATATGAATTATATTTTAATAAAATTGAGTTTAAAAAGATGAGTTTGGGGAGGATGTAAAAATCAATAATTTTGCATGTCTACAACTGTTAAATATCACTTTGTACGAGTACATTCACCACTTGCATAACTTGTGGCTTGGCAAAGCATTAAATTATCTGAATTTCAATGTTCTTGTCTGTGAAATGTGTGTATTTGGCAGAGGTGAAGGCAGATGGAGAGGCAGGGAGGGTTTGCCTTGTTGGATTAAGTGATCTCTGAGGCTCCATCCAGTTGTTGCAAAATCCTGTCTCCCTACAATGTGGACAAGAGCCCATGCCTTGGAATTCAACAGACCTGGATTCAATTCTGGCTCTGCTATTTCTAGCAGTGTGACCATGGACCAGTTACTAAGTCTCAGTTTCCTCAAAGGTAAAATAAGGATAATATTACTTACACTGAAATGAATTGACATATAAAACACCCAAGACACAAAGAAGAAGGCACAGAGAAGGTGTTTGATGAATATTCATTTTCTTCCTTCCCCTTCCAGAAAGGTCTTAACACAATCAAATTTGAAATTATGGGTCCTAAGGAAATTAGGACAATTTTCAAGAGCGTTAAGATGTCAGCAAAATCTGTAGCTTTTGACTGTGCAAAGTATAATGGTAAACTGAAGAATAAAAATACATCTAAGGAGGAAAGTAAAATGAGAGTTAAATCTTTATTTGTTTCAAATCAGTACTTCAAATTCCAAAGAGACACAAGTCACTTCTTCAAAATAGGAAAATGCATTGTAAGTAACATATATATATATATATATATCACCACACTTATTAACAAGCTTAATTTGAAAAATGGAAGTAGTTGTTGGAAGTGGATAGTTGATGATAAGTACCTTCACCCACAAAGCATTACAAGAAAACCTAAAGCATATGCCCATTGCTAAGCTCCAAATAAAACAGGTGCATGATGAGTGTGTTATACTGTCTATATTACCTCCATGAATGTTTTCAGTTTTGTTTCGTTTTTTTTTTTTTTTTTTGCCAACTTGGTGAATATTATCTATTACTTTCCTGGTCTAAAGTCAGTATGAGCTATATAATGTTTATATCAGAAAAGCAAGTATTGCATATTGGGTACAGAGTGAGAAATGCAAGAAAAAATACTTTTAAAAATGGAGAGGTATTATCTCCTGATTTAAAAGAGGGGGTCAAGAAAATAGTTAAATTGATTGTAAGTATTTGAATTCTTTTAATGGTTTTTATTACAATTTGTTCAATATTTCACTCGGGAATTTCAAATGTTAATTAGGAATGCTGTTTTTTCGTCTCATCCATCAGGGCATGAAGCCAGGAGTTTGTTTTTGCTAGTTGGTGCAATAGCTTATTGTCGGTTATGTTAAGACTCATTTAAACCAGCTAAACGGGAGTAAATGTTCCTTAAAACAAATGAAGCTTTCAGAAAATAATTGAACTCATCAAGTAGCTACTGAATGCCTACTTTGTGCGATTGTAGTGACGATGTCTCCCAGTTTCTGCTCTACTACTTCTTTCTCATGTCATTTCCCTTTGTTCTACCTTTCTTTCTTTTTTTTTTTTTTCTGGTACACGGGCCTCTCACTGTTGTGGCCTCTCCCGTTGTGGAGCACAGGTTCCGGACACGCAGGCTCAGTGGCCATGGCTCACGGGCCCAGCCACTCCGAGGCATGTGGGATCTTCCCGGACCGGGGCACGAACCCGTGTCCCCTGCATCGGCAGGCGGACTCTCAACCACTGCGCCACCGGGGAAGCCCTCTACCTTTCTTTTTTAGATTGCATGCTCCCTGTTGGGGAGCAGGTTGGGACTTACTTTGCCAGTGGACACCTGCACCCATGAATGCCCTATATGCAAGTGGCGTTCGGTGTGGAGTGGCAGCAAGCTAGAAATCCAGTTCCCCTCCATATAGAACATTTGATGTATATCATGTCTCATATCTTCTTTTTTTTTTTTTCACGACCCACTATTCTTTTCTTTTTTTTTAACATCTTTTCTGGAGTATTGCTTTACAATGGTGTGTTAGTTGCTGCTGTATGACAAAATGAATCAGCTATACATACACATATATCCCCATATCCCCTCCCTTTTGCTTCTCCCTCCCTCCCACCCTCCCTACCCCACCCCTCTAGGTGGACACAAAGCACCGAGTTGATCTCCCTGTGCTATGCAGTTGCTTCCCACTAGCTATCTATTTTACGTTTGGTGGTGTATATATGTCCATGCCACTCTCTCACTTTGTTCCAGCTTACCCTTCCCCCTCCCCGTATCCTCAAGTCCATTCTCTAGTAAGTCTGTGTCTTTATTCCCGTCTTACCCCTAGGTTCTTCATGACATTTCTTTTTTTCCTTAGATTCCATATATATGTGTTAGCATATGGTATTTGTCTTTCTCTTTCTGACTTACTTCACTCTGTATGACAGTCTCTAGGTCCATCCACCTCACTACAAATAACTCAGTTTTGTTTCTTTTTATGGCTGAGTAATATTCCATTGTATACATGTGCCGCATTACCTCCTCTTTCCATGTAGACAGGTGAGAGGTGTTGGAAATGAATGCAGGTGGAGTTTAGGACCCTGAATCTGGTGCTCAAACAGGTAATGAATGCTTGTCATCCATGCCTGCTTAGAATGTTCTCTGCTGGGAAGCACAACCACAGTGGTGAGTGCCAACAAACCAGAGGCCCCTTGTAAGTTTCAGGGAGCTGCTTCTCTGACTTTAGAAGAGAAAAAAAAATTCATATTCAACTAGACCACCATTTCCTCTCCAGTTTTTCCAGTAGAGTGAATGAAAGTGATATCCAGGCCCAATCATCTGAAGCACTGAGAAGGAATTCAGCAGCTCAGCTCTGCAAAGATGTAAATTTCCTCCTCTGAGGTTGAAAATGGAGCCACCAGGCTGTAAAATTTGAGCTCTGTGATGTTTGCCTCAGCCTCTGAGAAACATGCAATGGAACTTGTGTAAATAGAAAGCTGAATAGCTTGTTTTGTCCTGGATGACTTAGGCATAGGGCTGCCTAGAAATAAGAAAGGTGGACCAGATGACCCCTCAGATTCTCCCAGGAGCCTTGTATTTATGAGTCCTTGGCAGACTTCCAGGTTCTCCCCAATTGTCTCCAAACTGTCTGCCCAAATTCATGAACCTGATTCCTTCATGTAAAAGTTCTATTTCTGTCAATTTGGTATTTTAATAATAGCCTGTTCATCTACCCCTTTTGCCTCCATACAACTTATTTATTTATTCAACAAATGTTTACTGAGTACTTACTCTGTGCCAGACACTGTTCTAGGTGCTGGGAATCCAGTAGCAAACCAAACAGACAAAACTCCCTGCTTTGTGGAATTTACATTCTAGTGGAAGAAAAAATGAACAAGATTAATAGTTAAAATATAAGGTAGATTATATAGTGATAAGTACCAAAGAGAAAATCTAAAGTGGAAAAAGGTAATATGTAACTTTAGTGGGTAGCAAGGGTTGAAAGTTTATATACAGTAGCGAGGGGAGGCCCCACTGAGGGTGGGTTTTGAGTAAAGACCTGAAGAAGTAAGGGATGAACCATTCACACATCGAAGGAGAAGCATTCCAGGCGGAGGGAACAGCACATTCAAAGTCTCTGAGTACATAAGTTGGTCTGTGTGCCTTTCCCCCCGACATATTCTTTTCCTGTCATGCTCCTCTCCCTTCCAAATTGTACTTCCTTCAAGACCTCACTTTCTGTCTCTACTTCTTCCACAGAGTCTTCCCCATTCAATACTTGGTCTATTCCAAATCCAGCTTCTTGAGGCATTGTTTTGGGTTTTTACCAATTCTGTAGCGCTTAGGATAGGCTGTCTTCTTAATTTAATCATGTGTTTGCAAGTGTATGTATGTTTAACCAAACAAAGAGCAAGCCCAGGAAGGCCTGGGCCGTGCATCCTGAAAAGGACCCCAGAGGGCAGGGGTTCAACATGTTACTTGATACCACTGGTGCTTACAAAAATGTAAGGATATAAGGTTTCACCTTACATTTTAATTTATGGCTCGCTCCATTTTAATAATTAGCCTCTTTTAGAGTTTCCAGCAATGTATATGAAGGTCCTCGATCATTCCCTTGGGAATGATTTTCTCCATGATCATCTGGCAAACTTTAAACAGTAATTGGAAGCAAAAGTCTGGAGAATTTCACTCCAGAAACAGTTTTGAGCTGGCTGTTACTTTCCTTTTTTTTTTCAAATTAATTTTTATCAGAGTACAGCTGATTTACAATGTGTGTTAGCTTCTGCTGTACACCAAAGTGACTCAGTTATACATATACATATATCCACTCTTTTCTAGATTCTTTTCCCATATAGGCCATTACAGAGTATTGAGTAGAGTTCCCTGTGCTATACAGGAGGTCCTTATTAGTAATCTATTTTATATATTGTAGCGTGTATATGTCAATCCGATCTCCCAATTTATCCCTCCTCCCTCCCCCTTGGTAACCATAAGTTTGTCTTCTACATCTGTGACTCTATTTCTGTTTTGTAAATCAGTTCATTTGTACCAGTTTTTTGGATTCTACATATAAGCAATATCATATATTATCTGTCTTTCTCTATCTGACTTTACTTCACTCAGTATGACAATCTCTAGTTCCATCTAAGTTGCTGCAGATGGCATTATTTCATTCTTTCTTATGGCTGAGTAATTTTCCATTGTATATATGTACCACATCTTTATCCAATCATCTGTCGATGGACATTTAGGTTGCTTCCATATCCTGGCTTTTGTAAATAGTGCTGCAATGAACATTGGGGTGCATGTGTCCTTTTGAATTATGGTTTTCTCTAGATATATGCCCAGCAATGGGATTGCTGGATCGTATGGTAGTTCTATTTTTAGATTTGGAAGGCATCTCCATGCTGCTGTCCATAGTGGTTGTATCAATTTACATTCCCAACGACAGTATAGGAAGGTTCCCTTTTCTCCACACCCTCTCCAGAATTTATTGTTTGTAGATTTTTTGATGATGGCCATTCTGACCGGTGTGAGGTGATACCTCATTGTAGTTTTAATTTGCATTTCTCTAATAATTAGTGATGTTGAGCAGATTTTCATGTGCTTCTCGGCCATCTGTATGTCTTCTTTGGAGAAATGTCTATTTAGGTCTTCTGCCCATTTTTTGATTGGGTTGTTTGTTTTTTTAATATTGAGCTGCATGAGCTGTTTGTATATTTTGGAGATTAATCCCTTGTCGGTCACTTCATTTACAAATATTTTCTTCCATTTTGTGGGAGAAACATTCACTCCAGAAACAATTTTGAGATAGCTATTACTTTTCAAAGATTGCAGACACTTTTTAATAAGGAAGATTTTAATTAAAGGAATATGCCATTAAGGTTTGTTTTTTCAGTTTGTCATTTTAGTCTTTCCTGATATGTGTGTGTACATATATGTATATGTATAGATTTGTATATATTTTATATGTGTGGATATATTGTATATGTTATCATACCACATATATTATGACAATTTATTTTGCAATGTATATTAGTGACATATTAGTATATTAGACAAACAGACTGAACTCAAGTAACCATAAGGCAAGCACTATTGGACATACCATTAAACTAAGCAAGCCACTGTAATGAAACTTTAGATACATCATTGGTACTTTCAGTTTATTCTTAACAAAAGGAAAATGTAGGCTTAAGAAAAAGTCTTCTTTTACTTTGTTACGACTCAGATGTTTGGTGGTTGAAATCTTAAATCTGGGCTTTTTATTTATTCAGATCAGTTTCCCATCTTTCACTCCAGCCATTGCCTCTACTTCTTCTGCCATGTGGCTTTTGTGAGTGGTCATCCTCAAGGTGGGTCCTCTCATCCACTCAGCTGTGAGCTAAATCTCCACCAGGAGAACCCCTTTCAAGAGACCTCTTTTCAATGAGGAAAGAATCCTACTGGGACTTTCAGAAACTTGTATTGTGCAGAGTACCAAGAAATTTTTGGATAGGTAGGGGCATTTTCCACTAAGTGATTCCTAAGACTGGATGCCCAGTTGAAGATATCTCAATAATGCCATGCCAGGAAATGATGCATATTCAGTTCAGCCCTATGCTTTGGATTGCTGCACTGTTTATACACTGGATTCTTAGAGTCTTATCTTACACCAACTATGATGACTTCATTGTTATTCAATCCCCTCTCTAGTTACTCTTTAATTTTGTCCCTTGCCTTCCCTAAAGTAAAGGGCTCACCTGTCTCCTAGGCACTCCATCCATTCATTTAACCAATATTTATTTGCATCTATGATGTGCATTGGGACTGCCACAAAATGATGAAATGGCAGTTTCAGCTCCCAGAAGTTCATAGGCTACCAGAGTTCCAGGCTGGCAATTCCAACACAATATACTAACCGCCATAATGGGGATTTGGCCAATGGAAGCAGGAACAAAAATGATGCCTTAAGCTTGAATAGGGGCAAACCCAGGGAAGACTTCCTAAAGGAAGCAGTGGTTTAGCCAAAACTAAGTTTGTAGGAATTTCCTGAGTGGAGGGCTGGATGGTAGGAAATTCCAGTCAAGAAAGTATAGGCTGGCCTAATCAAGGAGTGGTACATTGATGGTGTGGCTCAGTGCCCTGGGAAGAATGGTAGAAGATAAAGCAGGATGAGTAAGCAGAAACTTCTTTGTGAATAGCATCCTATGCTTAGACTATTTCTTTTTTTTTTTTTTTTTTTGCGGTACATGGGCCTCTCACTGTTGTGGCCTCTCCCATTGCGGAGCACAGGCTCTGGACGCGCAGGCTCAGCGGCCATGGCTCACGGGCCCAGCCACTCCACGGCATGTGGGATCTTCCCGCACCGGGGCACGAACCTGTGTCCCCTGCATCGGCAGGCGGACTCTCAACCACTGCGCCACCAGGGAAGCCCTAGACTATTTCTTATGGGAGGAGAAAATGGGAGGATTTGGAAGATGGTGACAAAAGTACATTTGCATATGAAAGATAATTATTCTAGGATGGATTTCCAGGAAAGGGTGAGACTAGAGATCAGGAGACTGGTTAGTAGATGATTGCTGCAAGTAAGCAGTAGAGCCAAATACAAATCCAGTGACCTGGCTCCAGACTGAGTACTCTTAAGCACTACCTAGGCTGCCTCTCTTGCACAGCGTTCAGGAGTGGAGGCTCAGGGGGCCATCTGCTTGGGTTCAAAACCCTACTCTGACCCTTAGGTGGAGTGGGATTTTTGGCAGATCAATTTGTGTGTTGGGGGGAAGATTAAGTGGATAAATATTTATAAAGTCCCAGTAAGAGTGTCCAGTATATAGTAAGCGTTATGTAAATGTTGGCAATGACGACAAAGATGGTGATGGTTATTGTGATGATGATGGCAAATGTGTCTCTCAGCAGCTCCCACGGGAGGCAGCTCAGCTGGTGTTGACACTTTGCGTCATCAATTTCCAGTACGTAATGGATTTCTGGAAATTGTTGGAACTGATCAGTTGCTCTGGATAGGAAAGTGGAGTCATTTGTCAAGTTCTCCTGAGTATGACCTTGACAATGTATTGGCAGTGAGGTTTCCAGTGAGTTTCTGGAGCACTAGGTACACCATATCCAGAAGCAAGTTGAACTTTTCCAAAAGGCAATGCATATAGATGGTTACCTGATTACCTCCTGTTGTAAGGTTCTCAAATGCTGAGGAGCAACAGAATCGCCTGGAGGATTTGCTAAAACAGATTGCTGGTTCTCACTTCCAGAGTTTGTCATCAGTAGATCTGGGGTGGGGTCCAAGAAACTGCTTATCTAACAAGTTCCAGGGTGATGCTGATGCTGTGGTCTGGGGTCCAGATGTGGAGGACCGCTGCACCGGTGTGCGCTCTGCGGCCGCTCACTGAAGGAGACGCAGCATTCCCAGCTTCCTGCTGCACCCCAGACCCTCCCGCTGACCAGCTCTCCACTCCCTCGCTGTGTATGTGCTCCGGCTCTGACCCTCCCCGGGGGCTGTGTGCTGCCTGGATCTTTTCTTCATCTGTATAGTCAAGAGATTGGCCCAAATCCCCAGGCCTGCAGAATCAGAATTTAGAATTTCTATGGCCGGGGCCCAGGTACTTACTTGCATTTGACCAAGTGCCCAGGGGATTCTGATCCTTCTTAAGAGTCTGAGACTTACAGGACTAGATATTCCCAAAACCCTTCCAGCTCCAGCACTGCAGGATTCCAGACTCCCTCCATGGGAAGCTCCCATGCTGCCTCTGAGGCCAGGTTCTGCCTTTAAAAAAACTGAGATATAATTGACAGAAAAGATTATGTTAGTTTCAGGTGTAAAACATAATGATTGCTATTTGTATGTGTTGCACAATGATCACCACAAGTCTAGTTAACACATGTCCCCACACATAGTTACAAATCTTTTTTTGTGATGGGAACTTTTAAGGTCTATTCTCTAGCAACTTTCAAATATGCTATACATATATATATGTAGAGAGAGTCACCATGTTGTACATTACATCCCCATGACTATGTTTTCTTTTATTTAAACTGAAGTATAGTTGATGTACAATATTAAATAAGTTACAGGTGTACAATATAGTGATTCACAATTTTTAAAGGTTGTACTTCATTTATACTTATAAAATATTGACTGTATTCCCTGTGTTATACAAAATATCCTTGTAGCTTATTTTATACATAGTAGTTTGTATAACTATTTTATCAGTGGCAGTTTGTACCTTTTGACCCTCTTATCCAGGAGCTGCCTTCTGATGGTGCGAGATGGAGCTACCCCTTTTGACCCTGCTTATACTTGGGGCCCAGGCCCCTCCCACCCAGGAGACAAAAAACAATCAGCTGAATCTGCTGGAATCTCG